>NC_082665.1:7419310-7728448 GCF_025265405.1 Mesoplodon densirostris | reverse complement strand
GAAGCAATGGGTCCTTGTGTGTGGAACCAGGAATGCCACCCTTGACAGCAGCCCAGCCCACTGGCAGCCCATTGTATCAGGAGCGTCAGGCATCCTTGCTCTCTGCTGTCAGAGACTCAGGAATGACGCCTGTTTCCGAAGAACAGGAAAATGTTCCTAGTGTTCTTACCATCAAGCTGGTAGCAGATGTTTGAAAAGAGGAAGGGAAAACATGACCCAAAGCATTAAGGCCATTCTGCTTTTTCCAGGCTAGAAAAAGAACTGATCTATGGCAGGGGTTTTATTTGAACAGAAGCTTCCAAGGGGTTGGGGTATAATTTTGTATGCCAGGACTTGCCTAAGTGAGAATTCCCAAAGGAAGGACCTATACCCCCACGTGTTGCCACTTTGCCATCTCAAAGTCAATGTTTCTATATACCTGGCTTCTGAGCCTCTTCTGTTTCTAAGTTTGGTGCACTAGCCCTCCAAACATAACTACTTTTTCCTAGAGAACTATCTCTTCCTGGAGAGTGTGGAAAAAGAATGCATCACACTTCTGGAGGTGTTCCTCTTTTCTTTTCTTGTATTTTTCTAATTTTATAGAATGAGCTTGTATTATTTTTAATATGGAAAATAAGTTTCTATATACTTCTAAAGGCAGCAACAGTATTACTTCTGTTCATTAGTTGCCTTTGAATCGACATTAGGGAATTCTGTGTTCTGGTTGTTGCATCCATCCCAACTCTTTGGTGAAACTTTTGGGTCCCCAGACTCTGACTCCTTCTCACCATGTTTCTTTTTATGCTTTAACACCCATCTTCTGTTTGAATTAAGACAATATCTTCCCATCTCCTGTATCCCCTCCCCCACAGTGTCTGTCCTTTTGCTCTGTGCTTGCCTGTCCCTGGTGGCCTCTCTTCTGCCTCTGTGACCTGACTCACGTATCAAAGCTCATCTCTGACTCATGGCACTTTCTTGAACCACCTGGGTCCATCCAGACACAGCTGTCTTTTCTCTGAATTGTTATTGCCCTTATTATCTGCAACAACAATAGACTCCTAGCAACATGACCTAGTGTTTCAGCAGCTCTGTGCTGTTTTCAGAGAATGCTTACCCCCATTATTTCATCTTAGGGCTGGGATTAGGGGGAGGAGAGTGAGGATCTCACCCTCAGGCTCACGCAAGTGCTGGGTTGGGTCCTATCTTTGTTTAAAATGCTGATATTTTGTTAACCATGAATTTTTCTGCATTCATTTTAATTTTTAAGTATATTGCATCAGAACATCTTGATTCTTGAGTTTCTCATTGTCCTCCTAAATTCTGCACCTGAAGCCAGTGCCTCACTGGCCTCACCCTAGTACTGACCCTACTTCATTCAGTCCATTTAGTGACATGTGCCTAGGGTATCACAGGCCCATTTTGTACACAATGAAAGTCCTCTGTCCGACTTGATTATAAGCTTTGTGAGGCATCTTTGTAGCTGATACTGTTCTGGCCTTCCCACGTCAACATGTTGAGGTACCTGCTGATGTGTTTACTTCAAGGTGTAGCAATGTGATTAGGACAACGTGTATCTGATCAGGACCCTATGGGGCCTTCCCAGAACAGACCCTCCTCACTCCTCATGTCCTCTGTCTGCCTTTTGTCTGTAGAAAAACTTTAGTCAAAGAATAAATTTAATCAGAGAAGTGAGCAAATAAAGAAAGAAAGGAAAACAGTCAAGCAAGACAAAATAATAACAGTTTGGCCATTAAACAGTCAAGGACCTTTAGTTTTTCCTCAAGGGCTACAGATAATATTCTGAGTCATGTCCTCTGAGCTGTTTTGCAGATACTGAAACCCCCACCAGGTGGAAGAAGTTAACTGCATATTGCCCACAAGCACGTGGACCCCAGGTAGGTTGGAACCAGAAGGTTGATGTTGTTGACTTTCAATTACCTCACCACCAACCAGTCAGAAGTGTGTCCACAAGTTGATCGCATATACCATAACACCCCTCTCTCACCCTGTCTTTTTAAAGATTTTTCTAAAAGCCTTTGGGGAGTTCGGGTCTTTTGAGCACTAGCTGCCTGGACTCCTTGCTTGGCGCCTGCAATAAATGCTGCACTTTTCTTCACCAAAACCCAGTGTCAGTAGATTGGCTTTACTGTTCATGCGCAAGTGGACTCAAGTTTGGTTCGGTAACACATGTGGGGACCATACACTTGTAAAAAGCCCCGTCACTTCCCTTGACCTGTCCGTGAGTGCATCTGCCTGTAGGCCCCCCTGCACATCTAGGAAGTGGACTTCCTCTGCTTCAGAAATCGAGTGCCCATTTGATAGGGGAGTCATGGGGCCTGTCTGGGAGAGAAGAATTTGACTGAGAACAACTCACTCAGGGGACCTGAGGGAAGACAAATGTTAGTTGGGTCCCAGGAGCTTCTGTTTCAAGCAGGAAGGAACTCCTTAAAAACTGGCCAATATTTCTGCAAAAGAACATATGCTATGGATTCTGGGATGAATATAACCTTTGAAGGTTTGCTTGTATGGTAGTGTGGCACTGAGATGACTTTCTTGGAGTCATGAAAATGAAAATGAAATAGTATATACTTAAAATCTTCTACTTTGAAATAAAAGTGTAACAGTGTATGCCTTTGAATGTGGTTATGTTGAATTTGGTGTGTTTCAGGTTGGCTCATGACTGGATTCTTATCCTACCAGGTTATGGAGACTTCTTGTGTCATCCCACTACACAGGGGTAGTGTGTGTGTGTGTGTGTGTGTGTGTGTGTGTGTGTGTGTGTGTAGTGGGGGTGTCTCTGACTACCTGTTATTCCTCTGTTGGTCTGGGGACATTCTGCCTGTTTGAGGATCAGAGATAGAGGGTGGATCTAAATTATTACCTTGAGAGAATAAGATAAAGAAAGAATGTGAATACGGCGCTAAAAAGAAATGAGGTATCAAGCCATGAAAAGAGATGGAGGAAGCTTAAAGGCATATTACCAAGTGAAAGAAGCCAACCTGAGAGGCTACATATTGTATGCATGATTCCAAATATATGACATTCTAGAAAAGGCAAAACTATGGAGACAGTAAAAAAGATCAGTGAGTGATTGCCAAGGATTATGGGAGGGAGAGAGAGGAATGAATAGGTGGAACACATAGGATTTTTAGGGCAGTGAAATGAATCTGTATGATACTGTAATGATGGATACATGTCATTATACGTTTGTCAAAACTCACAGAATGTGCCACAAGAGAGGGTCTAAACTGTGGACTTAAGTTGATAATCAAGTATCAATATTGACTCATCAATTATTGTTACAATTGTAACAAATGTATCACATTAATGCAAGATGTTAATAATTAAGAAACTCTGAGGTAAAAAAAAAAGAAAAAGATAAAAAGAAACTCTGAGGTAGGGAGAGAGGGGCTATAAGGAAATTCTTTGTAGTTTCTGCTCAATTTTTCTGTAGACCTAAAGCGTAAAAAAATAAAGTCTATTAATTAAAAGGAATGAAAGAGAGAAGGAGAGAAAGAATTTGTCTCATCTTCCTATTTGTCTCATCTTTCATCTTTCAACAAAGGGCCTTAGCTCTAAACAGCATGTTAAGAAGGAAAGCTTGGTCGGCATAGGGTGAGGCATGGCTCCTTCCAGATGCAGCGCACGTCTGCTACCATCAACCCTGCTCAGAACAGCCCGATTTCCTTTTCCAACCCACCACCCATCCTGTATTTAGTCAAATGGAATTTTCAATAATGTAGGTCATGACAGAAGCTTCTTGACATGGCAAATGTTCCCTGGGGATATCAAGTTTGATCCCTACCTGAGCTGCCTTGGTTGTGTGACAAATATTTTCACTCACAAGCATAATTCAAACCTTGGCAGAGACAGGGGTGAGGAGACAGACAGGGAAGTGTTAGATGGAGAAAGAAGGAAAGTGTTTACATCCTTGACACAGCAACCCCGGGGAGGTGACTTTCCCTGCTGTAGTCAGAGCTGAGATTTCTTGCTAACGAAAGAAGGGTAACTGATACTTGCAGAGGGACTCACATGCACTAATGAAAACTAGGATGATGAGGAACAAGATAAGAGCAACACCCACCAATGTTCCCCACGAGCTGGGCACCAGTGTAAGTGTTTTAAAAAGAGAAATTTATTTAATCATGACAACAGAGGTGGGGTCTACCAATATCCCATTCTACAGATGAGAAGGCTGATACTAGATTTGGTTGAGTGGTTAAGATTGCATAGTCACTATGAAGCAGAACAGAATTCAAATCCAGTCTTCCAGCTCAAGATGGTGGCCTTTCCCCAAACCATGTGGCCTCTGATTAGCTCCTCCGGACAGGTGACAGTTGTGAGTCCAGCACTGCCCAGCCCAAGGGGGCAGAGAGCAAATGGGTATTGCCTGGAAATACCTAGACACATAATATATAATACAAACATTCCTGCCGTGGGAATTAAATAAGTGTCTTAATCTCTGGAGCTTGGTGAATATGTGACCTTGTTTGGCAAAAGGGACTTTGCATTTAATTAAGCTAAGGACATTCAGATGGGGAGATTAACCTGGATTATTCATGTGGAATGTGATCACAAGAGTCTTTATAAGAGCAAAGCAGAAGGGTCAAAGTCAGACAGAGAGAGAGACAGACAGAGAAGGAGGAAGCAGAGGTCAGAACACTGTAAGGCCATAAGCCATGGAATGTGGGTGACTTCTAGAAGCTGGAAAAAAGTAAGGAAAAGGATTTTCCCTGAGAGCTTCCAGAAGGAACTAACCCTACTCACACCTTGATTTGAGGACTTTCTGGCCTCCAGACCCAGAACTGTAAGAGACTAATCCTGTATGGTCTTTGTTTGTTTTTATTTTTGGCTGCGCCCGGCAGCTTCTGGGATCTTAGTTTCCCGACCAGGGATCAAACCTACATCTTAGGCAGTGAAAGCAGAGTTCTAACCACTGGACCACCAGGGAATTCCCCTCTGTGTGGTCTCAAACCACTAAGTGTGTGGTAATTTGTTATAGGAGCAACAGGAAATTAATATACATAGGGAACACACGCACACATACTACATGAACATGTATCTTCAGGCATTTAGGGCTGAGCTTGCTGACTCTGGCTCCCAGTCCTTTCTCTGCCCTCTTGAGGTCTGGCTCCCCAGTGTGGCTGGCCTCCTTTCACACCCATGACTCCTCCCTCTGCCCACTTGAGGGCCCTTACTTTGACCTGGTTTGGATGATAAATTATAGTTGACCCTTGAACAACATGGGTTTGAACTGCGTGTGTCCACTTATACATGGATTTTTTTCCCAATAAATACTGCAGTACTACAAGATCCATGGTTGGATGAATCCTCCAGATATGGAGGACCCATTGATAGAGAGGGCCAACTACAAAGTTCCCTGGGTAGTCAACTGTGGGGTTAGGGGAGGGTTGCTCCCCCTAACTCTTCCCATTTTTCAAGGGTCAACTAAATATGGTTGTCTCATCTCCATCAACCTGGCAGTTGCCTGCAAGTGATTTAGTCCCTGAACATTTAAAATTCCAGGCTGGCCTCCTCCTGCTATCCAACACACCCCCTGATACCTCCTCCTTGAATCATGGGATTGCCCAAAAATCTATCAAGCCCAACCCCTTAATTTTACAGAAGAGGATGATGACTCCTAAAGACGTTATTGTTCAAGGTCCCATGAACTCGGTGCCAAAACGTGCCTTGAGCTCAGGAATCCTCCAGTAATGGTTCCACAAGAAGTATCTTCCCCACTGATTCACATTGCTCAGGGTATGCTGATGGGGTGCTGGCCCACCAGGACCTAATACCTGTGTAACCTGCCAGGTCTGACACCTGAACCCTTGGAGTTTGGTAGTCTCTTGACTGAAGGTATCTTGTCCCTGCTCAACAATTTTGCTATGGTTATGAACTGAATTTTTGTGTCCCTCCCAATCCATATATTGAAGCTTAACCTCCAGTGTGGCTGTATTTAGAGATGGGGCCTCTGAGGAAATAATTACTGTTGAAAGAGTAAAAGAGGTCATAAGGGTGGGGCCCTGATTTTATAGGATTAGTGTCCTTATAAGAAGCGGCACTAGAGCTTGGTCTCTCTGTCTTTTTCTCCTTAATTGCATGCACAGAGGAAAGGCCGTGTGAGGACACAACCAGAAGACAGCCATCTACAATCCAGGAAGAGAGGTCTCACCAGACACAGAATCAGCTGGTACCTTGATCTTGGACTTCTAGCCTTTAGAACTGTGAGAAATAAATGTCTGTTGTTCAAGCCACCTGGTGTGGAATCCTGTTATAGCAGCACGGACAGATGGATACAGCTCTCTCCCTTTGAGTCTACACCTGCCTGGCATGTATGCCTCTCGGTGTGTGTCCTCTTCGCCTCCAGCTTTCTCTCACCCTCCCACTCACAGCTCTGCTTCCAAACATAAACTTTTCACCACTGACAAACAGGGCACAGAGGTGTCACAGCTGTTGTCTGGCCTGACCCTTCTTGCTAACGGTCAGTGGTCTCCCACCCAAAGCCACTGCTCCTAGCTCCACAAGTTAAAAATCCCGTCCTCCATGTAAGGACCTGCTAGAAGACTGCTTTATCCATGGACCTCCCTGCTCGCAGCCAGACCCATTCTTCTGCCTCTGTTGCTAAAGGAAGTTTGGGTTTACTATGGCCATGTGTAGGGTGTTGAATAGTATCCCCCAAATTCATGGCCATCTAGAACCTCAGAAGGTGACCTTATGGAAAGAGAGTCTTTGCATTTGTAATTAAGTATCTTGATATGAGATCGTGCTGGATTTAGGTTGGGTTCTAAATTATCCTTTTAAGAAAAGGAAGGAACACAGAGACAGAGGGAAGACAGAGGCAGAGACCGGAGTGATGTGGTCACAAGCCAAGGAATGCCAGGAGCCACCAGCGACTGGAGGAGGCAAAGAAGGATTCTCCCCTAGAGACTTTGGAGGGAGTAAGACACTGCCAACAGCTTGATTTTGGATTTCTGGCCTCCAGAACCGCGAATCAATTTCTGTTGTTTTCAGCCACCAAGTTTGTATGATTTGTTATGGCCTCCCTGGGAAACTAATACCCCAGTATTACAGGTATTCGATTTCACTCCTGCCCCTCAGGACAGGTGCCTTATTCTAGTTAGCAGGGGGCCTCCCCTAGCATCCTGACACTTAGTGAGCTTGCAAACTCCTACACTGTGCTGAGTCACAGTGAATGTCCCCAGGCTGCTCTGTCATGCATTCTGTTGCTCAGAGGTCTAGTGGCTGGGTCTGTCTTCCTCAGCATAGGGTGTGGGCCCGCCCAGATCCAAGGATGTGTGAATTGCTGGCAGAGCTGGATGCTAAAATTCCCAACCAGCACTCCAGATTCCCCGTCTGCTCATTATGACTTGTATCTTAGAAATGCTCCCAGGAATCTCATAAAATGGTTCTTCTAGGCAGATGTAATATTTTCCTCCAGAAACTCATATGTTACTTCGCTCTTCTAAGCCTCAATCATCAAGGGGACTTGTGGTTCTGAGCATAGTTTGGGACTATTCTAAGGATATATCTTCTAAGCACCCCCAGACTCATATATACCCCCTTTTGAGAACAGGTGTTTTGGTAAAAATGGAGGAACGTAGGAGGCACCTCCTTAGACCACAGAGCCCCAGGGACAGCAATTTCCCCTGAGACTGTTGATTGTCTCCAGAGGGCTTAAGAGTTACTTCTGGAGGCTGAGATTCAGCCTGGGGATCCGTCGTGAGAATAAGTGGATTCTGTTTATCATAGTTAATATGGCTCTATATGCAACCAAGATGAGGAGGACCAGGAAAACTTAGGTTACAAGTGAGTTCTGAGCATTATAGAAGATGTTCGAAGCACATTTAAAAGGAGATTTTAGACTAGCACTGTTCATAAGTAAACCACGTGGCAGTTTCCAAAGACTCACTGTTGTACTCTCATAATTAACAGGCATTCAGGTCTTAACATCTGGGAATGATAATGCACCGAAATTGCATTATCTCAGTGAATTGGGTTTTCATCCTTGTTACAGTTTGTTTATATGTTGTTAACACAGAGTAACATGTACATTAGTTAGCATGCACTACTAACAAATAAAAACAACATCTATCACTAGTTGAGTGCTTACTAGAGTGTAGAAAGGCAACGTGAAAAGTGCTTTATACATGTGTCTTAGTCAGCTCTGGCTGCTATAACAAAATACCGTAGGCTCAGTGCCTTAACCAACATTTATTTCTCACATTTCTGGAGGCTGGGAAGTCCAAGATCAAGATGCTGGAAGAGTTGGCTTTTGGTGAGGGTCCTCTTCCCAGCTTGTAGACTACAGCCTTCTCTCTGTGTCCTCACAGGTGTCCCCTCTTCTTATAAGAGCGCTAATCCTATCATGGGGGCTCCATTCCCATGATCTCATATAAAACTTATCACCTCTCAGAGGTCCCACCTCCCAATACTTTCACTTTAGGAGTTAAAGGCTTCAACACATAAATTTTGTGGCAACACAAACTTTCAGGCCATATAACGGTATTATTTTTTTAATCTGCAAAACAAATCTTTGAGGAAAAGTTCATGCATTTTACAGGTAAAGAAACTGGGGGTCAGAAAAGTGAATTTCCTTGCTGAGGGTCACACAGGAAGTGGAGGGGATGTGAACACAGGTCTGGGTGGCCATCACCCAACAATCATTAACTAGGTAGTACAAATGTGACACCTCCCTTTCCCTCTTCCATGCAGGCATTGCTAAAGAGCATGGTACTATTTTCCTGATGAGCCTTGATGTGGTCCTACAACCCTTTTGAGCCCAGCCTTCCAAGCAGTCAGAATTAATCAGCTGCAGTTAGTGTCGACATGGGAGATGCAAACTCCTTGCCTTCCTGGTGATATAATGCTTTCCATCTTGGTGTGACGCTGGCCCATTGCACTTGAACCAGAAATAATAGCTGCCACAGGGGGAAGAGGTAGGGCCAGGGGTCTTTTAAATTTTTTATTATTTATTTATTTATTTTGCTGGCTGCATTGGGTCTTAGTTGCGATACACGGGATCCTTCATTGCAGCACAGGGCCTTCTCCCTAGTTGTGGCACATGGGCTCAGGCTTAGTTGTCTCGTGGCATGTGGGATTTTAGTTCCTTGACCAGGGATCGAACCCATGTCCTCTGCATTGGAAGGTGGATTCTTAACCACTGGACCACCAGGGAAGTCCCCCAGGGGTCTTTTTTTTTTTTAATTAAAAAATATTTATTTTACTGTGGTAAGAACATTTAACATGAGATATGTCCCTTTAACAAATTTTTGAGTATACAATATAGTGTTGTTCACTATAGGTCCATTGTCGTACAGAAGATCTCCAGAGCTTATTCATCTTGCTTAACACGGGGTCTTCTTGAAATGTGGCCAGCACTTAGGTGGACCAATGCCTTCCCCTTCCACATGGGGCATCAGACTCTGGGCACTCTTGCCTGCCCCACAATTCAGCTGAGCAGGAGGCCAACAGGTGTGAGTGCAGCCAGCTCAACTGTGGCAGCCCCAAAGGCCACGTGCAGAGCCTGGATATACTCCTCCACTTGGCTGTTGCTTACTCTTGCTCTACTGTGGAGGGAAGAGGCTGGGCTTTAGAGTGAGATTAAGTGGAGTTTGGTTCTCGCATCTGCCGCTTACTAGCAGTGTGGCCCTGGACACCTTGTCTAAGTTCTTTGAGTTGTGGTCTCTTCATTTTAAAATGAGGCCGCTGTGAGGATTGGATGTGACAATATAAATAACGTGATCTTGGCAGCTGACAGGCACTCAGTACACAGTGGATACACATCTTAGCTGTGATTGTTGACAGTTATTTTCTCTATGTCTCTGTCCTATTCTCTGAGTAGAGGGTAAGTTCCTTAAAAGCAAGGCCTCCCTCATAGTACCTCACAGAGCTTGCTTTGCACATAGTAGGACCTCCTAAACATATTCCCTGAATCATGGTTGATGTATTATTTTTAAATTCTGGTCTCAGTTGACCTGGAATCTCTTCTCTTTTGTCCTCTACCTTGAATCCAGGCCAGCATCTGAGAAAATAGTTTCAAAGACAACAAATGAACAGGGGGCTGGAACATTCTCCCATCATCTGTGTATAAAATTATCTAAAGCTGTATATAAACTTTAGAAGCCCCCTTGGGACAAGCTGAGCCCGGGAGGAGCTTGTGGGTGGAGGGTGGTTGAGGCACAACAGTTTCCTGATGGGCAGGGAACTCTGCATCCCTAGACTGAGTGATGCCCATGGCAGACCTTTCGGGAGGCAAGGCCTGGGGCATGCTCATCCTTCCTCTAACGGGATTTGGTAAAGGATGCTGACTGTTTTCACACTGGAGAATATCAAAGAATCTTAAGAAACTTCTTTTGCTCTGAAGGAAGGAAATGATCTCTGAGAGCCTTCTTCATTTAGAATGAAGCCACACACATGAATTTTTACATGGCATTTCCAAGAGAATAGGTCTGCTGCTCTACCTTGGAATCCCCAAATACATGAATGTATTTCTTTGGGAACTTGCAGTGAGTTTTAATGGACACAGTCATGCTGGGAATAAAACAGAAATGGTCGTGCCTGATGCCCATGGGAGTCTAATATTGATTATTTTTGAAAGCAGAGGGAATTGGCCTACCAAAAAAAAATGAGCATACACATTTAAAATGGAGTTAGAAAGAGCTGGCAGAAGAACTATGAGGGAATATTAATTAAAGTTTCAAGTTTGAGCCTAGTCATGGGAAGGTCAGAAATATTTTTCTTAAGGTCATGGATCCATCAGCAGTGACTTTAATTAAGAATAATGGGGTTGGGCTTCCCTGGTGGCGCAGTGGTTGAGAGTCCGCCTGCCGATGCAGGGGACACGGGTTCGAGCCCCGGTCCGGGAAGATCCCACATGCCGTGGAGCGGCTGGGCCCGTGAGCCATGGCCGCTGAGCCTGTGCGTCCGGAGCCTGTGCTCCGCAACGGGAGAGGCCACAGCAGTGAGAGGCCCGCGTACTGCAAAAAAAAAAAATAATAATAATAAAATAAAATAAAAAAAGAATAATGGGGTTGGACCACCTCTGCCCTCATCCCTGTGTCCTTACCATCCCAGGTGGAGAGGCCTCTTTAAGGTCACAGACAGAAAGCTAATGTGATTAAGGCCTGGTTTTCACAGTTTTCAAGTACCAATTGTGTGCGGACGTGACTTATTCTCAAGGCATTTGCTCATGTAGTTTTAAAATACCATTCGTTGCTTATTGACTTAATGACACTTCTCATGGATTTCCAGTTTCCCTCCTGCATCAATTTTAGACAAATAATATTAATCAGGGGGCTTCCCTGGTGGCGCAGTGGTTGAGAGTCCGCCTGCCAATGCAGGGGACACGGGTTTGTGTCCCGGTCTGGGAAGATCCCACATGCCGTGGAGCGGCTAGGCCCGTGAGCCATGGCCGCTAAACCTGCGCGTCTGGAGCCTGTGCTCCACGATGGGAGAGGCCAGAACAGTGAGAGGCCCGCATACCGCAAAAAAAAAAAAAAAAAATTAATCAATGAGCTTGTCATTCTTGATTTGATGGAAGATGAAAATATGAAGATTTAACAAGAATTTGGGCCCCATTCCAGAAGCTACTCATGGAACATGGAGCTTCTTTTGGATCTTTTAGATATAGCATAGAATGTTCACTTTAATTTGTTTTGGAGTGGTATTAACATAACTCAACAAATTGCTGATTTAGAACATCCTTCTTATTCTCATTTGCACATTTGTTCACATACTTCCTACCATGTGACCAGCATACTCCGATTGATTGTAGAAACATCCTCTGTATTCATGATCTTTATGATGTGACTTTGCAGCTTCAGCCAATAAGAGGTAGAGTCCCCCCACCACCCACCTTGAATCTGGGCTGACCTTGTGATTTGCTCTGGCCAACAGAAGTGAAGGTGCCAGTTCTCTTCATCTCTTGGAAATGAGCCCAGGCTGGCCTGCTGGCGGATGAGAGACCATGTGGAGCAGAGATGACCCATCTCAGCCAACTCAGTAGCTGATGTGGATTCATGTGTGACTACCCCTAAGACTGGGAGGAGAATCATCTAGAGGAGCCCAACTCAAATTGCTGACCCACTGAACTACTAACTTTGGGGAAGTTTGTTACATAGCAAAAGCTAGCTAATAACCTCTCTCTAACCTAAGAGAGGTCCTTTGGTTAATCTATCAAGAACTCTTTAAAGAAAAAGTGACCCTCATTGTAGAGTCATCATCGAAAAGGTTGACACTTATTTTGGAAGCTTTATCATTTCACTACTCTCAAGAAAATTAGGGTAAACAGTTTCATCATCTTCAGCATACTGCGTACACAGCCAATTCCAGCCTCCAGGCACAGTTATTATCTCCATTTCATAGATGAGGAGCCCAAGGCTGTGCAGGCCACAGGTGGAGTCAGGATTGAAACTTTTAGCACCTTCACGCTGCATAGGTCTGTATGATGAAACCAAGTGATGTAGAACCAAGGTGGATCCTGATAACTGTAGGTGACCTAGCTATGACTGGGGAAACTGTGGCTCCAGTCTCCTCAAAATGCAAGAGTAATATTTTGCTGGATAACTTCTTCCCCTTTCCCCTACTTTGCAAGCATTTGGAGAAAACTTTGTAAACAGGGCTGAAGCAGTAAGGCTAATCAAGTCAAAAGCATCCTCCCCTACCCCCTGCCCCAAAGTATCATACTGGTGCTTGCTAATGTGAATCCTTTCTGTTCAAAGTTTAGTACCTCATCCAAGGGCTCCACAATTACATTTCTATTACTTCCCACTGTTTATCACAGTTGGATTGCAAAAGCCAATTTATGTTGTGATTTCTCCTTTGCTAGATCTTTACTGTCTATTTTTAATTTTGTCTCACAGTCCAGTTGGAAGGCTCATCACAGTGTTGGCTCCATGGTGCTGTTGGGACATCGGCCCTGAGAGGGACCTTGTTCTCCAGCTGGTCCTCTGGACCAGCCATGAGGTCATGGGAAGACTCTGTCCTTGAACAGCTCTTTCTCATTCATGTAGGGCAGTTTCTGATTAACCTTACTTCAAAAAAAGAAAGAAACAAACATTTCCTTGTGTATTCTAAAATGAAGAAAAATGATTGTGTCTCCCTAATGCCTCTGACCTGGGGTTCGTGAACCCAGACTCAAGTGTTTTTATCACATGACCATCCTCCATGACAGCTCTTATGGTCCATACTGGAGTGATCTGGGCTTTAAGCTGGAGACCAAGTTTGCTAGGGCTTCTGGGAGTGCGGGGAAGGGTGAGGTGGGGGCAAACATTTTGCCCTTTGACAAGAAGAAAGAAAGGTTTCAAGAATACCTTTAGAGATGGGTTAGCAGACTGGGACAACAGTATTTTTATGGGCATAAATTACTTCTGATTAAAAAAGAACTGGGATCCATGAAAGAAAATATAATTCAAGAATGTTTTGACCATAGCTGTCTAATAGTAGAAGAGGTTTTTCTTGATGGGACATTTTATTGCCACCTGTCTTTGTTTTTGTAATTCTCCAAGGCGACAGGCCAATAAAATCAGCTTATCTGTATGGCTTTTCTAATCTGTTGGCAAAGATTGAAGTGTTTTTTTTTTTAGCTTTCTTTAACAATGTCCCTATTTCCTCCCACCTTATTTTCTTCATATGAATTGGGCAGGGGCTTTTTATTAATATTAGAGAGATATGACTTTATCCATCAGTGGTTGAGTTGTAATTTGGTCTGTTTAGTTGCCAGTGAATACACGGAGGTGTGCAGCCTCCGAGGCCAGCAGGTTCATCCGAAAATGAGATGAGAGAAAGCAAGTGAAGAAATACTTCAGTCCACGGACCACGGATGCTGGTGTGTCTGTTGCCACCTTCTGTTTATTGCTCTGTGGCCAGTCATCCTTTGACATAGACCCCGAGTTTCCAGCAAAGCCTGCCCAACTCTAGGTGCTGTTCGAGTTCTGTGGGCTCAGCTCTGAGGCACCAGTTACCCAGATCAGTCGCCAAGTTAATTAATTTTGTTCTTTGAACTCAATCCCCCTCCCTGCCTTTATCCCCTTGGCGTACCGTGAAAAGCACAGCAATGCCTCTCTTTGCCCATCTCTTTGAAGAGCATGATGTTAAAAATTTGCAAGCAGCAAAGCCAAACTTTATGCAGTCTTGTGGGAAGGGCACAGATTCTGGGGTTCAATGGCATTGGGAGGGAAAACTAGAGGCAGTAAAAACAGCTAAGATCGATTGAGCACCTACTACCTGCTAAGGGTTTGGGGCTTGTTGCCTCCTTTAATCTACACAACAGATTTAGTTATTACTGCATTTTGCCGATTAGGAACATGCGTCCACCTAAGGTAGGTAATTTCCCCACTATCACGCAAGGGCACGAAAATCCTGCTCTTGTCACCTTTCCTGCACCCTTTTCATCTTCTTGACGGTGAGAATATCTCTCTGCTTTAATCAAGGGGCATTTTTCAGTCAAGGTTTCATGAGACAATATGCACCAAAGCATATTTGTAAGCTCTGAGGCATTCCACTAAAGCTAGTTGTTATCGCTTTCCACATGGAAATTCTCCTGGGTTGCTGGTCGTTCGGCCAGTTCCACAAAGTAGGCTGACCAAAGTCCTGTGATGCATGAGGCCTGGTCCAAGGCAAGGTCATGAGCCCCTTCTCTGAAGGTGCTGAGGGTCGCACAAAGTAAGGGTGTCCCCTGGGGCTCTTTGCTTGTCCTTTTGGGCTCACTGGGAGCCCTAACTCCATACTTACCCCATTAGAACCTGGGAAAGGTCATTCTTTCCATTTATCAGGTTGGGGTGGCCTCATCCTGAGTCAGCTGGAAGGGATTTGGGGTTAGAAAATCTTCATGTTTTAAGTGTTATTTCTAGAATGCTCCCTATTCATTAAGGAACAGCTTCTTTTTGAGAGGCTGGTTTCTCATGGCTTGTCAAACAAGGCAGGTTATTTCCTGCATACAAGGAATTCATACACGTAGGCTGTGAATGGGTGTTCATCACCAGAGGGGCCACGCCCTGAAGGTGACCACGTCTGTGATACTGAGTCACCTCCCCCTTTCCACGTCCTCAGCCATGAGCTGAGATGCCACAGACAGACACCATAGAATTCAAAGCCACCTCTTCCTGGGCACACGTGCTGTGGAGTGAAGAGCTTGGTGAAGGGGGTAAGAGCTGCCTCATCTTGGAGGCTTCCTGGGTGCCAAGCTCTCTGCATCATCGCATTTAGTTCTAGCAGGAACCATGCCACAGAGGAGCCATGCCAGGGAGGAACCATGCAAGGGGGGTGCTAGTTCCAGGGGAAACTGATTGCTCAGGGAGGTTGAACACTCTGCTCAGGTGGGAAGTTCAAAAGCTGGGGTTTAAACACGGGAGAGTCTGATTCCAGACCCTACAGACTTAAACATATCATCACAGAGCTTAGGCAACGGGTGGTGCCTGACTTGTAATGTGAGGTGAAAGTTTGTTTGAAGTTAATTAATACTACCATCCCTTATCATAAATGGAAGGCAGGAAATCATACCTGTATGAAAGTAAAAGACAATCCATCCATTAAAAGAAGTCATACTTTAGCCATTGTTTTTCAGACTTTTTGGACAATACCTCACGATAAGAAATATATTTTTTTTATCGTGATTCTGTGGTCATATTTAGATATTTGTGTATGCATACACATATGAGTGTGTGTGTGTATAGACTCAAACCAAAATTTCATGGAATAATTCTTCCTAATTTACTGTGTACTCTACACTGAAAGATTTTCTGCTCCCTTTTTCTTTATCTCATTTTTTTTTACAGTGCTGGTTAAATTTATTTTATTAATTTCATTTATTTTCACAATCTGTAGACCATGACACCCTAGTCACAGACACTGGTTAATGGGGGCTATGTCTCTGGAACAGCCTGTCTGAGTTGGAATTTAAGACCTACTACTTGTAGGCTGTTTCACCTTGGGTAAATCCCTTAACCCCTTATGCCTCAGTTTCCTTATCTACAAAGTGAACATAGTGAAATAATAGCTACCTCAAAGAGATGTTATAGCAACTTGGTGCAATAATACAGATGAAGGGCTTAAACTGAAGAATGGTGAAAGTAAATAATTAATGATAGTTTCCTAATTATTACAAGTGACTTTTCCACAATATATTTATTTTGCACCTGTATGTGCTATTTAATAACAGCAAAGAAATTAAGGCAGTTGGTATCTATGGGAGGGATGCAAGTCTGTCTATGAGTATGTTGGAGGTCTGGGTAATGATCATATAAACCCTACTTTTCTAGGGCTTAGAGGTAGGTGTGTCTGATTTGAAGTAGGAAAGAGCAAAACTAAAATTCAAACGTAACTCTATGTCTTAGATTAAAGTATGTTTATAAAACAGACACAAATTCATAGACAGAAGGTTAAATTATACTCAGTCTAAATTCTACATAAAGAAGGTGGGGAAACATATAACACATTTTAGAAAAATCTCCATTGAGATAATAAAATGACACCAAAATATTGGTACTATTAAGGGGTAAATTCTGTTATCTGGAAGACTGCATCCTGTGGAGATATTTTCCCCATGATGCCTGTGGGAAGATGAAAGTTTGCTTTATGGAACCTTTCCCATTGTGATTTACAGTTGGTACAGCACGAGGTGCTGGGGTGAAATCAGGACAAGAAGAGGCTAATGGAGCAGGGCAGGCCTCCGTTTTTAAGGACAAGGGACATTCTTTGAGTCAGGCCTGTGAGAAGGTGAAATCAACACATAGAATTCAATCCCAATTTTAGGGGGTTTAAAAGAAAAAAAGAGAAAGACAATTAAGGAATCTCTTTAGGCCTTAAATAATCTCTTGGAATGGGAATTCTTCTGTTATGCCCATTTTACAGATGAGAAGATGGCGGCATGAGGGGTTAAAAAATTTTCCTTAGGCATTAAAATACCTCTTAGTCATCAACCTCCTGGGATTTCTCCCTGTTTTGATGTAGTGTGATATAGTATTATCCTGCCCTTGCATTTAAGACATAGAAAAATTATAGGTTCTATGGGGGCTGAGGTGAAGGGATGATCCAAGAACAATATAGGAGAGACCAGGAATCTGACGTGACAGAACAGACTATGATTGGCCACTGTTTATGCTTTGAGGCCAGAAAATGGGGTTTATATTTGCCTTGACGCAAGGTTGCACCTAGATCTTTTTTCATGTCTTTTTTATGGACACTGCATGGAAGTGAAAAGGCTGGAATGCTGCCAAGACAAGTCAGCAAACCTACTGTCATTTGCTCTTAGCTGGATCAATGGCCTTCTTCTTGCCCTTTCTTAGAAGCTTGGTGTGTTGGAAACTCAGAAAAATTAAAGAACTGTTAAAAAGGATTAATTCATTAAAATGGATTAAGCCTGGGAACCCATGGAAAGATTGACTTCAGTGTCAAGGGGCAAAGTGGCTGGCTGTTTTGGAAGTCTAAGGTGGCAGATTCAAGGCCAGTAGCCTGGTTGAGCGGCCACAGGCAGGACCAAGCTTCATTTCATTCAGAAGTATTTGGCTCTAATTCTAGCTTCAGTTCTTTCCCAAAGTGAAGTACTTGGATGAGATGGTCTCTGAGATCCCTCCTGCTTCTAATACTGAGATTTAAGGTAGTCAAAATAGGACCTTCCCCAATGCCAATCAGGTCTCCTTGTAAACTACCTGCCTACATGTGCTTTCATTACTATACGCTGAATCTTTATGTTATTTGTCCATTTGGTTGCAGTTGGCAATAAATTGGCCTCTCTGGATTCTCCTTTGTGTCTTTTTTGTGGCTACAGTGCAGAAAGATTTGGGTGTGGGTTGCAAAGAGTAAAACAAGCGAGATTGCTTGTGCAACCATGGCAATCTGTAAAACACACCATCGGGAGTAAGTGGTTAATAGAATACAACGTTTCGGAATTAATAATTTATATGGTTTCATTTCCATGACACTGAATTATAACAACAATAAAAACAAGATGGCGATACACTAATATGTATAAAATAGATAACTAATGAGAACTTGCTGTATAGCACAGGGAACTCAACCTCACTTTGCTGTACAGTAGAAACTAACACAACATTGTAAAACAGCTATACCCCAATTAAAAACAAAACAAAACAAGATGGTGACACTGTTGACCTGCTACCAACAGACATTTCTCCACCTCTTTTTTTCCCCTCGCCAATCTACCATCCACAACAGAAGTTGTAAGTGCCAGATATCCACTTTTTCATCCTCCCTCACAGCTAGGGGTTGGCTATGTTTTCCATTCCTGAAGGGAAGTCAGCAGACGAAGTGGGTGAAGGAGAAATGAGAGAGGAGAAGATTCTTCCTTTGAATCTGATTGAGTCAGGATATTGTTTGTGGAGTTGTGGCAGCCTTCTGATCGCCAAGAGAAGAAGGCCAAGAGAAACAAAGGGAAATGGACTCACCACAGTCCAGAGAATCTAGAGCTGCTGAACTGGGCTAGTTACCTTTGGACTTCTCGTATGTGAGATTTATGAACAATCCCCAAATATTCAAGTCACTGTAGTCAGACATTTCCTCACCTGCAGTTTAGAGCTTCCTAATTGATAACCTAACTTAATAACGCCCTTGTTAAGTAACCACTCTACACTGGGCATTGTTACACTGTTCTAATAATGCAATCCTATAAAGTATATCTATTTTTAGTCCTGTTTTAGTGATGAAGAAGTGGAAGCCTAGAAACAGAAATAACTGGGCCTAGAACAGTGGTTAGCTAGTGGTCAAGGCAGGATTTCATCCTATGCTTCCAAACCCCTTACTCTGTGCTTACAACACAAATGGGGCAGGCAGCCATACACATTGGTTCTGAAGAGACACAGAAAAGGCTCTATCTCTTCCTTGAATCCTCCTCCCCATTGGCCTCATGTCCCATGAGTCTTACCCCTGGTATTTCCTTAAGGAGCCTTTTGGGGATTTGCACACTTGAATGTGGTTAAATCATGGTGTTGTCCCAAGAGAAATTAAGCCTACATTCATACAAAAACTCATATAAGAATGTTCATAGCATCATTATTCACAATAACCAAAAGGTGGAAATAACCCAAATGTCCATCAACTGACAAATGGATAAAAATAAAACATGTTCTATCCATACAATGGAGTATTACCCAGCCATAAAAAGGAATGAAATACTGACACATGCTACATCATGGATGGACATTGTAAACATGCTCAGTGAAAGAAGCCAGTGAAAAAAAGAGCACATACTGTTCGATTATATTCATGTGAAAGTGCAGAATAGGGCAATCTGTTGACACAGTAGGTTAGTGGTTGCTTAGAACTGGGAAATATGGGGGATATGGATAGCTAAATGGTGTGAGATTTCTTTTTGAGGTGATAAAAATGTTCTAAAATTGACTTCAGTGATGGTTGAACATATTTGAGATTATAATAAAAATCAATGATTTGTCCACTTTAAATGAGTGAATTGCATGGTATGTGAATTATATCTCAGTAAAGCTGTTAAAAAAATCATAGTGCTTCTAGGAGGGGAAGCACCTTAGCTAGTCATCCGTCATAGGTGGGCTCAGGCTCCAGTAATTTTTGGGGGGGAGGGGGAGAAGATGTCAAAGTGGGGGGGGCAGGAGAAGCTGGAAACAGGGAAGCATGTCAGCCAGTGCAACAGAGGTCTGCACAGTGACAAAGTGTCTCTCCTTGACCAAACTTTACTCAGGGTCCCCTGGGCTCTTTTTCAACCAGGTCTTCACTTTTGGACTTCTGTGTTTGTCTCCACATTGTCCAATTCTAGGACGGATTCTGTTAAGTCAGTTTAACCAGAATTCCACACCTTTCATATCTGATCACCCTCCATATCTGATCAGGTTCCTCATCCTCCACCACCTACAGGGGTGTCTGATCACCCTGGTAGGCCTTCAGCAAGAATCCTGTTAGGTCAGTTTAGCCAGAACCCCCCTTACCCCTGATGTCTCCTGTTAGTAATTTTCCATCCACGGACCCCACCCTGCTCCTTGTCTATAACTCCCACTTGCCCACGCTGTACTCAGAGTTGAGCCCAATTTCTCTTTCCCCTGTAACCCCCCAATGCAGTAGCCTCTACGTATACCTGCGTCTACAGCCCTCCTTGAATGAAATCTGCCTTACTGTCCTTTAGCAAGTGCCATTGAATAATTTTCTTTTTAAAAGCAGCAAGAAGGTGTGTGTATTTTCAGGGGAAGGGGAGGAGAGGGGAGAGGAAGGTGAGAAAAGGTGTTTGCAGGATGACCGTTCCTTTTCCCACTACCTTGAGCAAGGTGAGCCCCCTCCATTCAGCAATTATGGCCAACAGACAAGGGCAAGTTCTGCTCGGAGTGAAGGAAATAATAGCTCAGCCAACTTCAGTTTAGATCACAAAACTTTGTGTAAAGAAATCAAATAGTTCCATCTTGTAGAAAAGAAAAAACACCTAGAAAATATCTATTCAAATATTTGTTCCAAGTTGTCTCAAAATAAGTTGCTTGATAATTCTGGGACTTGTACTCAATTTCTTACACGATATTGAGAAGAATTACTGATTATCCTTCACTTAAACATTTAAAAAATGTGGTTTGGTTTGGATATTTCCCTCAAAAGCCCCTCAGAATTTCAAGTGAGCATTTTCACAATAGAGTTGTCTCTCTGGTTAGTCTTCCTATGGACTCTATTTTAAAGTTACTGTTATATTATTTTTTTCTTCAAAAACGCCTATGAAAATGTGGCTTTTATTAAGAGAGCCAGCCAACCCCTTTATCTGTTAAATCTTGGACTCCTCACCCCTAGGGTGACACCAAGAGCCGCTGACAAGTTTATCCTAGGCATTGGTAAGAAGAGGCTCATTTCCTGGCTATAATTCTCAGCTAAAGTCCTAGAAGAAACTGGAAATGGAGCATTCTGTAAGAGCAAAAGGAAGGAGTGGCTGGAACAAACTGTGTCCGGTTTTGCTGGAGCAGAGACTTCTTCAAAGGTACCCAGGCAGAGCGTGAGCTGGCTGCACAGCAAGGTACCCACTTATTCCACACGGGATGGTGGATAGGGAGGCTGCAGTGTAGGAAGCCCTTATTAGGCTGCCGGGGGGGAAGGCCATGAGGGAACCCACTTAAATAAAACTTCATGCTGAACAGTGAAAAAAATAAATAAATAAAGCGAAGAAAGGTATGGTTGTTGGGTCTTTATCTTGAAAACTGAAACAAAAACTATAAAAATAAGTTTACATTATCTTCCACTGAACATGCTTCTAATCATAACTACGCACAAATTCTTAGGAAAAAAGCAAGGATAAAGTGTTGATTATTTTTCATCTGGGTGATTTTTCTGGCAACCCTGCATGTTAGTACAATCAGATAGCCTTCATTTTACACACTGAGATGATCAGAGAGGTCCTAAAGAGGGTCAGGCCTGCAAAACTATGCTGAAGCTTTGTTTCCCCAAGGGCTTTGGGTAACATTTTGCTACTCGAATCATTCTCTTTGAAGGCACCTCCTATTTGCCATCTTCCCCATCATCACCTCCTCTTTGGGTGTCACAGGCCCATCTCTGCCAGGTCATCATGTATCAATGACTTCCCCTGTGATGGGAGGAGATCCCTAACTTGATCACTGTCGATTGACTTTATGAAATCCTGCATCTATTGCAAGATTCCACATTTCACTTTGTAATTCACTTGTGACGGAGTACCTGGCAACATACGTGACTCAGAGAGACCCACCTATAAAGGATTTAATGCCTTGGTTGGGGGGTTGATGAGGGGTGGGGAAGAGAGATGTTGGAGATAGAGGGGCGACCAATTGTTAATTTAGCCAGCTCTCTGGGGACTCTTCTTGTTTATGACAGCTTCTACTTCCTTACTCAGTCCTCCAACTTTTCAGACTCAGATAACCAGGGTCCCTTCTATATAATCTGGATATTTCAACCTAACCCTTCTGCCTCAGACTACTGGATATTCTGGATCAAAGTACATCCCTGTTTTGCTTGAGTAATCTTGGAAACAGTCCCAACTTTTTGTTTCACTTATTGTCTGTGGTTTGGTACCAACCCTTCTGAGCATCCACCATGTACAAAACTCTCCGAGGACAACTAGGATTCCACCAAGGCCCTGCCCACGTGTTTTCTCCTGGACACTGTCTAGAGATTTCCATTCTTGTCATATTCAAAACAGTACTCGGGGAAGCTTGTTTGGGGTTGCCTGCCCTCTGTGTACACTCAGCACTTTTCATAGGGCTCACTTGCCTCTTACACTGTGGTGGTTCATGGGTAAACCTCTCCCAACCCCACCCCAAAGGCAGGGCTTCCCAAGGGTGTGGGCTCATCTCCGCCTCGGTTCTCTGACTGTTGTGCTTCTCTCCACCGCAAAGTGGAGATTCCCACCCTTTCCCTAACTCAAGGGGTGTGTGTGGTTGGGACAAAGAAGATAATGTCAAAAGACTTACATTTATTTGCCATTTTTATTTCTAAAACCCTGTCCATAAATTATCTCAAAATTATTCCTCCCAGTCAGCTTTAGTGGTAGGCATGAAAGATAATGTCCTCCCAAAGGGTTGATGAAACAGTAGCTATAGTGACTGCTCAGAGAAAGTGTGATTGGCCCCACATTATACAACCTGTGACCTGTGGGTGGTGAAGCTGGTGTTGACACCAAGCTCTCAGTTCTTTCCGCAGACGCAGAGCAAGTCTAGGGCTCTGACATCACTGCACGTCAGGGCCTATCCCTGCGTCTGGTGGAGGAGAAGCCACAGCAGGGATGGAGTATCTGAATATCTTTCCATTATTTACTCATTAGGGGGAAAGTTCCCCAAATCCCCTGGTGTTCAGGTCGGGGAGACTACAGCAGGCTGAATAATGGACCCCCCCAAAAAATGTCCACCTCCTAGTCCCCAGAACATGTGAATGTTATCTTACAGCGAAAAGGGACTTAGCAGGTGGGATTAGGTTAAGGATCATCAGATGGGGAGAGTCTCCTGGATTATCTGGATGGGCCCTAAATGTCATCACAAGAGTCCTTATGGTGGGGAGGTGGTAGGATGAGCAGAAAAAGACAAAAGTGATGTGATGACAGAAGCAGAGAGAGAGAGAATGGAAGCTGCTACACTGATGGCTTTGAAGATGAAGCATGGGGCCATGATCCAAGGACTATAGCCGGCTCTAGAAGCTAGAAAAGGCAGGAAAACAGATCCTTTCTTAGAACCTCAAGAAAGAACTGAGATATGCCAACCCATTTTAGATTTTTAGCTGTTAAAACTGTAAGGTAATAAATCTATGTGAGTTTCATGCTGCCGCAAATTACCAGAAACTTAGTGGCTTAAAACAATACAGATTTAGGTGTTTCATAGCCATCTCTCTAGAAAAGAATATTTTAATCAGTTAGAGGTTCATGTAAGACCTGCTCAGAAGGAAATACACAGGGAGAAGAGAAGAGGTGTCTGCAATAAAGAACCAGGAGACGTTCAAGATGGCGGAGAAAGGGGATGTGGAGATCACCTTCCTCCCCACAAATACATCAGAAATACATCTATATGTGGAACAATCCCTACAGAACACCTACTGAACGCTGGCAGAAGACCTCAGACCTCCCAAAAGGCAAGAACCACCCCCACGTACCTGGGTAGGGCAAAGGAAAAAAGAATAAACAGAGACAAAAGAATAGGGACGGGACCTGCACCAGTGGGAGGGAGCCGTGAAGGAGGAAAGGTGTCCACACGCTAGGAGCCCCTTCGCGGGCAGAGACAGCGGGTGGCAGAGGTGGGAAGCTTCAGAGCTGCGGAGGAGAGCACAGCCACAGGGGTGCGGAGGGCAAAGCGGAGAGATTCCTGCACAGAGGATCGGGGCTGACCGGTACTCACCAGCCTGAGAGGCTTGTCTGCTCACCCACCAGGGCGGGCGGTGCTGGGAGCTGAGGCTTGGGCTTCGGTCGGAGCACAGGGAGAGGACTGGGGTTGGTGGCGTGAACACAGCCTGCAGGGGTTAGTGCGACACAGCTGGCCGGGAGGGAGTCTGGGGAAAAGTCTGAACCTGCCGAAGAGGCAAGAGACTTTTTCTTCCCTCTGTTTCCTGGTGCGCAAGGAGAGGGGATTAAGAGCACTGCTTAAATGAGCTCCAGAGACGGGCGCGAGCCGCGGCTGAAAGCACGGACCACAGAGACGGGCATGAGATGCTAAGGCTGCTGCTGCCGCCAACTAGAAGCCTGTGTGCGGGAGCCTGGGCAGCCCGCCACTGCCAGGGTCCCGGGATCCAGGGACAACTTCCCCGGGAGAGTGCACAGTGTGCCTCAGGCTGGTGCAACGTCCCGCTGGCCTCTGCCACTGCAGGCTCGCCCCACATCCGTACCCCTCCTTCCCCCTGGCCTGAGTGAGCCAGAGCCCCCGAATCAGTGGCTCCTTTAACCCCATCCTGCCTGGGTGAAGAACAGACGCCCTCAGGCGACCTACACGCAGAGGCGGGTCCAAATCCAAAGCTGAACCCCGGGAGCTGTGTGAACAAAGAAGAGAAAGGGAAATCTCTCCCACCAGCCTCAGGAGCAGCGGATTAAATCTCCACAATCAACATGATGTACCCTGCATCTGTGGAATACCTGAATAGACAACGAATCATCCCAAATTGAGGCGGTGAATTTTGGGAGCAATGATATACATATGCATTTCCTTTTTCTCTTTTTCTGAGTGTGTATGTGTATGCTTCTTTATGTGATTTTGTCTGTATAGCTTTGCTTTTACCATTTGTCTTACGGTTCTGTCTGTCCTTATTTTCTAGTATAGTTTTTAGCGCTTGTTATAATTGGTGGATTTGATTTTTGGCTTGGCTGCTCTCTTCTTTCTGTCTTTTCCTTTTTAAAATTACTTTTTAATTTTTTAATTTTTAATAATTATTTTTTATTTTAATAACTATATTTTATTTTTTCCTTCTTTCTTTTTTTCTCCCTTTATTCTGATCTGTGAGGCTGTCAGGGTCTTGGTGCTCCAGCCAGGTGTCAGGCCTGTGCCTCTGAGATGGGAGAGCTGAGTTCAGGACACTAGTCCACCAGAGACATCCTGGCTCCATGTAATATTAAATGGCAAAAGCTCTCCCAGAGATCTCCATCTCAATGTTAAGACCCAGCTGCACTCAACGACCAGCAAGCTACAGTGCTGGACACCTCATGCCAAACAACTAGCAAAACAGGAACACAACACCACCCATTAACAGAGAGGCTGCCTAAAATAATAATAAGGTCACAGACAGCCCAAAAGACACACTGGACGTGGTTCTGTGCACCAGAAAGACAAGATCCAGCCTCATCCTCCAGAACACAGGCACCAGTCCCCTCCACCAGGAAGCCTACACAACCCACGGAACCAACCTTAGCCACTGGGGGCAGACACCAAAAACTATGGAAACTATGTACTTGCAGCCTGCAAAAAGGAGACCCCAAACACAGTAAGTTAAGTAAAATGAGAAGACAGAGAAACACACAGCAGATGAAGGAGCAAAGTAAAAACCCACCAGACCAAACAAATGAAGAGGAAATAGGCAGTCTACCTGAAAAAGAATTCAGAGTAATGATAGTAAAGACAATTCAAAATATTGGAAATAGAATGGAGAAAATATAAGAAATGTTTAACAAGAACCTAAAAGAAATAAAGAACAAACAAACAATGATGAACCACACAATAAATGAAATTAAAAATTCTCTAGAAGGAATCAATGGCAGATTAACTGAGGCAGAAGAACAGATAAGTGACCTGGAAGATAAAATAGTGGAAATAACTACTGCAGAGCAGAATAAAGGAAAAAGAATGAAAAGAATTGAGGACAGTCTCAGAGACCTCTGGGACAATATTAACTGCACCAACATTCAAATTATAAGGGTCCCAGAAGAAGAAGAGAAAAAGAAAGGGACTGAGAAAATATTTGAAGAGATTATAGTTGAAAACTTCCCTAATATGGGAAAGGAAATATTTAATCAAGTCCAGGAAGCACAGAGAGTCTCATACAGGATAAATCCAAGGAGAAACACACCAAGACACATATTAATCAAACTATCAAAAATTAAATACGAAGAAAAAATATTAAAAGCAGCAAGGGAAAAACAACAAATAGCATACAAGGGAACCCCCATAAGGTTAACAGCTGATCTTGCAGCAGAAACTCTACAAGGCAGAAGGGAGTGGCAGGACATATTTAAAGTGATGAATGGGATAAACCTTTAACCAAGATTACTCTACCCAGCAAGGGTCTCATTCAGACTTGACAGAGAAATTAAAAACTTTACAGACTGAAAGTGAGGGGATGGAAAAAAATATTCCATGAAAATGGAAATCAAAAGAAAGCTGCAGTAGTAATTCTCAAACCAGACAAAATAGACTTTAAAATAAAGACTATTACAAGAGACAAAGAAGGACACTACATAATGATCAAGGGATCAATCCAAGAAGAAGATAAAACATTTGTAAATATTTATGCACCCAACATAGGAGCACCTCAGTACATAAGGCAAATGCTAACAGCCATAAAAGGGGATATCGACAGTAACACAATCATAGTAGGGGACTTTAACACCCCACTTTTACCAATGAACAGGTCATCCAAAACGAAAAAAAATAAGGAAACACAAGCTTTAAATGACACATTAAAAATGATGGACTTAATTGATATTTATAGGACATTCAATCCAAAAACAACAGAATACATTTTCTTCTCAAGTGCTCATGGAACATTCTCCAGGATAGATCATATCTTGGGTCACAAATTAAGCCTCAGTAAATTTACAAAAATTGAAAACATATCAACTATCTTTTCTGACCACAGCGCTATGAGACTAGATATCAATTACAGGAAAAAAATCTGTAAAAAATACAAATACCTGGAGGCTATGCAATACACTACTTAATAACCAAGAGATCACTGAAGAAATCAAAGAGGAAATAAAAAAATACCTAGAAACAAATGACAATGAAAACACGACGACCCAAAACCTATGGGATGCAGCAAAAGCAGTTCTAAGAGGGAAGTTTATAGCAAAACAATCCTACCTCAAGAAACAAGAAACATCTCAGATAAACAACCTAACCTTATACCTAAAGTAATTAGAGAAAGAAGAACAAAAAAACCCCAGAGTTAGCAGAAAGAAAGAAATCATAAAGATCAGATCTGAAATAAATGAAAAAGCAATGAAGAAAACAATACCAAAGATCAATAAAACTAAAAGCTGGTTCTTTGAGAAGATAAACAAAATTGATAAACCATTAGCCAGACTCATCAAGAAAAAGAGAAGACTCAAATCAATAGAATTAGAAATGAAAAAGGAGACGTAGCAGCTGACACTGCAGAAACAAAGGATTGTGAAAGATTACTACAAGTAACGTAGTATATGCCAATAAAATGGACAACCTGGAAGAAATGGACAAATTCTTAGAAAAGCAAAACCTTCTGAGACTGAACCAGGAAGAAATAGAAAATATAAACAGACCAATCAGAAGCAGTGAAATTGAGACTGTGATTAAAAACCTTCCAACAAACAAAAGCCCAGGACCAGATGGCTTCACAGGCAAATTCTATCAAACATTTAGAGAAGAACTAACACCAATCCTTCTCAAACTCTTCCAAAATATAGCAGAGGGAGGAACATTCCCAAACTCATTCTACGAGGCCACCATCACCCTGACACCAAAACCAGACAAGGATGTCACAAAGAAAGAAAACTACAGGCCAATATCACTGATGAACATAGATGAAAAAATACTCAACAAAATACTAGCAAACAGAATTCAACAGCACATTAAAAGGATCGTACACCATGATCAAATGGGGTTTATCTCAGGAATGCAAGGATTCTTCAATATATGCAAACCAAACAATGTGATACACCATATTAACAAACTGAAGGAGAAAAACCATATGATCATCTCAATAGATGCAGAAAAACTTTCAACAAAATTCAACACCCATTTATGATGAAAACCTTCCAGAAAGTATGCATAGAGGGAAATTACCTCAACATAATTAAGGCCATATATGACAAACCCACGACCAACATCATTCTCAACGGTGAAAAACTGAAAACTTTTCCACTAAGATCAGGAAAGGGCCTCCCTGGTGGCGCAGTGGTTGGGAGTCCGCCTGCCGATGCAGGGGATACGGGTTCGTGCCCCGATCTGGTAGGATCCCATGTGCCGTGGAGTGGCTGGGCCCGTGAGCCATGGCCGCTGGGCCTGCGCGTCCGGAGCCTGTGCTCCGCAACGGGAGAGGCCACAGCAGTGAGAGGCCCGCATACCGCAAAAAAAGGAAAAAAAAAAAAAAAAAAGATCAGGAAAAAGACAGGGTTGCCCACTCTCACCACTATTATTCAACATAGTTTTGGAAGTTTTAACCACAGCAATCAGAGAAGAAAAAGAAATAAAACGAATCCAAATCGGAAAAGAAGTAAAGTTGTCACTGTTTGCAGCTAATGTGATACTATACTCATGGAATTCTAAAGATACTACCAGAAAACTATGACAGCTAATCAGTGAATTTGGTAGAGTAACAGGATACAAAATTAATGCACAGAAATTTCTTTCATTCCTTTACACTAATGATGAAATATCTGAAAGAGAAATTAAGGAAACACTCCCATTTACCATTGAAACAAAAATAATAAAATACCCAGGAATAAACTTATCTAAGGAGACAAAAGACCTGTATGTGGAAAACTATAAGACACAGATGAAAGAAATTAAAGATGAGACAAACAGATGGAGAGATAAACCATTTTCTTGGAATGGAAGAATCAACATTGTGAAAATGACTATACTACACAAAGCAATCTACAGATTTATTGCAATCCCTATCAAACTACCAGTGGCATTTTTCACAGAACCAGAACAAAACATTTCACAATTTGTATGGAAACAGAAAGGACCCCGAATAGCTAAAGGAATCTTGAGAAAGAAAAACAGAGCAGGAGGAATCAGGCTCCTGGACTTCAGACTATACTACAAAGCTACAGTAAACAAGACAGTATGGTATTGGCATAAAAACAGAAATATAGATCAATGGAACAGGATAGAAAGCCCACAGATAAACCCACGCACATATGGTCATCTTATTTTTGATAAAGGAGGCAAGAATATACAATGGAGAAAAGACAGCATCTTCAGTAAGTGGTGCTAGGAAAATTGGACAGCTACATGTAAAAGAAGGAAATTAGAACACTCCCTAACACCATACACAAAAATAAACTCCAAATTGATTAAAGACCTAAATGTAAGGCCAGACACTATCAAACTCTTAGAGGAAAACATAGGCAGAACACTCTATGACATAAATCACAGCAAGATCCTTTTTGACCCACCTCTTAGAGAAATGGAAATAAAAACAAAAATAAACAAATGGGACCTATTGAAACTTAAAATCTTTTGCACATCAAAGGAAGCCATAAACAAGACAAAAGACAACCCTCAGGATGGAGAAAATGTTTGCAAATGAAGTAACTGACAAAGGATTAATCTCCAAAATATACAAGGAGCTCATGCAGCTCAATATCAAAAAAACAAACAACCCAATCCAAAAATGGGCAGAAGACCTAAATAGACATTTCTCCAAAGAAGATATACAAATAGCCAACAAACATATTAAAGAATGCTCAACATCACTAATCACTAGAGAATTGTAAATTAAAACTACAATGAGGTGTCACCTCACTCCAGTCAGAATGGTCATCATCAAAACATCTACAAACAATAAATGCTGGAGAGGGTGTGGAGAAAAGGGAACCCTCTTGCACTTTTGGTGGGAATGTAAATTGTTACAGCCACTATGGAGAACAGTATGGAAGTGCCTTAGAAAACTAAAAATAGAACTACCATATGACTCAGCAATCCCACTACTGGCATATACCCTGAGAAAACCATCATTCAAAAAGAGTCATGTACCAAATGTTCATTGCAGCACTCTTTACAATAGCCAGGACATGGAAGCAATCTAAGTGTCCATCAACAGATGAATGGATAAAGAAGATGTAGCACATATATACAATGGAATATTTCTAAGCCATAAAAAGAAAGGAAATTGGGTTATTTGTAGTGAGGTGGATGGACCTAGAGTTTGTCATACGGAGTGAAGTAAGTCAGAAAAAGAAAAACAAATACCGCATGCTAACACATATATATGGAATCTAAAAAAGAAAAAAATAAATGGTTATGAAGAACCTAGGCACAGGACAGGAATAAAGATTCAGATGTAGAGAATGGACTTGAGGACATGGAGGGGGGAAGGGTAAGCTGTGACAAAGTGAGAGAGTGGCATGGACATATATACACTACCAAATGTAAAATAAATATCTAGTGGGTAGCAGCCGCTAGCACAGGGAGATCAGCTCAGTGCTTTGTGACCACCTAGAGAGGTGGGAAAGGGAGGGTGGGAGGGAGACACAAGAGGGAGGAGATAGGGGGATATATGTATATATATAGCTGATTCACTTTGTTATAAATCAGAAACTAACACACTATTGTAAAGCAATTATACTCCAATAAATATGTTTAAAAAAATAATTAAAGAACCAATTCAACACTGCGGTAATAATTTGCATGTGCAGACTCTAGAATCTTCCAGGCAAATGCCAATGAGGTCCTCTGCCCTAGGACACTCACTGAGATGCTTTACCCAGGAGTGCCAGCGGAGCTTTCGACTCTATCAGTGTCGGTAAGAATTCTGAAAGCCTTTAGAAGGTGGTGAGTTTCAAGCAGGTGACTTTCTCAGCTGACAGTTGTCATAGCACAGGGAGCCAGTCAAGATTCAAGCCTTTGACAATTATATTGAAATTTGTGTGTGTGTGTGTGTGTGTGTGTGTGGTCCTGTATAATGTATTACATTCTAGAACTCTTCAAACATGGAAAATTCCAATAACATTTTTTAGCACTTACATCAAATTGTCTTTATATAATTTCCTATAACCCCTTCATCAATACATCTAGAAACCACACTAACATAAAGTAGATTGGTGAGGTCTTGAGCTTTATAGGGACAGCTTAATCTCTTTTTATGACAATGTTTACTTCAGTCTAAATAAATATATTCAGGCAAATCTATTTACATGTGGAGGCTTCCATAGAATCATGATTTTTAAAAAAAAATTTTGGCCACCGAAATTTATTTTCTTCTCTCCAGCGTAGGTTGGAAGAGCGGGCATGTGATGGGGAGCAAAAAATATCAACCCACCACCTTGCCAGCGACGTCCTCCTACCCCCATGGCCACAGGATGGCTGAGTAGACTGTGAAACTTAATTTCCCATTTTAGTGCTTTCCTTTAGGTGACAATTGTGGCTGAGAATCTATGACCTCAAATCCACACTTCCATAACACAGCATTTGAGTGATTTCCAAACATACTTAATAGAACAAGACATCATTCCACAGTGGAAATAAATCTGTGGGACACCAGGGCCGGAGCACAGGCAGAAGATTTATGGGTTATAGTTTGTCTGCCTGAATCATAATTACAGCATTTATCATAATTCCTGCCACTCTAATTGGCTTAAGAGTCTTCCTGGGACAGCGTGAGGCGGTATTTCATTGTTGGAATTTACTTTTGATTTTGTAGCCAATGTCACCACTGTGGCTGGTAATTGCTTCCTCAAATTGGTGGAGAAACACTTCCTCTTCCCCTAAAGGTAGATGACAGACCAGAAGGTAGAGTGACAAGAAAGTGGTATTCTGCTTCAAATTAAAATGAGCAGAGGACACTTACTTTCCACTTGAAGAAATACCAGTATTGTACCCACTGTATTTCTCTCATTGTGTGTGTGCTGGGCTCACCTTTCAGCTGTGTCCTTTCCATCTAACTCCTGACTTCATTGTAGCCAGAGGCATGGAGGAAAGAGGTCGTGCCTCAGTGAATGGGGGATCCTTTTGGTGGAAAACTCTTGCTAATATTGCTCTTCACTTCTTTCCAAATCTCCCTCTTTAAACTTTATTTTTGGGTTCAAAATCTGTGTGGGAACAAAACTGCTCTGCACCCAATTAAAAAATGGACAAAGGATTTGAAGAGACATTTCTCCAAAGAAGATTTTAAAATCCCCCATAAGTACATGAAAAGATGCTCAGCATCATTAGTCACTAGGGAAATGCAAATCAAATCCTCAGCAAATCCCACTACTGGGCATATACCCTGAGAAAACCATAATTCAAAAAGTCATGTACCAAAATGTTCATTGCAGCTCTATTTACAATAGCCCGGAGATGGAAACAACCTAAGTGTCCATCATCCGATGAATGGATAAAGAAGATGTGGCACATATATACAATGGAATATTACTCAGCCATAAAAAGAGACGAAATTGAGCTATTTGTAATGAGGTGGATAGACCTAGAGTCTGTCATACAGAGTAAAGTAAGTCAGAAAGAGGAAGACAAATACCGTATGCTAACACATATATATGGAATTTAAGAAAAAAAGTGTTATGAAGAACCTAGGGGTAAAACAGGAATAAAGACACAGACCTACTGAGAATGGACTTGAGGATATGGGGAGGGGGAAGGGTAAGCTGTGACAAAGCGAGAGAGAGGCATGGACATATATACACTACCAAACGTAAGGTAGATAGCTAGTGGGAAGCAGCCGCATAGCCCAGGGAGATCAGCTCGGTGCTTTGTGACCGCCTGGAGGGGTGGGATAGGGAGGGTGGGAGGGAGGGAGACACAAGAGGGAAGGGATATGGGAACAGATGTATAGGTATAACTGATTCACTTTGTTATAAAGCAGAAACTAATACACTATTGTGAATCAATTATACCCCAATAAAGTTGTAAAAAAAAAAAAAAAAAAACCTCAGCGAGATACAACTTCTCCCCCACCAGGAAGCCTACAAACAAAAAGATGGACACTAACAAGTGTTGGTGAAGATGAGGGGAAATTGGAACTTTGTTCATTGTTTGTAGGACTGTAAATTGCTGCAGCTTTGGAGGACTTATTGGCAGTTCCTCAAAAAGTTAAACATACAGCTCCCATATGACCCAGCAATTCCACTTCTAGGTGTATGTCCAAGAGAACTGAAAACATAGGTCCACACAGAAATTACCATATGAATGTTCATGGCAACATTATTCCTAATAGCCAAATAAGTCCATCAAATGATGAAAAGATAAATAGAATGTGGTATATCCATGTCATAGTATATTATCCAGCTATAAAAAGGACAGAACATGAATGGAACTTGAAAATATTATGCTGAGTAAAAGAAACTAGAAATAAAAGGCTACATATTGTATAATTCCATTTATATGAAATATCTGTAACAGGAAATCTCTAGAGTCAGGACATAGGTTAATGATTGCCAGGGGTGGGGGAATGTAGAATGACTGATAACACATACAGTTTCTTTGCAGGGTGTTGGATGTCCTGGCATGAGGTAGTGGTGATGATTCCACAACTTTGTGAACATATTAAAAACCACTACATTGGACACTGTACAAGTGTGGATTTTATGGTATGTGAATTATATTTAAATAAAAATTATATGAGAAAAAAATTCACCTCTGAGGAGCAATACTGGGGTTCCCAGGTGGTCCCATTCTTCTCCTTGAATTTTGAAAATTGTGTTATTTTGATAAAGATGATGATGGTAAAAGAAAAAAAAATGCTTTTCCAATCTCAGTTGCCACCTCCTTCCCTGATGGCATTTAGTGCCCAAATGTCACATCCAGAACCAAGGAGCCGAGGGTCTCTTGCTGCCTTTGTGCTCTGAATTTGATCCGTTTGCTGTCTGAGCCTGAATCTCTGATTGAGAGTCCCTAGGGCCTTAGTCACCACTGTCTTCCCCCTTTGTTGTGGGTTAATTGTGTTCCCACAAAAGATAGATACAAGTCCTAATTTCCACTATCCGTGACTTATTAGGAAATAGGGTCTTTGCAGAAGTCATCAAGGTAAGACCAGGTGATACTGGGTTAGGATGAGCTCTAATCCTATGGCTGGTGTCCTTAGAAGGGGGAAAATTTAGACACAGAGAGATGACAATGTGAAGACGCACAGGGAGAGGATCTTGTGATGTGGAGGCAGAGATCGAAGTGCTCAGCTACACGCCAAGGAACGCCAAGGAACGCAAAGACCTCCAGCAGCCACCGGAAGCTGGAAGAGGTGAGAAGCGTTCTCCCCTGCAGGTTGCAGAGGGAACACCTGCTAGCACCTTAAGTTTGAACTTCTGGCCTTCAGAACTGTGAGAGAGCAAAGTTCTATTGTTTGAAGGCGTCCAGTTTGTGACAGTTTGTTATGGTATCCCTAGGAAACTAAGATGCTTCTTTAGTGCAGAGCCTGGCACACAGAGACTCGAGCATATTTACATAGTTGCCGAGTGAATGCATCTTCTGCTTCCACACAAGCTGTCCTGGCTGAGGTGGGAAGAAGCCCCGGCCAATGGCTGGTAGAAAATTGAAATGGTAATCTCCGCTTCTGCAGGTGAAGGATCCAGAGAGCAGAAGTGGTTTACCCCAAGTGGGGAGCAGCATGGGGGACCTGGAATTCAATTTAGATCTTTCCACCCTGAGTTAACAGAAGAAGATGGAAAAGAGAAATGAGCCTAATGAAGAGTCTAATATGAGTCAGATGCTGTGAACTTGGCCTAACGTATTTCTCTCCACAGCCCTGTGTGACCAGTCTTCTCATTCGCATTTCTGCAAATTAGGCAACAGACATAAAAACAGAGATTAGGACGCCTCTAAAATCATCTAGCACGTGGCAAAGCCAGAGTTCCACCCCAGGGCTTTATGATTTCAAGGTCTTGCTTCCCCTAATCTTGCTAGTGGGATCTATTCATTAGATAGCTTTCAGACTTCAGGAGGGCTTTCAAGTTGATTTGATAAGTGATCAGAATACATTTACCTTATAAACTCAAGGTTTGAACAAAAAATTTAATATCTACATTTTCTAGTCACTATGACTATGATTTTGATCTAAATTCACGAATATAAAAATTTTCTCTAATCAATAGGACAAAGATAATATTTTAATATATGCAATGTATTTTTTCCTTTTTGAGAGTAATAAATTGCTAAGATGAATATTATAAGCCATCAATAAAACATGGATAGGTAAAACTTAAACATATATAAGGAGGTTGTGTATTCCATTTTTGCAGGTGAAGTGGCTGATGAACATTTCTGTAAAGGCATATAAAATATTTGTAGGTTATATTGTTTGAGTATTTTGGGAGTAGTAAATGGAAATAACTTTTTAATTGGATAGGTAAGACATTTTCTTTCTCAGCATAATTAAAAACATTCTATAACAATTTAGAAAGTTTATTTTTCAATTTGTTTCTCCATTTTCTTAGGAAATTTTTATGAGGTTTGGCCTATTTTGACGTTGCTGACATATCTGTGCATTGGGGGACAGCTTTTAACATCTAATGACCTACACTTACACCACATGTCAGGGGCACTGAGTGTAGTTAAGCTAATGTTTTATAATCTTAGAAACATTAGTTTCATTAGGGCAACTGGTGATGTAGTTGGGGATGATTTAGTCTGTTTTCCCACGGCTTTGAGAAAAATGAAAAGAAAACTACATGCCATAATTAAATTAAACCAGTAAAAAGAAATGCAACAGTTTAGCCCTGGAATGAGTTTCTCAAGCCTATAAGTCACAACTCTGTGACCCTGAAGGTCAAGGCTTGTGAGAGATTCAATGGCAGTGGTCATATTTAAGAATATCCCCATCGGGCCCAGCATGCTCTCTTTCTGCAGGCCCAGAGCCCCCCTGGGAGCAGTGGTTGAATTGCAGTGCCTCCTTTCTGGTTGACAAGCAGATGTGGCAGCCTGGGCTCACAGCAGACACTGCCGGGCCTTGAGACATCAGGCCAGTCGAGAACCACACCTGCTTCCTCAGCAGCCTGTACCTCCCAGGTAATGGCAGGTCTGGGAACCAACCCAACATACAGACTTTTTTTTTTTTTTTTTTTTTTTTTTTATTAGTTTCTGCTTTATAACAAAGTGAATCAGTCATACATATACATCTGTTCCCACATCCCCTCCCTCATGCATCTCCCTCCCTCCCACCCTCCCTATCCCTCCCCTCCAGGCAGTCACAAAGCACCGAGCTGATCTCCCTGTGCTATGCGGCTGCTTCCCACTATCTATCTACCTTACGTTTGGTAGTGTATATATGTCCATGCCTCTCTTTCGCTTTGTCACAGCTTACCCTTCCCCCTCCCCATAACCTCAAGTCCATTCTCAAGTAGGTCTGTGTCTTTATTCCCGTTTTACCCCTAGGTTCTTCATGACATTTTTTTTCTTATATTCCATATATATGTGTTAGCATACGGTATTTGTCTTTCTCTTTCTGACTTACTTCACTCTGTATGACAGACTCTAGGTCTATCCACCTCATTACAAAAAGCTCAGTTTCGTTTCTTTTTATGGCTGAGTAATATTCCATTGTATATATGTGCCACATCTTCTTTATCCATTCATCCGATGATGGACACTTAGGTTGTTTCCAGCTCCAGGCTATTGTGAATAGAGCTGCAATGAACATTTTGGTACATGTCTCTTTTTGAATTATGGTTTTCTCTGGGTATATGCCCAACATACAGACTTTGAGTTGGGAATGAGCACATCCAGCAGGGGAAGTAGACAGAGGCCTAGTCCCGGGGATGCTGTTGGCTATTTATGGCTAATTTGTGACTTTCTTTTCTGCAAACATCTTTCTCTGTAGAATTCAAGGTAGTCACACACTTGCTATATGATCCGATTAGTGGGAATTGCATAGATTTTCCCATGAATTAAATAATAAACAGCAACCCACTAGTCAGATGACCTTAGAATACATTTGAGCAGCATGTCTACTGAAATCCGTGAAATTCATCTTATCATCTGGCGTGATAGCATCATGTTACAAGTGTTAATCGTAATACAGTGTGTGACCTCAATGGGCTGACTAATTTGGTCATGGGCTCTCAAGTTAGCTTTGCCAAGTTGTTCTGAAAAGGACCATAACCTGCCTTAAGCCAAAGTCATGGGCGAGAATAACAACTAAAATTTAGATGGACTGTTGAAAAGTTGAATGAAAAGCTCTCCCACCACCTCATCCCAGAAACACACGAATCATCCACTTTATGAGATTATGTCTGGCCTTGTGCATAGTTTTAAACAGACAGCAGCTAATCCACTAATAACGCAATTGACTTTTCCTCATGTTAAAAATCAAATTCAATAATATCACCCTACTTTGTACCCTAGAGATCTAAGATGTGAGAACAGAAACATGAGTTTTCAAAGGCTAAGATCACCTCACGCTCTGAGCTCTTGTTGACTGTTGTTGAAGTTGGGAGCACCCAGGAAGAGAGGGTACCTGACCCCCAGGGTACAGATACACAGCTACATTGGCTCAGCATGAATTAGAGCCCCTGCTTTTTGGGGGCTAGCTCTCCCAAATTATCTTAATCTCTCGCTCTCTCTTTTCAAAGATACTGCTATTCTTAAAAAAAGGAAATTTGCTGTAATGTTTTTTCCTGTAAAGTTAATAGCAAGCTCATTTTTTAAAATTCAAGCAATGCAGGAAAAACACACAAAAATGAAAACCTTGGTATACCTGGGCTTTGAGATATTCATCCAACTTCTCTACTCCTCCCTGAGGAGAGGACACAGCTGTCCTGACATCTCCCTTGTAGTTAGGTGGCCATGAGAAGGGGGATGCATGGTACCTCTGGGCCCGTCTCATTAAAGGCCTTCCTTGTGATAGGGCATAGCCTTTCTTTGTATTCTCATCAGACTAGAATGGAAAGGTCTCCCAAAGTGACCTTGGGGTCCACACACTGGAGATGGCAAAGCTCAAAATGGCGGGAGTCTGAATTCCCTCCATAGCCAGCACCCCCTATCATTTGGGCTTTACATGAATGAGAAATAAACTTCCATTGTATTGGATCATTACATGTCTGGGTTTATGTCTTAATGCAGCATTGTCTATCCTACCCTGACTAGTTCGATATCTTACCATCAGAAATAACAACATAACTTATTAGTAAATATAATTCCAGATATCACTTTATGAGTAATGCTTATGCACACATATGCAGGCAAACGCAATATTTTCCTAGTAGGATCATAGCGTACCCAATATCTGTTTCACTCAATTATTTCTGGTGCAGATATTTTCATATATTGTGTTCATTAATATATATCATCCTTATAAATGGCTTCATGCCATTTTATTGAATGATTCTATCATGGTGAAATAAATTAATTTTTCCTTGATGGAAATTTAGACTGTTTCCAATGTTTCATTATTATAAACAACTTTGAGATGAAAAACCATGTGCATACCTCTTTGTGCTCTTGTCCAATTATAGCATCAGGATAAAGTGTCAGAAGAATTATGAGAGTGGGGTTTGAGCCACATTGCCACACTGCTCTCCAGAATTTACAATAATCCACTTGTCAATTAATGGGTAGTGAAAACACCTGTTTCCCCCACTTTCATCCACCTGGTATCTTCAAACTTTGGAATCTTGGCCCGTATAATAGCAAAGAGGGATCACCTTGGTGATTTTATTTTCATTTCTTTTGTTATTGACCTTCCTTCGCATGTCCATTGACCCCTGACTGCATTTCATCTTTTGTGAATAATCAAGAAAAGCTTGTCTTTCACTTTTCTTGTTTGTGAGGTTTATTTTTTTGGCCAGTGAAATGTGCTTTGAAACTGACATGACTACCAAGTACTGGAATTTAAATGATCTTTGGGGGTCTTAGAAGAGCATCCTCTCAAACTTAGACTTGTCAGTAAGCAATGCATTTCCAGCAGTATCCTGGTTAGTACAGCAGTGCTCTCCTAGGAGCAGTGAAAGGGGAGACACAGGGAAACTAGCCAAGAGACATAACGTTGGTGAAACATTCTGCAAATATAAAGACGTCTCAGAAGGATAAATGGCAACAGTGCCAACCCGGCAAGACAACTAAATGGCAGGGCTATTTATATGGCTCAGGTGGAGAGCAAGGAATAGACTCATACTTTGGAAGAACTGAGAAATTGAAGGACCTTGGCCAATGTGAGGGTCCCTCCTCCCCTGTGAAGTTGGAAATAATGTACAATTATCTTCTGGATTATATATAAAAAGGCTTTGGCTGCCCAAAACTTACTGAGGAAATCATACCAGGGCTGGTCAAGCTAGCATTTGAGGAATCGTGCTGGCTAAAATGACTCCCTCACCCACTTCCCTCCACCTTGGGTCATGCTGGAGGTTCCCAGACCCATGCGCCTCTCAGAGCTGAGAGTGTTGGGGAGAGTGAAGCATTGCTCAGTCTCAGAGAGTCTGTTTAGCTGCAGGAAGGAAAAGAAAGGCGTCCATCTAACCTAGCATCGGAGCTGGGAATTTAACTGAAGGGTCATCTTATTTGGCCATTAAGGAAATAGACGTGATCACCGAATCTTGCCTTCATCAGCCATGCAAAGCCATATGGGGCAGGTAACAGAGCTGAGTCTCCAGAATGGGGTTTTGGCGAGAGGCGGTCCTCCAGGGGAGAAAGTTGATGCTCCAGGAGATCATCTAATCCAATAGGCTTTGCCTTAGACAAAGTAGGTCCTTAAAGCAGCCCCAGAAAATTAAGAAACATAGCCGGTAAGTGTGCATTCCGATCCCCATAAATTTGGGGCCTGGATGGATGGTAAGGGAGCAACGACAGGGCTTTGGGCTCCAAATTAGCACATGGCTGATCATGGGCCTGGACGAAGAAAGGGGCAGTCTCTGGTGGAGTAGCAAGAACCCCTTTGACTATGTCAGGTGACTTCTCTGAAAAGTACTCAGATCCCAGACTTCAGGGAGCAGGGATCTTATTTCCTGGAACTGCTCCCCTTTAGGGGTCTGGTGAAAGCTTTGAGCCCTTGGCCTTATCCCCCATCGTATAAATGAACGTGAGCACACACAATGTTGCAGGATATTTCAGGCATATGCCGTGGGACGCAGTGGTGAGACCATGACAAGAGCAAAAGCAGAGGGTGGAGGGGGCGGGTGTCTGGGTGAACACGGGCTCTGCCCCCCGCATGCCCACTTCCAGCCCCAGCCCTCCACCTGCCCTGCCCCCTGTGCCCCCCTCCAGTGTCCTCATTTGAGGCAGCCACAGGGAAAGGTGGTGGCCATGCTGGCCTCTGAAATGGGCAGAGCCAGACAGAGGCCAAGCCCAGAGCAGCGCCGCGTTCCTTGCCCTGCACTGCCATCCTAGAAGATCACCAGTGGGTACCTAGTGCTGGGGGTCCAGTGCCGGCCCTCCTGGAACACCCTTCTCTGTGCCAGGCACTGTGCCGGGTGCTGAAGGCTCCAAGGACAGATAAGGTCCTTGTGTTTCAGGAGAGTGGGCTTAGATTTGTGGTGTTCAATGCTCAAATCCCTGGCAGGGAGGCGGGGAGAAGTTACGGCCAGGGTCTGAGGATGCTTCTATGCCCTAGGTACCACTGGTAGATAAAATAAATAATTACCCGTCCATATCCATGTTGCTCTTGTTCTATGTGAACATATGCTCTGGGGGTAACAAACTACACATTGAAAGATCAATGTGTTTTCAGGTGGTTTCCACTTTTTGTTATAATGTATTTTCTCACCTCTCCCACCCTCGTGCTGGGACCGTGAGCTGTCTGAAGTCATCAAGTCATGCTGACCCTGGGAGAAGTTAGGGACCAGCCTGGACCTTGGTGGGCAGGGTCTTGCTGGTTGGCAGAGCGGGTACCTCTGGCTTTAGCAGCGAAACCTTCTGACAGGGATCTCTTCACAGGGGAAGGGACGCCAAGGATGCTAGCTGTGCTGAGCGTGGAAGGTGGACTGACCTGCTGCTCTGGTCCCAAGGGAAACAAGCCCCTCACTGCCCAACCACAAGGCAACCCACTCAACAGCGCTGGACCAAGAGATGCCACTCTGACCCTGGCCACCAGCCACATGGGCTTCTCCAAGCTGCCCCCTTTCTGGTGGTTTCTACTGTCATCTTTTCAGATCCTTGACTGATTGCTCTGGAACCTGAATGCCTGAGTTCAAATTCCAACCCCCTCCTATTTTATCTGTGTAGCTTTGGGCAAGTTGTTTTTTTCTTAACCTCTCTGTGCCTCAGTTTCCTTATCTGAAAGTCTATTAGCACCAACTTTATAGAATTGTTAAGTTTAAATACGTGAATGCAGGTAAAGCAAGAAGAATAAAAATGATTCAGTACCTCTTAGCATTGTAGCATGGAGGCTGAGCACCTGGGTTTAGAGCCAGGTGATCCGGGTTTGAATCCTGACTTCGTTCCTTCCTCTATGTGTGACCTTGAGTGAGTTTCTTAATCTCTCTGTGCTTTATTTTCCTCACCCATAGCATGAGGATAATAACTGCATTTGTTCCCGAAGCCTGTTGTGATAAACTAGTGAGAAAGTAAAGTGCTTGCAGAAGCCCACAACACATACTAAATGCTACACAAACTTATTAATTTTGTTTTATAAATAAAAAACAGAGAGGTCAAGTAAATCCTCTGAAGTTACACAGCTAATAATGGTGGTTCTGAGAACATGACCAGATCCCCAAATAAAAAGAAATTGTTCCCACACTTCACCAAAGTATTTTTCTTATTGCGAGAGCAAGAGGGAGTTTCAGGCATGAAATTCTCATCAGGCTGTGCATAGTCCTTTCCAAGTCAGCCAACAATAGAACATCATCCTGGTTCAGAAATCATCTGCCAAGGTTGGCTGTTTTTGCTGTTGTTGGATCCGATACGGTTATGCTGAGGTGCACAGTTACACTGGGAAGGGACTCCTTGTCTCCCTGGCTCTCTGGGGAGAGTTTCGGCTCTAGCTCCACACCTAGCCAGCCCTCCTGCCCTCACAGGAAGTCTTGCCCCCTCAGGTACAGCATCCGCCTGTGCCCAGATGCAGATAAAATGGCCCTGTCTTCACTCTCTGCTGAACACATCATCCAAAGGTTACAGATGCTTCAAAAAAGATCCTCCCCCAAACATTCCCCAATCCAGTCCTTATTCCTCAAACCCCACTAGCCCCTCTCAATTATCTTATATTTCTTGCTCCATAGCCAGCTTGTCTAACTGAAAAGTGTGTGTGCATGTGTGCGTGTGTGTGTACGTATGAGTGTGTATGTGTGTGTGTGTGTGTGTACACGTTGAGCACCGCGACAGTCTCTTCCCTTCCATAGGAAATACCAGCAAAGCTGCAAAACGTCTCCATGGAAACCAGCCTTTCAGTCTGCTGGGCTTCTGCAGTGTGGATACATCCTGTGCAAGGCAGGCAGGGACTAATGAGGCAACTTAATAGAACATACAGCATGCCAGTTTAGAAGGCAATGGCCCTTCCTTGGGGCTCCTAATAAGCCAGTGACATCCAAATGATGACAGAACCCCATGTTTTACTCCATGAAAGCTTAAGTGTGTGCAGGCTTTGATTGTCATGAACTTTTGTAGGTTCACTGCCCCACATCAGGTCATGAAATGTAGGTCTCTATAGTAACCTACAATACAGTCAATTTAAAAATGACAGTTTCTCCATCATGATAAGACTCCCCTCCCCCAGCCTGGTTACCTTTTAGGTCTCTTATGTGGTCCTAATGTGTTTTCTCTTGTTCTTTTGTCACACTGACATTTTTAATCTGCTGAGAAACAGAGGTGATTTCAAGAGGAATAATTCTGATTTTTTTTCTTAACCTTTCCCTCACCCTCTTCTACCTTTTCTCCATTAGAGGATGTGTTTTAAGGCTCTAAACAATATATACTCAATCTTTTTGCCTTTCAGGCAAGGATCAAAATGGTTGTGAATCCTGCTGGTAAGAGGTATAAACTGTAGGATACGACCCTTCAAAGGTTGGGTAGAAACTTTAAAATATTAACAGATGGGATCAAACATATATTTGATGAGCTGAAAAAATTAAGTGCGTGGGTAATTTCCACAAGTATATTATTTTACCCCTTCATTAATATGAAAGCTCTTTTTGTATGATTATAATTGTTTGGATCTTTGAACAGTTTTCCATATTATTTGGCCTCATTTACATTGGACCAATGGGATATTTGCCTTAGGTGGTTAGTGTTTAACTTTTTGTTTATAATTTCTTCTGTTGTTATTCTGGATTTTTTTGGGCAGCAAACAGTCAAATATTCCAAATATGTTTCAATTTGATTGACTATTTTGCCTGGAAACTTCTAGGGGAAAAATGTAAGATCTTAATATTTGAAAAGCATATTATGCTAAGTTGTCTGATTTTAGAATTGAAATCAGAATGTTTGTCAGCCTCAAAACTTGAGTCTGTTCTTTTTCTGCTTCTTAGACTTGTTAACTCTTGGCATTTGAAAACCATCTTTACTTATTATTAGAGTGATTATGACAAGAGAGTTTGAGAATGTTTGGAGATCTGAAAGGCAATAATATATTTAAAAGAAAGAAATGTCTCAAACTATACTCCCTCTCAAATAATGTACTACCTGTAAAATTATGTGGTTATGCTTTTTAGTAAATCTGTCAGTCTTCTTAAAACTGGCTTTTTCTTGTATCTTTATGCTACTGGTTCTGATGTACGTAAAGGCTCCTAAAAGAATGCAGGTATGCCTTCCCAAACTGCCATAAGTTGATTCATGTATCTTTTATATTTGGCTGTTGAGAAAGCCAGGTCACCAAGAAGCCATTAATTAAATTCTAAGCAATTTTCCCACCAGAAAAATCTGGAAAAAAGGATGAGAGGAAAATAGATTAAAAAACCCACCTAATTTTCTAGTTTCATGTAAATAGAAGTAATATTTCTTCTGCTTGAAAAAAAGAGAGCCAAAGATAGCATTAAGGATCTATCAGAATTCACAATTTTGAATGAAAGTAAATTGCATAAAGTTCTGAAGGAGATTTTTCTGTTTGGGTTTCCAAAGTTAAACTGTCAGAATTTTACCTGTTTAAGGATGTCTTTCATTGTTTGGTGAGGGAGAAATTGAAATCATATATATATATATGGTCTGTTTTCACCTTAACTGGGTGCACTGCAATTCAATTCTGACACTAACCACGTGGCCATGGTGTGAGATCCCACAAGTTAAGGGCTCAGTTCTCCACAGCTCTGTCCTTACTTCAGATGCTAGATGCATTTTAGGGGTCCCCAGACCATCTGTACTTCTGACCTATATGTCCGACCACACTTCTAGCTCTAAATTCTGGGGTTCCCACTATGCCTTTAGGTATGATAATCCACTAAAATGTCTCATAGAACTGAAGAGAGTGTTAGACTTGCAATTATAGTTTATTATACAGGACACACATAGGTGGGATCTAGGAGAGTGGCAGAGCTCCCATGCCCTTTCCCCATGGAGTCAGGGCACTGTGCCCTCCCGGGATGTCAATGTATTCACCAACCGGAAAGCTCCACTGAGCCTCATGTCCAGAGTTTTTATTGGGGGTTTCAGTACATAGACATGATTCATGAAGTCACTGGCCATATGATTGAACTCAATCTCCAGTCCCTTCCCCTGCACCAAGGTTGGGCTTGGTATTTCTGGTGACCAGCCCCCATCCTGGGTTGACCGAGGGGCCCATCATGAGTCACCTTGTTAGCACTCTTTTCACTGAAGAAACTCCAAGGGGTTTTGAAGCCCTGTTCCAGGATCCAGGGACAAGACCACATATATGCTTACTACACCACAGCACATACATAATTGACAAGACATAGCCCTCCTGATGTCTACTCTTACTTCCCTAGTGTCAGGAACAGGCTGTTTTGTGTACATTATTGCCAGATTGGTCACTTGCCCTCTAGCACTGTTGTCAGTGGTTATTTCTTTTGATTTCTAGTTATTTGTTTTGATTTCTGCCAAAATACATCAAAATATCATGACACATGGGTTCTGCCCATCTCCCAAGTTGCAGTTTTAGTCATTTTTATTCTTTTATGCCACCTCTCTCAACCCTGACTTTTATGTAAAAATATTGTTCCCTCAACATAGAAATTTGGGGGCCCCTATTTCAGGCTCACTTCTTCTGCCCTCCCTCCACTTCCCACCCCACCTTGGGCCAATGGGTTAACCAGCAGTGTTGCTTCAGGGTCCTCATCAAGAAAATGAGTTTTTTCTCTTATGAAAAGAACTATGGTGCCTACGAAACACAGGGATATAAAATTTGCATTTTGAGGATTCCACATTTATGGGAAAGGCTTCAAGCAGTCCAGACTCAAAAATAAATACTCTAATGTAGATGGCCATAAATTGACAGGGGAAAGAGAACTTTCTGGAAGTACTTTTGTCTTATCAAATAGTTTAGCAGAGTAAAAACTTTTCCCATGCAAGGATTTATTGGTCTATGGACCTTTCTGCTTCTTAGTCATCACAATCACTGTAGCAAAGTTTTGTGAAGACATGATTAAATCTGTCTGTTCCCAGTACATCAGGATGTAATATGGAAAGTATTTATTTATTTTAAATTGAGGTGAAATTTCCATAACATAAAATTAACCATTTGAAAGTGGACAATGCAGTGGCATTTAATACATTCACAATGCTGTGCAAACACCACCTCTATCTAGTTCCAAACGTTTTCATCACCCCAAAAGGAAACCCCCTACTCAAAGCCATTACTACCCTTCAGAGGATAATTATTTTTCAAAAAAATCTCTGTTTTCAGTCATTCACTTAACAAATATTTATGTCTACTGTGTAAGGGATACATGTAGAGTACTTTCTTTTTCCTTGTCATTTTCTTATTTTTCCTAATTGTATTGTATATGGTTATAGGAAGATTCCAGACAACTGGGTCTGGTTAATCAACTAGAAAATTCTACTCCATTGATAGAGTCTGTATCTTTCATCTTATCCAGAAAAAGAGCAGACACACAGCAACTACATAAGAAATGCTGAATGACAGAGTTTTGCTGTAAGCATATTGGGTTAGAATTATATTATCAAATGGTTGTATTATTTAAAAGATTTCTTTAGGCAAGCAGAAGTCAGGAGCAACCAGAGATGTCATTTCGTATCTGAGTCAATGCAAGGATTCAAACAGGGGAGGAGAATCAATTCACAGGAACTTTACACACCTATTTGTTTAAAAAAGCACTGCAGGGCTTCCCTGGTGGCACAGTGGTTGAGAATCCGCCTGCCAAGGCAGGGGACACTGGTTCGAGCCCTGGTCCAGGAAGATCCCACATGCCGCAGAGCAACTAGGCTCATGCACCACAACTACTGAGCCTGCGCTCTAGAGCCCACGAGCCACAACTACTGAGCCCACGAGCCACAGCTACTGAAGCCGGCGTGCCTAGAGCCCGTGCTCCACAACAAGAAAAACCACCACAGTGAGAAGCCCTCACAGCGCAACTACTGAAGCCCGTGGGCCTAGAGCCTGTGCTCTGCAACGAAGAGTAGCCTCTGCTCACCACAACTACAGAAAGCTCACACACAGCAATGAAGACCCAACACAGCCAAAAATAAATAAATAAAATTTATTAAAAAAAAAAAGCATTGCATTCACAGTGTTTCAAAGGAGACATTCAGAACTGAACTGAACTGCAACTTGCAGCTACCGTTCTGGATGAGCCAGTTGCCTGGAAGTTGCCCTTTTGAGAGACAGCTGTAAGAACCATCGGGCTGCACATGGAAGATGACAAGTCCCTCTTTACGTAAGGTCTGGGTGTTGGGGTGTAGCCCCCAGACACCATTTGACAATGAAGAGTGTGTCAGGATACGGCAGCGACCCCACGCCTTGTGGGTGGGGAAGGCGGTGTCCCCAGGTGCCCAATTCTGTCCCCTCAGCCCTACTCAGCATCCAGCATCCCTGGACCAGCTCCGGGGCTCCTACAACCTGGGAGCTCTCATTTCTGAAAACCCACACAGCTCTGTGCTCCAGAGCCTCTAACTGATGTCTGGCTATTGTTTTATGTGGGCGATTATCTGTCCAGACAATTTTCTTAATTGTGTTTTCCTTCTCAGCACAGAGAAGAATATTTTGCTGACAATATGCTTGACATGAGAAGATGCCTTCTTTCCTTTGGGTGTTGGGGTCCATGGTTTTGCTGGAGCTGGTGCCTGTGGACCAGTGAGAGGGGATTTCTTAAAAAACTTTAAATCTACATAACTTCATTTCTCTTTTATAAGGATTTAAATCTCACCACCCATCTTAGGTTCAGTGAAAGACAGCTGCTCTTTCTTGGAGACACAGAGCCAAGCCATTTCTAACAAACATTTAGAGTGTGTCTTATATGACAGCACAATTTGCTTTAGTGGAACTGACATCTAAAGGGGGCCTTTATACAAAATAGTGCAGATTTTTGTTCTGGTCAACTTAGAGGGTCAGTAAGTATCAGGATATTTCAAAATTCCCAGTTAGTAAATCCCCTAGATCTTCTATATCCCAGAACTTTCCTTAATCTCCCATTTAGTACCTTTATAATCTTTATAATCATATAACTGTTAGACAAATGTAATTCTGAGGAAAATTGTCATTAGGCCAACATCCCCCCTTGTGTTCATTTCTTAGGCCCTCCACTACAGACTACCCAAGCCTGGGTGGCTCACAACTGCAGAAGTTTGTTCTCTCCCAATTCTGGAGGTGAGCAGTATGAAACAAGGTGTTGGCAGGACCACACTCCCTCTTCCCTGCCTCTTCCACTTTCTGGGGGCTGCTAGCAGTGCTTGGTCTGTGGTTGCATCATTCCAATCTTCAAGGCCAGCATCTTCAACTCTCTCTGCTCTGTCTTCACTTTGCCATCTCTGCTCTACATATGTGATTGCATTTAGGGTCCACCTGGATAATGCAGGATAATCTCCCCAAGTCAAGATCCTTAACTTGATTCCATTTGCAAAGATCTCTCCCCCTTTTATCTCCATATGAGGTAACATTCACAAGTTCCAGGTATCAGGATGTGGATCTCTTGTGGAGCCCAGTTTTTCCCTCTACTAAAGACGTTAAACAGATTTCTTTCCTGCAGAGCATCTTAAAGCCATTACTACACTAATAGGCAGTGGGAATCTCAAGGGGAGAGACAAGTACCCCCTACAAGAGTTGAATCACCAACACCACAAAAATTAGTCTGAGGATGTCATGCGATTAATGGCCCTAGGAATAAACTTCAGAAAATGTCTGGCTTTAGGATAACTTAGAAACTTCTTCTCCAGCATTACGGATCCCATCCACCATTCCTAGATTTCTCTCTCACTATTTTCTTACTTAAAATGTCCAGCTTTAGTCAACGTGTCCTGATCATTGTTCTCCAAATACACCTGTGCTCTCCTGCCTCCACTTTCTCCTAAGATAATGACCACCCACCTCATCTCCACCCCCAAGCTCCCTGCCACCCCCTAATCAGCAGCACTGTCACCTCCTTCACCTCCTCGGAAAAACCCTGTCCATTCTTGAAGGCCCAGCTTTCCCAAATTCTTCCTGGTTCTTCCAAGAAGGAGTCTCTCCCTTTTCAAATCTCACCTTTAGTGTTGAGATACCCCAGGGTCAATAATAATTAAGTACAGAAATGTCCAAATCTTTACTTTTTTTGTTTTACAACCAGCAGATTCAAGGTTATCCCTGTAATGACCTTGTGGTCTTTCCAATATGGAAAGACAGGGAGGTGAACTACAGCGTAATCTTGACTTTTCTCTAGGAAATGGTTTGTTGTGAGTTGAACTTGATTTGATTTTATGTCTTCGTTAAAAAAAAAAAAGGTGAGGTCTGTAGGGCCTCACTTACTTGGAATTTTATCATCTACTTCCTTAAAACAGGACAAGAGTTAGTTTGTTGTCCGAAGTTGTGTTATATTTTTAATGTCAATCTTAAGGTCCTGACTCATGTTTTATAATTTATCACCCTGCCCACACACTCTCTGTGCCTGCTGGTAAGTACTTATTGATTACTTGGTTAATTATTTGTGATGGACTCACCCTTGATTCATTTAAAAAATTAGATTCAAAAAATTTACACAAGGAAGAATCCTGCATTTTGAGGAACACAATGTTTGATTTATTCAAAGTCTTATTCCTTCCTTCCTTGATGGTCGTGGAGTAACATGTACAAGTCTGACAGGAGAAAATGGAGAGAAAACCTTTTCCATGGGAGGCTCTGAGACATGCATCTGACACCTTCCTCTTCATTAAAGCCATGGGGAAAATATGCGCATCCTACACGGGAATAAGAACATTCTGGATTTTAAAAAATCTAGACCTTTTTCTTCCTATCCATTTTCCTATGAGAGTGTGCTTTTTGAAAATGTGTGTGAAAAAAAGGACTGCAAAGTCGTGAGCCTGCAGGTTAGGGACCCAGCAACTTGGAGGAGATAGTAATTTGGGCAAGGGTATTATTTAGAAGTCAGAACACAATGACCATGGGGCACCTTTCTTTGATTTAGTTGGACATTGACTCCTAGGTGAGAGCCAGAGCCATAGTCTAAATTAAATATCTACTAAGAAAGCATCCCTAGCAACCCAGCAGGGAGTGATGTTTGGTTTGGCTTTGACTTCAGGAAATCCAAAGCCAGGTTTATCTCTCTTAATTCTGTGAACTGGACTGTGTGTGAATCTAGGGAGCAAACATCATCAATATCACATCTGTTGCAGCAGCGAGCATATGATATTGGGAGGAAAGTGTCTGCATACTGAGTTGAAAGGATTACAGTATTTAGCAATGAAACCCGCAATGAGACTCTTTGGCAAGGATGAAAGTCCACGTATAAGGTGAAATATTACTTGTCAGAGCAAAGGTACAACAGGTAAAAACCACCACATATTAAAATCCCTAAGGTAGCTGAAAGCAGTCAACAAGAACTTTTTAGTACCTAATGCTAGCTTATAAAATCATACGGCCATGCCACAGCCCTTGGATCTTTAAGAGAGTTAGGTATAGTACAAGGTAACAAAACCCCACAATATGAATAGCTTTATAATGGGCTCGAGAATAGTGAGTAAAGTGAGGTGTGGGGATCATAAGAAGTTTCATTTTTGTTTTTGAGGGCCTGAAAGGGGACAATTGCTATGCTAAATGCTTTACATGCATTATATTTATGTGACTATATGAATATATATGTTTATGAGCCTTCAATCATATCTGTTAGCTTATGCATGTATATACATATTCAAATGCGATTATTTATACAAGCTTATATGGATAAGTATATATATTAGCTTATACATACATATCTATTACCTTTAAACACATTATCAAAACACTGCCAGGTGGCTGTTATGCTCCATGGCAGGAACTCAGAGAAGAAGGGTTAAGTAATTCATGGGTGCTCACAGCTAGGAGGCGGCTGAGTGGCAGTCAGACCCTGGGAAGACCATGCTGACGGATGACGCTCTCCCTAGAAGGTCGACTGCATGCCAGAGATGTTTTGCTAACTGTGTAGAAACCTTTATGAATGCAGTTCTGGGCTGCAGAGCGATTCTCTGAGTCAGTATTTAAACATCAAGACACACCCCCCCGCCTCCCACCTCCCTTCCTTTTAACGCCTTTGAGCCTGAAATTGTAATATCTTGTGAGAGATTAAATCAAAGCCGAAAAGTGCACGAGGAATGTAGGCAGTGATGTTGTTACTGTCGAACACGCCCCCACCAGCTCTTTCCTCTTGGTGAAGCCGAGACTTGGTGGGATCTGGGAAGTGACTCCCTCCCACCAGGTGACATCCACTGTCAGCCGATTTTAGTCTTCCCCAGCGCCAGGAGCCAGGTGCTTCCCCGGCAGGCCTCCCCTCTCCAGGGGAGAGGCAGAGGGAGCCGCGGGGAGCCCAGGGACTGTCCCAGCTCACACACCTGTCCCCGGGAGGAAGAGCAGGGTGGGGAGGAGGGAGGGGGCCGCAGCCTAGCACCAGGGGACCAGAGGGTGACAGACGAGTGATGACAACGTCTCTGAAGGGCCTCATTCCCTTTTGCTGGGGAGTAGCATTGAGGCCAAGAGGGCTGCACAGGTAAAAAAGCAAATTCCTCCACCTAGATGTTCAGGAGTCCAGGTCTGCCCTCAGGTTTGGGCAGGGTCTCTCCCCTGGCTGTGCTGTGCTCTTGGGAGCCCGGGCTTTAGAGTTCAGTGTTCCCTGCTGTTCCCTCCGATGATCGGCTCGCTCACATCTCAGATGCCTTATATTAAGCGAAGCGCTTCCTATACGCACACCCGCTCACATCCTCCGGCTCTGGGTTGGCCACACTCGCTCGCCCTGTTGGCCATTGGTCCCCCTGCCCTCTGGCCTTCCTCACGGCCACACCTCTGTGCAGGGGATCCTTCTCTCTGCAACCTGAGGGCACAGAGGGACTCCTGAGACCCTGAGTGCCCACTCTCTCCCCTGATGAAACTTGCTGTTGGCAGAGACCAGAGACGTGGAGAAGGGGGTTTGGCGGTTGATGTGAGGAGGGGGAGGAATGGGGAGCAGTGGGAGGAAGGAGGGATCGAGAGACGGTGGCAGGTGGAGGGAGGGGGGAGCGGACACTGGGAGCAGGTGGCAGTGCGTGGGAGGGGGGAGGGGAGGGCAGAGAGCCGGGGCAGCAGTGGGTGGGGCACAGGGAAGGGGAGTGCAGGAAGTGGGAGGTGAGAGAGTTTAAAAATGAATTTGTTGGGTTTCTCTGGTGGCGCAGTGGTTGAGAGTCCGCCTGCCGATGCAGGGGACACGGGTTCGTGCCCCGGTCCGGGAAGATCCCACATGCCATGGAGTGGCTGGGCCCGTGAGCCATGGCCGCTGAGCCTGCGCGTCCGGAGCCTGTGCTCCACAACGGGAGAGGCCACAACAGTGAGAGGCCCGCGTACCGCAAAAAAGAAAAAAAAAAAGCATTTGTTTATTTTTTTCCTTTGGGCTGGAGCAAAGACAAGGGGGGAGCTGGACCCCCAATTGGGGGGGTACTCGGCCCTTGGGTCCCGAGGGGGCGTCATAGTTCCTCCACAGCCCTGGGGTGTCACCTACGCACTCCCGTGGGCTTGGCAAAGAGGGCCTGGGGAGCACGGCCTGCTGCTGAGATGTGTGTGGATGCAGGGTGGTGGTGATGGAGACAGAGATTTTTGGTTGCTCGTGGCCCCCGTGGACGGTGGTGGCAGCCTGGCTAGGGCGACTGTCTCCAAGTTGCCAACCTGGGCTGGTGGCGTGGTGACTCATGCCTTGAACATCTGCTCTGTGTGCCACGACCTTCTGTAAAAAGAGTGGAAACTGAAGGAGGACCAGAGGCCTTGTGATCCCAAGTGAGAGAGGGAGACGCTCCAGTGAGATGCCGATGGCACTGGTGCCCTCTGAGGTCAGGGCACACGGAAACCAGTGACGAAGGGCCGAGCGGAGGCAGCTGCCCCCGAGCCGGGCCTCCCACCATCCACGGCTCGGAACGGCAAAGTGAGAGAGAAGAATTGTTGTTGCCAGAGCTAATGGGCAGGTCCTAAAAACTGCTGTTTTGGAGGGAATGATAGCCCTCCCAGCTTATGGGAGAAAGGAGGTCTCCAACTTCTCTCCCCAAGCACCTTCCACCTCCCCGATTTCTGCCAGTCCCAGGAGCCATGGTGTTTCCAACTCTCCTCTTGGACATTAGTACACTGGGAAAATCCCTTTATCCTTCAGAGCTTCATCCAATGGCTTCATCAATAAAATAGAAATACTCTTGACTTGATGGTCCCCAAAGCCAGGTGGCCGAGGGAGATGGATTCTCTTGGTGGCCACCAAGAGTGACTCAGGTTTCCATCTCTGCATTAATCAAGTAGAGGCTGTAGCAGCGAATGATACTGGAGACTGAAACCTCGGGAGGATCTGCAATTGACTAGAAAGTCCCACTCTTGCTGCCTAAGAAGAAAGGACTGATTCTTCCTGGTTTATCTAGAGCAGTGATTCCCAGTCTCTCAATGGGGAGTGACCTGCCCTGCAGAGCAAATTTAGTAAAGTCTGAAGACATGGATTGTGACAAGTGGGGGAAGGTGCTCCTGGCACCTAGTGAGTTGAAGTCAAGGGTGCTGTTAAATATCCTTCAATACACACAGCTTCACAATGAAGAATTATCCAGATCTGAATGTCAATGGTGCCCAAGGCAAGAAACGCAGTCTAGATCTTCCTAGTGCCCGAGAGAAGTTGTCGGTGTCAGAGATGAGTTTCTCACCAACCAAGTCACAAACAGTCATCAGAAGGTGAGGGTGAAAGTGATCTCCAAAATCTTCAAGGAAGGAAAATGAACTTGAGAAAACAGATTTTCTCCATTTCCATTTTCACGAAGAACAGTAATAATCTATACAACTGTAAGGAACCCTAAGCTGAAATTTACTCACTTAGTTTGCTGCTTTGAACATTGCTGTGTGTTTCTACCAGTCAAATCCTTTAAATTACATGCTCGTTCTGGAGATGGCAAGGAAGGAAGCTGCATTCTTATCTGGAGCAGGCTGTTGCCGGGGGAGCCTCAGAAGGCAGGAAGCAGATGGAAACCAAAGAAGCAACGAAGTCCCCACATTGAGGGACACGGGAGGGAGGAAAAGGGGGGACCAGGCAGGGCATGAAGCCCATCCCCATGGAGGTGGTGGCTGGGGCCATTAAGCTGCATGAAGACAATGATCCATTTCAGGTCCTCTGAACTCAAGCTAGAATCTCTGATTCCAACTGAACAGGCCCATTATTTCAAGCAGAAAGTGATTATCCTTGAATTTAAAAGATATATTCCAGTAAGGAAAGCACATGCCTCTTAGTAAAAAAAAAAAAAATAACAGCTTTTTAGAGGAGCACAAGCAGGGAAGAGGCTGCTGGATCTCTCTCTTCTGCTTTGGATCAAAGGAAGCATTTCTGCCTAATGGTGGGACGGAAATGATATATTGTGGAGGGACCCAACGTATCCTACAATACAATCTTCTGCATCCATCTGCGTTCTGATGCCCCTCCACGCTGGCTTCTCTGGGCATCCACTCTTGTGCCCCCCTCCCCGTGTCCTGCAGGTAACCCAGGAAAGAAGATACAGAAAGGAGGGTGCTCTGGTCAGAGCTGCTAGTTGAGGTGGCAGAGCGATCCGGCGAGTGTGGGCAACCGGGATGGATAAGGGATAAGACGGGGATCCCAGAGTCACGGGAGAGTGAGACACCCAGCTTGGAGGTTGGGCTTCCAGAACCTATTCCCAGAAGCACATGGCAGAGCTGCTGGGAAGGGGAGGGGCTGCTTGTCTGCACCTGTGCTGGCTGGCACCCAGCCCCGTGGCCCATCTGCATCAACTCACCTGCAGGATGGAGGGGGTCACGGTCTCAGGCTGGGAGATGCAAAGGGAAGGGAGGTGGGAAACTACCAAAGGAGAGTCTGGAGGAGATGCTAGGTGGCCAGAGCAACAGGTGCCTGTTGAGGAGGAAGGCACATGAGAAGGGAGACTTGACGGGAGAGAGAAGGTCGAGACAGCAAGGAGGGTCAAGGGCACACTGCCAGGGAGAGCTGACAGGGATGGGGCGTGTGGGGAGGGGTTTTAGAAGACCTGAAACCTCCCTTTTCCAGGAACAAGAGGTAGCGATGCTTCCCGGTGTGGCTGTCACAGAGGAGTTCATTTAGATAATAATCACAAGTAACAAAGTGACGATTTAAACGGTGTAAGGGCAAGAATGAGTGCTCAGGAGCATGGGTTTGTCTTTAAGTGGTGTTACTCCTGTATTTTATTTATTATTTTTTTAAATTTTTGCTGTACGTGGGCCTCTCACTGCTGTGGCCTCTCCCGCTGCGGAGCACAGGCTCCGGACGCGCAGGCTCAGCGGCCATGGCTCACGGGCCCAGTTGCTCTGAGGCATGTGGGATCTTCCCGGACCGGGGCATGAACCCGTGTCCCCTGCATCGGTAGGCGGACTCTCAACCACTGCGCCACCAGGGAAGCCAGGTGTTACTCTTTTTTCTTAGGGGGTGCCTTTTTGAAGTTTTATTAAATCTTTTATTACAAGTAATTGTATCCAAAACAAAAATAAATGCAGATAATAAAGAAGAGTATAAAATACAGAGGAAAAGGTCTTCCTACCCACTTCCAATCATCAGAGGAAATGCTGTCAACAGTATCTGGTTTTAGTTTTCCTAGCAATTAGCATGAATTTAATGAGCTAGATTTACACCTTTAGTTTCTAAAAATTTCACTGCCTTATAAGCCATGGTGTCCTCTTTCTTGTATTCTTTTCTCTTTCTTGAAGCTTTTTTTTTTTTTTAAAGGATGCATGGGATCCTTTTTTTTTTTGCAGGTCGCGGGCCTCTCACTGTTGTGGCCTCTCCGCTTGCGGAGTACAGGCTCCGGACGCGCAGGTCCAGTGGCCATGGCTCACGGGCCCAGCCGCTCCGCGGCATGTGGGATCTTCCTGGACCGGGGCACAAACCTGTGTCCCCTGCATTGGCAGGTGGACTCTCAACCACTGCGCCACCAGGGAAGCCCAGGATCCTTTTTTGTAAAGGATGCTTTCTGATTGTAATATGCCTGTATTCTTTCCTCCCACTTGCCTATCAGCTGGGTATGAATTTTCAGGTGGAAAATCATTTCCCTCAGAATTTGAGTTTAGTATTCTGTTGTCTTTTTTAAATTTTTTAATTGAAGCAGAGTTGATGTATAATATTACATAAATTACAGATGAACAATACAGTGATTCACAATTTTTAAAGGTTATGGGGAATAGAGCAGATATTTTATAATAACTATAAATGGAGTATAACCTTTAAAAATCAAGTCGTGTGACTTTTGAGATGATGCTGTGACTACCTGTGTGAGTGCGAGCCTGAGAGACAGATTTGCATATTAAAGTGTCTGAGTTTTATCAGGAGGGAGGAGATACATTTTAAAAAGCACCATCTGGTGGGCCTGGTGTAGCCTTAGTCCCTGAGGATAGAGGGCCATTTCGCGCCCTAATGACCTCATGCAAAGAATAGCTCTGCCCTGTCCTAAATATTCTCCATTGCCCTAAACCCCCAATCCAGCTATGGGGTCTCTTACCAGCCATGAACAGAAGCCAAAGTCTGGGTACCCACATCAGCCTGGACCTGTGACATCTTCCTTTCACCCAAGAGGGCGTAGGGCAGGGCACTGGCAATAGTGTGTTTGAGAGGGTAGGCGGGCATTTCCCCATGGGGATAAGGAGCTTTCAGCACCCCAGCAAGGGGGACAGGCCCCATGGGTTTAATACCAAAGGGAACGGTGTCTCTATTCTCCCACTGACAGGAACCCTAATGCTTTGGGACAAATGTGCTCCTGTGGAGAATCCTGATGCCTGCTTTCCTGGCTCCTGGCCTTGGTGGTTCCACCTTGAGTTTCCTCTTCTTAGGGGGATGGTTCTGGAGCAGTGGTGGTGGCCATTCCTGCTCTTGTGGATTATTTTGTTTTCCCCTGGGCCCATCCTGGCTCTTTGGCCTCAGCTCCCTGCCTCACCTTTCCTGTCTTAGTTTTCCTGCAGGTCTGAAGTGCCTCCCCATCATCCACAGGAAAAAACAGAAGCTGCAGACTAGTCCTTTTATGACCTGACTCTTGCCTATGTGCCCAGCCATCTGTTGTCTCCCCCGCCTGCCGTTGCTTCCCCACGCTGGGTCCTGGGTCCTGGGTCCGGGCACTCATGTTCTCACTGGCTGCCTGGTGAAACCTGCATAACCTTTGGGTGCCTTTATGATGCTCACGCATGCAAGCATGAACCTTCAGCTACAGTGCTTACCAGGCGGCTTCTGCAAGACCCTGATTCTCTGTGCTGTAGTCTCCCACCCCCTTCACCCCCAAACGCTGCACATGGTTTGGGCCAGGACCCCATTTCCTTATCCTTCCAGGGCTTAACACAATGCTGGTGTGATAATAGCAGCTCCATGAGGAGAGAATAAATGATTCAAAAACCACTGTGCTTTAATGAAGCTAATTTAATATGAGGTGATTGTAATTGGTTCTCACTCTTCATTTCATTTGACACTAGAACATTGCAAGTCTGGGCTAAATTTGAACAATTTCTTTAATTGTAGGAGGAGGAGGAATTCCCTCTACATTAATGCAGACAACCAAGACCTCTAAGGGCCTCACGAAATGGGCCCGTGGCTCTGGGCAGTGGGAGGAACCGGGGTCCCCTCATTTCTGTCCTGGCCGGGAAAGGACCCCCTGAAGCTACTCAGGATACAGTGGCCACTCTGCTCTTTATTTGAAGATGATGATGAGTAACTGTTTCCTGGGCAGATGTGTTACGGTTGTGATAACCACGGGGATAACTGGGGGGACAACCTGGGTAGAATGATTCGTGGGGAGGACCAGAAGGGATCCTCTGGGGCTCACGTGCCCGAGAGAGGCTGTCAGATGGTGACAGAAAGCAACAGAAGTCAACTCTTCCCGCCATGATTCAGAGTGAGCCACGGCTGGCCCTGCGCACCGTCTCCTGCTGCAGGGATGCACTGCATACCTGTGACTGATGTGGAGAAAGAGGCAGAAGTGGAACTCCAAGAATGCTTGCAGGGCCCTGGGGGTGGGGCTCGGGAAGGGGCCCCGAAACTTGCAGAAGGCATGGGGGCCAAGCATCCCCACCTGTCCGGCCCTTGCCACTTCATCACTATGCACGAGACAGACATTTGATTGTGATCCACAGTATTAATGGACCCCTGTGGTGTCTGACAGGTTCCCAGGTGTGGGGGGATACATTGGCAGGTGACAACCATGAAGAGAATTACTTGCAGAAATCTATGTAAGGACAACCTACAAAGGTACTCTGTACAGATCACGATTCCGGAGCCCCAGGCTATTTGCATGCCTCTCGACACCTGCAATTTGTCACCCTCTGACTTAGATTCGAGTGGCCAGGACAGAGCCTGACAGCCTCAACGTCACCTCTAAGGACAGCACAGTGTGGGATTTGGTTTCCTTGTTTGGGTCACTGTGTGCCTATTTATGGACAAGGTTGGGAGTCTCCACTTGGGTCAGGCTTTCAGCTAGGTTTCCGTTAGTGCGTGGGTAGTAAAATCCTGGTTACTGACCAGCAAGTTCAGAGTAACTTCCTCTAGTGTGGGGTTTTCTGCTGTCCCATTTGGAACGGGGTTTCTGATGGATGAAGTATGAGAATATCCTTTTCTAAGATGCTAACAGGGATTAAAATGTCAAAGGGCAATGGTAAAAAAGCAATAGGCTTTGAAACGTTCAATGACCACAGCCAATGAATGCAAGTGTGTAGTTTATGAATTTTAGACCCCCTGAGCCTCCTTGTCAATATCTGTCCTTGCCTCCTTTCTCTTTGCCTTCTCGTCTTCTCTTTGCCCCTGATTTTGTCCTTTCCTCCTTAATAGCTCCTTCTCTGGGTCTTTAAAATATTTATTTATTTATTATTTATTTATTTATTTTTATTTCCTGGCCATGCCTCACGGTATGTGGGATTTTAGTTCCCCAAACAGGGATCAAACCCATGCCCCCTGCATTGGAAGCTCGGAGTTTTAACCACTGGACCACCAGGGATGTCCCTGGATCTTTTTTATATATATGTTCCCCCCTGTATTTTTCTCATATGCATTTTCTTATATTTCATCTTTTTTTCTTCCTTTCTCTGTTTTTTCTTCCTTATCATGACCCTCCTCCCTTCAACAATGTGACAAATATATTTTGAAGTCTTATCATGTATTTATTAAATAAAGTTGTTTTTCCTTAAACATTTGAAAACCTGTTAATATTTTTGTGTCCCTTGTTTGCCCTTTAAAAAAATGATGCAGGCTGTTGTTTTTGATGTGGTTGATTAATGGCACGTGATAGAAAGAAATGCTCCTCATCCTGCTCTAGAAGATGAAGAAGATACTCCATCCCCATGATAGTACTTGCATAGCCATCAAAAGCATTTGGACCCCTATGGTGATTGGAGAAGAATAGCTCTCTAGTTCTAGTTAGACAGAGAGATATTCTAGTAACCAGATGGCTTTTGCTTGGCAGTTTAACAAGCAGAGTGTTTACTGGCTCTGAAAACTCATTCAGTGCACTGTGTGGTTCTGTTTTTGTCCGTTTTCTCTGGTGGCCATGGATTTGATGCTCCCATCACATTTACTGTGCAGTAATTGAATATTAATTCTTTGCTTAGCCCACTGATAGGCTCTCCTTCCATAATTAGGTATTTATTTCCTTGAAGGCTTCCTATGTAGAATAAATGTATAGTTGTATATAATGTTATTCAGGAATTTAATTTTGATGAACTATTTGTTAGTGTTGACCATGTGATGAACTTTCATAGTGAGCGCCTTGAAGAGTAGGAGTATGTCATATATTTTATAATTTTTTTTTATCTTTGTCAGGATCACTGGACTGGAATGTTGGGTATGATTCCAAGGTCTGTTTTCAAACTTTAAATTTCCTTTGTGCATTGAGCTTATCTATGTGCTCTTTTCTTTTCTTCTTCTTCTTCTTCTTTTTTTTTAAGACAGAGCAAATTAGAAGAATGGCCATGCCCTTTCATCTACCGAAGGGTTTGGAATTCAATTTTGGCAGAATTCTCTTAAGCCGGTGGATGCATAGGTCAAAGTCCTTAGAATTATTGCAGAGGCAAACATGAAACTGAAAACCAACACATCAGGGAGGGGCTCTTATTTAAATGCATCTGAATTCAATAGATATAGAAAAATTAAAATACCTTTATCAGAAATATTGACCAGTAGATCTCTTATAGTGCCCTAAATGGTTTATAATTCAGTTAGGTGAGTTAAAAAAATATTCACTGAACTAGAGATCAAATTCTAACAGAAGACTCATGGTAAAACCTGTTAGCATCACAACTCACACAAGACACTATTTGATTTAATGCACCATACACCCCAGACTCCACTCATGGAAAACGATGCTAAATTCCAAGCCGTTGATCTTTCTAGCATTCAGGGAATCTGTGAGTCTTTTGTATTGGCGACTTTGGACTTAGAGATTAGGACTAAGTCTGCGAAAGTGCTGTGGATTGTGAATTACTTGGTATGTCCCAATCTCGCTCCATATTTTGACAGCATAGGCATGTCAGTTTCATGGTGGTTCTGGTACCCTCACTATTTCATTCCAGGTCTGAGAAGAACACCTTCTACGACTCAAGGGCCTTTCCCTGACAGAGAACCAGTTTGGTGTTCTTCAAACCAAGTGGCAAATCCTCGGAACGTTTTTCCATCTGCAAAGCTAGAGGTAGAGAGAAGGGTGGAATGGAGTGAGGTCAGGGAGTGACCCAGAAAGGAGAGCAGAAGAGAGGCGTGGGAGCATCTTGTCCTTCCCTTAGTCCCTGTGAGCTGCCATTTCCATTGTGAAATTAGCATGTGTTCAAGACATATGAAATTAGGCAGAGGTTTTGGGTCAGGAATTAAAGAAATGCAATGTACAGAACCTTGTAACATCACTTTTTCTTGGAGGAGGTGTACCTTTGGAGATAAGGGCTCATTGACTGTGCTGCAGGAGAACACTTGTATTTAACAGTCTCAGGATTTGAGGAATAATAGAAGGAGGAGACAGGGGCCAGTTAAATTTGTGCAAGATCCATGGCTAATTTTGCAGGCCAATTTTAAGTAAGTGTTTATGGCCCTAATGATAATGGAGAAGCATTTGCAAGCTTCCCTTGTCACTTTAGATGTGAAATCTATCATGAGGAAAATGTACCTTTTCAAAGGAAAAAAGTCTGCATTGTCTATTTATTTCATATCCACATGGTCTTTAATAGTTAAACGTCAACACAGGAAATTGCATTTCTCAGTTTGCAGGAGGATTTATTATAATTAATTTTTCTTTTCTCTTCAAAACGCTTTGTGTATCCTGTTTATTTGGCTTAAGAGCTTAGAGCATTATACCACTGATAGATTCGAAACCTAAATCATTGCAGGCTGCTTACATCTCAAGTACTCCATTTTTTTAATGGTTCTCTCTGAAATTTCTGAACAGCACCTAAGAAATCTAACAACAATAAGCCATTCTTCCCTCTCTTTAGATTATGCAGCCTATGGAATATCTGTGCATAAAACTTCAGCTTTAGACTTTGTCTAAACCTCTTAAAAATCAGTTTAAAATTATTGTGGGTCCCAGTGCTCAATGCAGTGTTACAAATAAAATTCATTTTGACTCTTTAGCTCCATAATGTTGGGGAACAATTTCAGCACAGAATTGGACACCATGAGAGATGAATTTTGAATAACACATAACGTAACATTAACACAATATGATCTGTGTTAAATAGACCTTGGCTATCACAAGAGTGAAAGACAAACCAGATAATCACAAGGGGATGTGATTTTTGCAAGATTTTGTGGTTTTCCATTCAAAACCAAAAATGAAGAATAAATTTCACGTTACTTACTCATGGATTCTGTCAACTTGGCCATCGTTGAAATTTCTTCTTTGTGCTTTTCCTGGAGGTGAGAAGAAAAGATCATTATGTATGAAGCACATCTTAAATGTGAGTCAACACAATGGGTCTGTAACAACAGCTCTCTCTTTCTCTCTGTCTCTCTTTCTCTTATGTTAGAATTTGGTCACCAATGATGAAATGAATTTTAAAATCTCACATTTTTGCTATATGATCAGTCAGTCACTGAAAAGAGATTTTTAGAATCCTAAAAAACTTGCCCGTACTCTTGGAAATGAGCGTCTGTCACATTGATCTTGGATATATATAATTGGTGACACAGGACCAGTTTTCAAAACCTCCTTGACACTGGAGTTTTGACATCCATATGCCAGTCTTTTGCTCTCTATTTTCTCTCTATTTTCTCCTGTTGAAGCATTTTTGGTATTTTTGGAGCTGGTATTTTTGTAGTCATTTGGTCTCATTTTTTCCTAAAAGCTAAAGAGATTTTGTACATTTTTCTTTGTCTTACATTTTTTGAATTCCTGGAGTTTTTTTGAAAGTCATCGCTTTTGATGGGTTTATGACCTTATCTATTTTGGGCTGAAAACATTTTGTTTCAACTGGGATGTAGGTTATAACCCACTGAGTCTGAGAGCGAGAATGATACATACATAAATTGAATCTGTCCTAATTAGAAGATTTCTTCAGAGCTATTAGGAATAATGGTCATCTCTTCTGAAAGTTCTCTTCAATTTCTTTAATTTCCTTAGGCTCCTAACATGTGTAGTAACTGAAACATTGACTATTATTTTACTTTTTTTTTACAGTCTTATTTCTTTTCTGATGATGAAACTAACACATGCTCATTATTTAAAAACTCAGAAAATATTAAAAAATTATAAATCAGAAAATATAGTTCTCTCGTGATGCCACCCCACGAGAAAACCACTGTAATATTTTGGTGAAAATCTTTCTATTACCATTTCTATACCTGTAAATATATACAGATATGGAAATATAATCCCCTTTTTATAAATATAAATATCTATACTATACATACGATGTTGTAAGCTACTCTCACTTAACTCCGTATCATACATCTTTTATGTCAATAAAGGTAGAATACATCATCATTGTTTAGTGAATGCACAGCATTCATCATGAATTACACCATCATTTCCTCAACCAGATTCCACTGAATTTGCTTCAGATTGTCACTATTTTATAAAACGCTGTGACGAGCATCCTTGAACTCACATATTTGTGCCCTTGTCCTATCAACACTGAGGATAAATATTAGAGTTAGGTATGATTTGGTTAAAATGTATGACTATTAAGAATTTTGACACGTATTGCTCAATTGTCCCCTGCAAACTTTGGCTCTGACAATGTTCAAAAACATTTGTTCCTGTATATTCTTGCCAACTTGCCAGTGGCTTTAGCACTCCTCCCCAATCTTTGCCAAACTGATAAGCAAAAAGTGGTATCTTGTGCTTTTATACTGTCAATTTTCTTTCTCCGACCTTCTGTTTATGAACGACAGTAACATGCTTTCACATGGAGTAGGTATGTCCTTGACTCTGTCGTGTAGCTGTCCTCTAGCTCCTGTGCCATCAACACTCTGGTTCTTAGAAGCCAAAGGTGGCATTTATTTTCCCCCATGGCCACAGTTTAGTGTTGAGTTCTTCACAGCTGCTTGGCTAGCACTAGAGTCAACGTGTCATGGCTTGGGTGATGAAGTACAATTAGCATCATTATTCATTCTTCTAGAGCCACCATTCCCAAACTAAAAGGATCTGTGTTGAGTGTCAATAAACAACTTTGCACACCACAAGTACACTTGACTTGCACAAGCCCTGCAATAACGCAGTGAAACCAGGGCACTGCCTCTTACTTAAACTAATAATTGCCCTTGAGAACAGAAGGAGCTAAGAAACCATAACCTACAACCCTACTGTGGTGGCATTAACCTATGATGTTTAGCCTGCCATGTGATTTATTTCAAAATGTAAAGAAAAAGCACAGCTACTGGAGAGGCTAAGAGCGTTGGGTGGCAGAGACAAGACTGGCAGAGTGGAACATCTCACAGCAACGGGGGTTCACAGGTGCGTGCACAGAGGCTGCTTCAAAGACGAGTCTACCCTAGTGGTTGATGGCAATTCATGCATAGATGCAACTCCATGGTGAGAACTCAGTGAAATTCATCCTTGACCTGTAGGAAACTTGTTCTGTCTCTGCTTGGTCTGTCCTTGACTCTCCACTTCACCTCTTAGCCTAGTTCTGCTGCTGGTTTGGCCTCTCTAGTTACACCATCTCTCCTTGTATCCTGGTCTATGATTTGCTTTCCCTTTGTTCCCTGTGCTCCATCAAGTCTTACTCTGGATCACTCACCTCTTCAGCTTGGCCCTCTTCTAATGGCCCCAGTGGTGAGAGTCCGCAAACCACAAGCACCCAGATTCCAGGCATTATATCCTTACAAAGCCCTGTCAAGTTTGTCTGTCTTCTTGTGTGTGTGTCACTGTGTTATCTCTTATGACCCACGGACCCTGCCACTTTTTGTACTCCAGTCTTGCTGGTGGGTGCTCCTTGCAGCTATTTTTATCCAGATGTGTTGGATATCCTGGAGAAATCAAATACTGCTTGTGTCAGCATTTTCCTCTTCCCTGTGCCAGATTGAAACTTCTGACATTGAGAGGGGAGGAGCCCTTAAAAGTCCTAAATTTAGCTCTCCCAGTTTGACTCATCTATGGCATAACTTATGGTGGAAATCATGACATATGTTTCTGTGTAAGTGGTTTAGTCATTCGAGGAGATGCCTTTAAACTCCTTATGTCCTTCCCTCATTATCGGAAAGTTGAGGTTTGCAATTACATGACATGTATACTCGATAAAGGATTTACATTTCATTCAAGCAAATTCTCCTCCTTTTTCTAAAGCCAAGAGCTTCCTCCACAGTAAAATTCCTGGTTATGGGATTTACAATACTGGAAGAGATTTGGAACGATAGCATGTTAAACCTGGAAGAGAATATTTTAAGGAATGTCAAGTCCAACTCCACAGTGATGCACTTGATGAAACTGAAGCCCATGCCAAGAAAGGAATTTCCACCAAGCTGGTCTCTTCTCCTTGTCAACCTCTACTCCCCGAGAACCTCAAGGTCTACCATACAGGGATATATTGTGACAAGAGTCCTTATACAACAATCCTGGTGCTGTGTTGGAGTTTCTCAGATTTGCCTTCTCTGTGTTCTTTCTTGGAGCAGTCTCATTCACAACAATGGTTCCAATACCCACAAATGGCTGATGGCTTCCAAATTTGTACATCCAGCTCTGACATCTACATTGAAATATCGTCGACTGGACAGCACCACACAGATGTCTAGTGCATGTTTCAAAGCAACGTGTTCAAGGTTACTCTCTATTCCCATACACTTTCCACCAGCCAACCCTCAGCCCCTCACACCTGGGCGATTTCTTCCATTCTCTGTCTTTGGTTTATGGGATCACAACCCACATTATACCTAAGCCAGAAATCTGGGAACTCCTCACCTCCTTTTTCTTCCTCACGCCCGATATTTCACTTAGCTTAAATTTGACCTCCCTTCACTGCCGTCTCTTAAAGGGAATGTTGATATTGCTTCCCTGTGTCTCCAGCCTTACCTGCAACACTGAAGGTTTATCTTGAAACAATCCCGGGGGATCTATCTAAAATGCAGACTTGACCCAGGCACCTCTGCTTGAAATATGTCAGTTCTTCTCTAGCAAGTAAGCATGCAATCCTTGTCTTTTAACCAGGGCAGGCTGTCTGGGTGATTCTGTCTTTACGTGTCACACCCTAGTTGTAGGTACCTTCCTGCCTTGGCAATCACCCAAATTCCCTTTCCTCCTTGTGCTCCCAAATTTATCCCTAAGAACTTCCCTGGGTACCAGTCAATCTCTGCAGTTTCCCCCTACTCCTCCTGACCATCTTTTCTGAGTTTTGTTTCTAAGCATGCTCATACGTGATCGTGTATCACTGCATAATTTATTATTTGTGTAAGGGATTCTGAGACCTTTGGAAAAGTCAAGTCCACATCCCAGTAGCCTCTTCCAGAGGCTCCCATTGGCACAACCATCACGGTGGGAGGAAGTGTATGGTAGACCAGAAGTCTCTGCCACGGAAACACCCTAGGATCCTGAGCAAGGCATTTTACATTTTGGCCACAGTTTCCTGGCCTGTTCATTTCAGACATGGTTTGCTCTTTGCTGAGGTGCCCCTAGAAGTAGTCAGCTATGTGAAGAGGGCACCTGTACACACTTAGCTGGGGAGAGAGTGTGAGTATTGGTGATATTTTAAGATGAAAAAGACAGATATGTTTGCTTTGAGTCCTTAAGCAATATCTTTGCTCTGGGAGCCAAAGGCTTTGATAGTTGACATAATCAACTGGTTTACTCATTGTAAAACTAAAACAATACAGGAATCTTACTGTCTTGGAGAAAAGAGCCTATTTGGTCTGAAAATTTATTGTTCTTATTTACTGTGTCTGCGCTGCTTGGATGTTATTATTTTGAGAATGTGAGTGAGTGAGAAGTGTAGAGGTTGGGGACTTTAAAAGGTTTTCGTGTTGGTTTTACTTCCTATCCTCTTACTATATTAACCTCTGGAAGCTTCAGTTTGCTTATCTGTAAAGTGGGGATAAGTAGTATCTATCTGTGTTTCTTCATTCACAGGCCCATTGTAAAGAGCAAATGAGAAAATGTGTATTAATGCACCCAAGTGTTATATCCGTGTGTGTGTGTGTGTGTGTGTGTGTGTGTGTGTGTGTGTGTGTGTGATCATTATTCCCTTTGGCTACCATGTGGGGGTCAAGTGTTATAATCTGTTCTTGTTATTAGAAGGCAAATACTGACCTCTGGCATTTGTACCAAATACAACTGAGCAATTTTCCCTGAAACTAATAAGACCCAAGGCTGCCTACTTTCCAGGAGACCACTCATCATAAATGTCAACAGCTGGTGGCCATGCACCCCACACCCCATTTCCAACACCCTCCACCAGAACACAAGGTTCCAGAACCTTGGCACACTTCTTGGAAGAGCTGGGTTCTTTTGCTCTAAGAGGAATTCCACTTAACAGTTGTGCTGTCATACATTTAATGGAATAACAGAAACATTTAGAGTTTGGGGGAATCATGATGATATGTTTGAGCAAACTATGTCCACAGATGCTGAAAAAAATCCTGATTGTCTTGTTAAAATCATACCAAACTCCTTGGGGAGAGTATTGACCCTCAGGGCCCATGGGTATTTAATTTTCTTACTGTATGACTGTGTTCTCTCTACCCTACCTGGGAATATAAATAAAAGCTCAGCAGTTTGCTTGGGATGTGTGTTGTGTGTGTGGAGATTTATACCCATACTTCTGTTTCAGTGAGGGTGAATGTGGCTTTCTACTGGAACCATGCCAGATACATACTTCTCTCTGAAATGACAGACGGGCTTTTAATGAGGGCAATTATAACAGAGTTTGGCTGTAGCTCAAAGCTACGAGTAAGACACTGTGTGTGTATTGGGTGGGGGGGGTTGATTCATGAATGCCAAGTTTTAGAGAGGGTGGAGGAGGGGATTTGCTGCTGCATGGGGCTCCCTTGCACACAGAGGACAGCAGTTGGTGCAGCTGAGTGAGGTCTGAGGGTTGAACAGTGCGACTGCATTACTTTCTGGAACCCAGAAGTAGGCTTTTAAGGATGAGGGGGAAACTCGTCATAGCTGATATATTTCAAACCAGTCATATTTGCATTTTGGATATTTTTATCTCTCTAAAAATGTACGCTTATATTCATCAGAAAACTGTGATTTTTTTTAAAGTTACAACCACTTAAAGGAACATTTATATAAAGTGGGAAATGATAATGTTATCTTATGAGTTTGTATACTCATTGGACCTCACCTCCAGGTTAAAACAGGGGCCACACATCTCCCACCTTATTCTTAGGTTTCTCAATAAATGTGCCAGCTGTGGCCTCCATCCACAGCTTCCCTTTTCCACTTTCCTGACATGATGCCATAGCAGGTCACCGGAGGGCTGATGTAAAAGGGAAATGTCCCCATCCTCAGGTAACGAATCAAGTAAGTGTTCTTATAATGTGGTACCACATATTGCCTTGAGTTGCTACAGAAAAATATCGGTCAGAGGATTTAAGAAACACGAATTAGCTCTTTGCCTAATAAAAAACTCATGGAATGAGTAGTCAGCATGCAGCTGTGGTTTGGGACAATAACATAGTAGTCCCTCACATTTATTTAACATTTATTACACCCTGGCACTATGTTAAGTGCATGGCTAGACTATCTCATTTAATTTCCACCATGACCCTATGAAATAAAGGCTATTACCCCCAACTTTGGGGATGGAGACATTGAGGCACAGAGAGGTTCAGCAAACTGCCCTGGGTCACAGAGCTGGGAAGGAGTGGAGTTGAATGTCAAACACAGAAGTTCTGACTCATGGAACCAGAGTTAGAGGAAGAGCTTTGCTGTGTCAAGAAGGGTCGAAGAGGGAGTTCCCTGGCAGCCCAGTGGTTTGGACGTTGCCTTCTCACTGCCAAGGGCCTCAGTTCAACCCCTGGTCGGGAAACTAAGATCCTTCAAGCCTCACAGAGTGGCCCCCCAAAAAAGGGGGGATGGGGTCTAAGAGTGATGGGGGAAGGGAGACATGAGGCAGAATATCCCAGGTGGAGAAACAGAGATGGGGAAACTTGGTACCTGAGGAAGAGCAGATCGCAGGTAGACTGAGGTCAAGAGCAAGAAGAGTAGCAGAGGGCCAGCTTAGAAAATTAGGGTGTAAATTGTGGAGGACCAAGGTGAGCAGGCTGAGTCGCTCAGGAGGGAGACCGGGGCTGGAGTTGGGGTGATGTGTGAAGCTGTGGGAGGAGGAGGCTGGTGTCAAGGCCTGAACCTTGGAGAAACCCAGAGAGCTCCCTCTTAGAAGCCAAGGGACAAGGGGGTTTGAGGAATTAAGAAATTGTCCATTAGAGTGTGGTACAATTTTACATGGGACAGTTAGTTTTTATCCTTGATTTACTCAGTGAAAGGCTCCTAGGGTGATCTAAAGATAGGATATGGGGTAAAACAATTTGTAGGGGCGTGTTTGAAGGAGGAGGTGAAATTCATACTGGGCAGGCCACGCAGGAGGCTTTTGGAGATATGGCCTCCCCTGCACAAGGTGAGAGCCCCTGTCTCCCCTAGACACCCTTTCTAAGGTCCCTTGTATACAGGTCACCCTGTGGGGTTCCCTAGGATGCTTCACTGCAGCCATGTTGACCAGACTAGGGAGGGTTCTACTGCGTGGAGGCATTAGGATGTCTTACAAAAATAAATTAAATGAATTCAAGGTTGTGCTTGTACTCATATCATCTCAGTTCCCCTGTGCCCTTAGTCTTAGGTGGGAGGAGAGGATTTGGAACATCACCCTGGATTCTTTCTTGGAAGTATGCTGAGCACATGAACTTCTTTCGAGAGGGACAGGTTGTGGGGCTAAGGGTTAGAAACTGCTGGATCCCATGGCTGCAGAATTTCTCCAAACCTCTGCATGTGTCCTCCCCTGCTCGAAACCCCATGGGCTACACTCTAGACTTCCTGCATGGACCTCCCAGCAATGTTTCGTGAATGCCCAGTGTGACAGGTTTCTTGGAATATTGATGAGTGACTCATTCCTCCTTTCCTAGAGCTCCTGGACATATCATAAAATATAAGACAAGCATTATCACCCACGTCATATCAAGAAGTTTCCTTTAAAGAGAATACTGAGCCAGCCTGCAGAGAGGCACCGAGGACACCTGGGCAGCTGAAACACGCGGACACCGTTCTCATTGCTGTCAACTCAGGTAGGCACTCCTGTCCCAGGACGCACCTGTGCTAGGTTCACTCCAGCTTCCCAGGACTCAACTGCGAAGTACTGAATCTTGGAAGCAGCCTGGAATTCTCTCCTGGTCTCATTTCACTCAATCTATTGCCTCCCTTCTGGGCCAGCATCTCTCTGAGGCTCTTGTCACCTCCAGAGCTATCTTCCAGGAATCCTAGCCCTTATCGGGACCGATGCCTCTCCCATTCACTTTCATCAGAGGCATCAGCTTTGCTAAACCGTCTCTGTTCACAAGAGGAAAGGGAGAAGTTTCCATAATTATTTCCTTTCTTTTCCTTTCAGCCACCATACAAGTTCTGAGCCCAGTGAGTCCTCTAATCGCTGCTCTGCACTCCCAACTCTGCCCCATTTCGTGGTAAGTCAGGACACTTCCCTTGGAGACCTGGCTTCCACCTACCTCTCCAGGCCCAATCCTCATCACTCCTTGCTTCTAAACTATGTTCCAGCCAAATGAGCCCCTTTCGGCACCAGAACGCATTGCATTGCTCCATCCCTCCTCCCATCTTCTTTGCCTGCACACTGAACTCCTACTTGTCTTTGAGGATCAGTTCAGATTTGACCTCTTGTTTGACATTGTACCCAGCTACCCATTTCCTAGTGACTGTTCTCTCTGTACCCCAGCACGTTCACATACTTCTGTCATAGGACTTCTCCTTCTCAGAGCCATGACTTCCAGAGGCAACAATGATGACAACTTCAGGAACAACTGGAAAACTGAAAGGAATTCATCCCCTGGTTTCCAAAGAAGAGAAAGCAAAATCTCCAAACAAAACTAAAGAATGAATAGAATGGAACAGGATAGAAAGCCCAGAGATAAACCCATACACATATGGTCACCTTATCTTTGATAAAGGAGGCAAGAATATACAGTGGAGAAAAGATAGCCTCCTCAATAAGTGGTGCTGGGAAAACTGGACAGCTACATGTAAAAGAATGAAATTAGAACACTCCCTATCACCATACACAAAACTAAACTCAAAATGGATTAAAGACCTAAATGTAAGGCCAGACACCATCAAACTCTTAGAGGAAAACATAGGCAGAATGCTCTATGACATAAGGCACAGCAAGATCCTTTTTGACCCACCTCCTAGAGAAATGGAAATAAAAACAAAAATAAACAAATGGGACCTAATGAAACTTCAAAGCTTTTGCACAGCAAAGAAAACCATAAACAAGATGGAAAGACAACCCTCAGAATGGGAGAAAATATTTGCAAATGAAGCAACTGACAAAGGATTAATCTCCAAAATTTACAAGCAGCTCATGCAGCTCAATATCAAAAAAAACCAACAACCCAATCCAAAAATGGGCAGAAGACCTAAATAGACATTTCTCCAAAGAAGATATACAGACTGCCAACAAACACATGAAAGAATGCTCAACATCATTAATTATTATGCAAATGAAAACTACAATGAGATATCATCTCACACTGGTCAGAATAGCCATCAAAAAAATCTAGAAACAATAAATGCTGGAGAGGGTGTGGAGAAAAGGGAACCCTCTTGCACTGTTGGTGGGAATGTAAATTGATACAGCCACTATGGAGAACAGTACGGAAGTTCCTTAAAAAACTAAAAATAGAACTACCATACAACCCAGCAATCCCACTACTGGGCATATACCCTGAGAAAACTATAATTCAAGAAGAGTCATGTACCAAAATGTTCATTGCAGCTCTATTTACAATAGCCAGGACATGGAAGCAACCGAAGTGTCCATCAACAGATGAATAGATAAAGAAGATGTGGCACATATATACAATGGACTATTAATCAGCCATAAAAAGGAACAAAACTGAGTTATTTGTAGTGAGGTGGATGGACCTAGAGACTGGCATACAGAGTGAAGTAAGTCAGAAAGAGAAAGACAAATACCGTATGCTAACACATATATACGGAATCTTAAAAAAAAAAATGTCATGAAGAACCTAGGGGCAAGACGGGAATAAAGATCCATACCTACTAGAGAATGGACTTGAGGATATGGGGGGGGGAAGGGTAAGCTGGGACAAAGTGAGAGAGTGGCATGGACATATATACACTACCAAACGTAAAATACATAGCTAGTGGGAAGCAGCCGCATAGCACAGGAAGATCAGCTCGGTGGTTTGTGACCACCTAGAGGGGTGGGATAGGGAAGGTGGGAGGGAGGGAGATGCAAGAGGGAAGAGATATGGGGACATACGTATATGTATAGCTGATTCACTTTGTTATAAAGCAGAAACTAACACACCATTGTAAAGCAATTATACCCCAACAAAGATGTTAAAAATATAAAATAAATTACTGTTGTGTAAAAAAAAAAAAAGAAGAATGAATAGAATGAATAAGGTTTCCTTGAGCAGTTGTGAGTTTCCTGACATGGGATGCTGAGTCATCATTTGTCCTGAAAGCTCCAGAAGGATTTCTGCTCCACGAAGTGGTGCAATAGAATGACCTGTAAGAGCCCTTCTAAAATTGTTTCAAAGGGGAAAAAAATCCTTAATTTCTTTTGCTTTTGTTTGTATGGAGTTGTTTTTGTTATCTGATCAGAGGTGGGTGATGGAGGTGGTGGTGGAGGTGAAGTGGGAGAAATGACAGGAACAGACTGGAAAAACAACTGGTCCCTGGTTACTCTGCCATGTAAGGGATGTTTAGAAAAATTCACCTCACCCAGCAGGTTGAATCCTCTTTTAAAGACTAGCTCAAGTCCAATGGTGAGATACATATGGTCCCTAGAATGTCTTACGTTTGGCTAATGACTGAATGTTGTGTTGGGGAGCCCTGTACAAAGGTACTGTGGCAGCTCTCCAGGCCCATTTCCCAGAGAAAACAATTTTTCTCCAGTTTCCAGTTTACCCAGATAAAACAGTTGCTCAGAGTTCATGACTTCCCTGCCTTTTAACTTCTACCTATAGTTTCCATTGGCAGGAATGAGATAGCTTCCTTCGCTAGGGCTGTGCTGTGTTGCCATGAGGCAATTTGCCATGTTCTCCCTCAAGAACTGGCTGGGTTGTAGCGAAGATCAAGGGATTCATTCATTCATTCATCCAACCATTCATGCATTCATTTATGCTCAGCTTTGTGAGGTACAAACATGAACAGCCTTTGGGAGGGCCATGATCAAGTTTTTTGAAAGGAGATTAATTCAATGGTGAAATTTAGGACTAGGCTGCCCAATATTGGATAACCCATGTGGAAATTCCCCAGTGATATGGGAGCCCAGTGGATCATAGTAACAGTTCCTTCCCAAGCCAGGCCACTCTTGGGCACTGTTGGTGTCCAGGGAAGTGGTGTGGATGCTTCTTTTCAAAACAGACACCATCCCTGCTGGACTGGGTCTTAGGGGAGCCAAATGGGTAGCTGAGAGCCCCAGCTATTGGAGTCACCAGGAGTCAGCCTGTTACTTACACATGTGTGAGAAAGGATGCAAGGGAAAAGGAGATGCGATACTTCAATCTCTCATCTGTGTCAATACTAAGATACTAAGTCGGAGGAATATTTTAAAAATGTTATTTTGCAAAATGCAATTTCATAACCAAATGTGACATTTACAGGGGTGGAGAATGGAGGAACATTTGCTGACAAAAATCATATCATATTCTTGTGCTTCTTGCCCATTTTCAGCTTGCACTTCTGTTTGGGCAGAGGAGGGAAAGGAGAGATGGTAACCCCTTCATTAAGTACCTCATGGCTGATTCTAGGCAGCACACATCTCTGAGAAGAAAGGAAAACAAGAAAACACTAATTTATCCTTTGTCTTTTGTTCTTTGTCCTCCTTTTTTTTTCTCTCTATTTACAATTAATCATCCAAATTGAGCTTCTGGGAAAATGGCATATGTGTACTTTTCTCTATTCTTCCCACTAAGTACAACTAAAAAACCATGAATATTACAATCATACCTCAGAGATATAGTGGGTTAGGTTCCAGACCACCGCAATAAAGTAAATATCATAATAAAGTGAGTCGCACAATTGTTTGGGTTTCCCAGTGCATATGAAAGTTACGTTTACACAATAATCTGTTAAGTGTGCAATAACACCAGGTCTAAAAAAATACACATACCTTAAGTAAAAAAATATTTTATTGCTAAAAATGCTAACCATCACCTGAGCCTTCAGCAAGTTGTAATCTCTGTGCTGGTGGAGGGTTTGAAATATTGTGAGAATTACCAAAATGTGACATAGAGACAGGAAGTTAGTAAATGCTGATGAAAAAAATGGTGTCAATAGACTTGCTTGACGTAGGGTTGCCCCAAACCTTCAATTTGTAAAAAAATGCAGTGTTGGCTAAGTGCAATAAAGTGAAGCACAATAAAACGAGGTCTGCCTGTATATATATCAATACATATAACAAACATAAAAAGTGGAGAGAGGATGGCAGAGTAACCAGGGACCCTGAGCCTGAAGAACAACATGGTGGTGAGTTTCCTGTGTTTTGTTTTTGTTTTTCCTTTTTGCTTCTTATGTCCTAGACCAGACACTATATAAGCTGGCAACTTGGAAATGTCAATAGATACAGACAGAAATGCCCCCCCTCCACAAAAGTCTGCCTTCTCTAGCCAAAGGACTAGGAAAGAGGTAGTCTAGAAAGACAGAAAACTTTTAGATAATAACAGCTGTACTCCAGCCAAAACTACATGGAAAAAAACTGTGACATCACCCTGAGAGCAGAGGATGAGTGGGGAGGCTAGACTCCTACCCTTGCCAGGCTGTAGCAAGGCACCCCAAACCTCCTGCCAGGGGGGTATCAGAGAACACAGAGTGAGAAACCCAGATTTTCATTCTTTCTGAGGGGTAATAGCTTCCCCCTAGAGACTGCATGGGGAGCCTGGACTTCTCCCCAGACTCAGCAGTAGTGAAGCAGCCCTCCCCATCCCCACTGAGGTAGCATTAGGAGAATCCTAGTACAGAGTCAGGACTTCCACTACTACTCATCAATAACAATGCCACTTCCACAAAGTGTAGTGGAGACTACAGGGGAAGCATCAATGAGGTACCCCTCTTGTCCACGGTGGTATCACTGGAGACTCATTGGGGAGCTTAAACTCTCATTCCCACCCAGTAGTAACAAGGATCCTCCCTCATCCTTATGTCAGTGGAGACTGACATCATTCTAGGTAGTAATTAGGTGAAACCCCACAACCACCAGAGTGGTGTCAGAGGAGAACTGCTGTAATATAGGATTTAAATAAGATCCAGAGTCTCACAATCCTTCTGATGCCTAGGTTTCAATTAAAAAATTCACTTGTCACAATAAGGAAGAGAAAGAGCTCAGACTGAATGAGAAAAGACAAACACCAACATTGACATGATACAGATTTCAGAATTATCTGAGAATTTTAAAGCAGCCATCATACAAAGGATTCAACAAGCAATTACAAACATGATGAAACAAATTTTTCAAAAATCTTAGCAAAGAATGGTAAGCTTCAGCAAAAAATTTTAGCAAGTGTAGAGAAGAACCAAATGGAAATACTAGAACTAAAAATTACAGTTCCTGCAAAAAATGCTCAGTGAGTGGGCTCAGCAGTAGAGTGAAGGGGACAGAGGAAAAAAGCAGTGAACTTGAAGACAGAATAATATAAATTATTTAATCAGAACAATAGAGAGAAAATAGACTGAATAAGGAATGAGCAGAGGCTTGGGAACCTGTGGGGCTATAATAAAGATCTAAGAATTATGCCGTAGAGTACCAGAAGAAGAGCAGAAAGAGGCTGGGACTAAAAGAGTATTCAAATCTTCCCAAGTTAAAAAATAACCTACAAATTCAAGAAGCTTAGTAAATCCAGTACAGGATAAATCCAAATAAACCCACACAAAGACACATCATAATCAAACTTCTGAAAACTAGAGAAAATCTTTTTTTTAAAACATCTTTATTGGAGAATAATTGCTTTACAATGGTGTGTTAGTTTCTGCTGTATAACAAAGTGAATCAGCTATACATATACATATATCCCCATACCTTCTCCCTCTTGGGTCTCCCTCCCTCCCACCCTCCCCATCCCACCCCTCTAGGTGGTCACAGAGCACCGAGTTGATCTCCCTGTGCTATGCGGCTGCTTCCCACTAGCTATCTATTTTACATTTGGTAATATATATATGTCCATGCCATTTTCTCAATCTTGAGAGAATCCAGAGAAAGGACACATTACTTACAGGGGAAAAAGAATTCAAATGACAGCGGATTTCTCATCAGAAACTATGGAAGCCAGAAGGCAGTAGCAGAATGTTTTTCAGTTGCTGAAAGCAAAGAATCATCAGCCCAGAATTCTATACCAGCAAAAACATCCTTCATGAATTAAGAGGAAATCAAGCCATTCTTAGATGAAGGAAGACAAAGAGAAGTTGTCAAAAGCAGACTCACTCTAAACGAATGATGAAGGAGGTTATCTAAACAAAGAGAAAATGATAAAAGAAGGATTTCTGGTACACCCTAAACTGAGAAAAGACATAGAAAGAGCAAATATGGAGGTAAACACAGTAGACTTTGTTTCCCGTAATGGTATAAATATGTTGAAAGTAAAAAAATGGAAAAAGATATAACACACAAACATGAATGAAAAGGAAGCTGGTATGGCTTTATATTAGCATATAGAATAGGCTTCAGAGCACAGAAAATACCAGGGATGAAGAAAAACATTACATAGTGACAAAGGGTCAACCAACCAAGAACATGTAGCAATCTTAAGTTAATATACATCAAACAACAGAGATGTAAAATATGTAAAGCAAAAACTGATAGAACTGGAAGGATGAATATGCAAATCCACAAGTATAGTTGAAAACTTCAACTCCTTAACAGTTGTTAGAACAACCAGAGAGAAAATCAGCAGAAATATAGAGGAACTCAGCAACACCACTGACCAATAGGATCTAATCAACATTCATAGCGTACTCTACCCAACAGCAGCAGAATGTACATTCCTTTAAGGTGCCCACAGAATGTATACCAAGATGCAACATATCTTGGGCCATAAAACAAACCTTAACAAACTTAAAAGAATTAAAATCACATGGACTATGTTCTCTGACCAAAAGGGAATTAAACTAAAAAAAATTTTTTTTCTCTGTTTTTGTCTTTTCTATGTATTTTTTCTTTTCTTCTCTTCACGCCACTGGCTTCTTCTTCTGCCACTCAGGCCTGCCCTCATTCTAAGTGTTGCAGTGAGGATGCAGTTAATGAAAAGATTTTGGAGTGGGATGTGGCTTTCATGTTCTAGGGCTTTAGAGGAAAGAGAGAAATTGAATTTTCATTCTCGTAAGCCTCTCTATTGGAGAGGCTCTCCTTTTGGAGAATTAATATGGCCTTCACCTTGTTTTGTTCTAACTATCCCTGGGACCTTTCTATACAAAACCAGAGGAGAGAAGAAGATGGTTGAGATTCCTAGTCTGTGTCACTGAAAATGGGTTTGCATCATTTGTGCAGCTTAAGCCATTTTGAGACAAAAAAAAAAATAAGTGGAGCAGAAAAAAATAGCTTTCTTTATGCCTTATGAGACCTAAAAATTCGACCGTAAATTTCCAATTCAAAAGGCAGAATCCGAGAGTGACTGCATCTGCTGGGGACCCTCTCTCCCTGTGGACCAGTCATTGCATAATTTTGTGCTGTGTTCACATGGGCCTCTCAGTGCTGCTGAGCTAGGAAACCCAGTCCTGCACCCAAATAGTGAATCTTTCTCTAAACCATGTATTCCCACTAATGGGCTTCCCACTGACAATTCAGTGATCCCCAATTGTTTGATATTTATCCATAGGAAAAGAAAATGACTCCTGCCACTATTAGTTACAAGGTGGGCTGTTTGGCCCAGCACAGCCAGGAGCCTCAGTTTCTGACAGGCAGCAGATGCTCAGGCTCCCTGCCCCAGAAGACAGCAGAAGGCAAGGGGGAGGGGTGGAGGTAGGATTCAGGGAGTTCAAGGCAAAAATTCTTTCCTAAGTCTGGAACCTCTTTGGGGCTGGGCATTGGGCAGATGGTGTTTGCTTTCTCCATCAGTCAGGGAGTCACGGCCAGAAGCATGGGGGATGGGGGCATCCAAACATCATTTTTGAAGCTCTTCAGGCTCCCTGCATTTTAAAATCACTCAAGTTTGCTTTCTAAATATCACAGAGGCAATTCTATACAATATTGTGGCATTCACTGGATCACGTTCTCTGGTGTAGGGGTGGGGATAGAATTACTCAACTTAGAGCAGTAACCAGCTTAAACGTTTTCAATTCCTTCCTGTGGCCTGGACCCTTTCCCCGGGAAGCCCTGCTAGCATTTTTCTTGCCCTCTCCCTAATTCATTCTTTCACGTCCTGAGCTCAGGGTGATTTCGTGCTTCTGGCTCCTATGTGGGAATCTACCCTTTCTGTTCCTGACTCCCTATCTCTACTGAGATCAGCAAGGGAGCCTGTTGAGCAGGTGGTATTCAAACCAATGTGGAGAATGTCCTTGTTCCCAGGATATTCATGCTAAGATACTTAGGGGTGAAGTATCTTGACATCTACAACTAATTCTCAAATGGTCCAAAAGAGAGAGAGGGAATCCACAAATAAGGCAAATGTGAAGGGTGAAGGGTACAAGGACGTGTACTGTATTGTTACTTTTGTGACTTCTCTTTGTCCAAACATTTTCAAAATTAAAGCAAAAATGGGAAAGACCAGCATGGTGACAATAAGCCACCTCTCTTCAGTCTTAGGTCTGATCAATGGTCTCTGCACTGGGGGAGGTGTCTGGCTAGGGTGCTGCTATGGATAAATATGATGGTTACTTGATTTCCTTCCAGTGTGAGATCACCTTATATGGTTCATCAGTCCATACTCTGAATAGGAGTACCATTGAGTGGCATCTTAAATGCTTCAGATTCTTTGCCTGTGGGCTCTTTCTAAGCCTAGAGGTGATTAGGCTCCATTGCAGACATACTGACTTGAACTCTCTAGGGGTAGAAACAAAGAACAAGTAGTATTTATTTAAACCATTGTTTGTGGAGACACCTACTTTTAAGATGATAAGACAAGGGCTTCTTTGTCTCCTTCAGAAAACAGCACAGAGACAAAGAAACAAAAAAGAATTGTATTTTTTTTTTTTGTGAAACTAGGAAATGTCTATAGTCCCAAACTATGTATAAAGGATATGCACCATATGCAGCAGAAATTGGATCACACAACAAAGCAAAGGAAACCTAGACCATAAAATGGAAGATAAAGAACAATAAAAATATTTTAAAGATTTGAAGGCTTAATGTAAAATAATAACTCATATATGAAAGACCAAAATATAGCTCTAGGTAATTATCATGGAAAAATCTCCAAGATATATAGTTAAGCAAATCCTCAATCTTAAGTGAATCCTTAATTCTTTCTCATCTGTAAAGTGGAGGTAGTGTGACACCCAGCTTATGGGACTCTTGTGAGGGATGAAAAGCCCTTAGAAGGGTGGCAGGCAGAAGATGAAGACTAAGTAAGTATTTGTTATATTATAAAATTGGTATTTATTTACTCACAGTTGCCTCAGTCACTACCCTAGATTGCCACTCTGGTGTTTTAGTTTGCTAGGGCTGCAGTAACAAAGCGGTGCAGACTGAGTGGCTTTAACCACAGAAATTGATTTCCTCACTGTTCTGGAAGGCAGAAGTCTGACATCAAGGTGTCAGCAGGGTTGGTTTCCTCTGAGGCCTCTCTCCTTGGCTTGTAGATATTCCTCTTCTCTTTGTTTCCCCACATAATCTGCCTTCTGTACCTGTCTGTGTCCTAATTTCCTCTTCTTATAAAGACACCAGTCATACTGGATTAGCACTCACCCTAAGGACCTCATTTTAAATTAACTACCTCTTTTAAGACCTTACCTCCAAATATGATCCCATTCTGAGGTATTGGAAGTTAGCGTTTCAGCTTGTGAATTCTGAGGGGACACAATTCAGCCCTTAACATCTGGAGCTTAAGGTTTACAGCCTGGTGAGCTCCGCACGTCAGCAGGTAGAAGTATGTTTAGCATATTTCAGTTTGTCCATAACTATCTCTTGAACGAATGGGAGTGCTTCTTCCCTCCGGTCTCTTGCTACATCTGGTATATTCAGTTTCTTCATAACCATCCCTTGAAAGCACAAGAGTGCCTCCCACCCACGTCTCTTGCTCTGTCCTATGTCCATGAAGCACAGGGCAGCCATGAGCCCTGAGCAGAGGAGGCATTTGAGGAACGAGCTGAGGGCTTGTGAAGGGTCCACCAGCTTCACTGAGGAGCTGGTGCTGCTGGGCTCTTTGGTGGCTTAGAGACTGGGAAGGATAGGGAGGCACAGAGAACCCTGAGCTTTTGGTAGTGTGGCTGCAGGTCAGCCCACGGTCAGCAGGTGGTTCAGCCCTCCAGCAGGACAGATCTCCGTTCTCATCAAAGGAACAAACCAAGTTCAATCCTTGGCTCTCCTCTCCTGGACTGAGGCTTGGAAGACAGCCCTTCTTGGAAGCAGCTTCTGATCTTACGTAAGGTGTTGGAATCACCAGTGGTTGGAATTTCTCCTGTGAGTGCTGTGGAAAAGGGCTATATTTTACTCATTTATGATCAGGTAAACCTCACTCTATACTACTGTTAAATTCTCCAAAGGTTGGTTGTGAATTTTAAATCCAAGTTTACCTTAAATGAACAGGGGTCAGGTTTGGGGGTTGGGTCACTATTTAAAGCAAAAAATAGTCAGTGTACCTCTTTTGGCAAAAGGAAGCCTTCTAATTTGTGTTTTTTGTTTGTACATGTGGCCTTTATACATGTATACAAACACACAGCTACACCACACACACCACACACACACACACACCACACACCACACACACACACCCAGCCACCCAGCCACCCACTCCCCCCACACACACCACACACACACACCACACACACCACACACACCGCACACACATATACACCAGACACACCACACACACACACCACACACCAGACACACCACACACACACCCAGCCACCCAGTCACCCACCCCCCCACACACACCACACACACCACACACACACACACCACAAACACACACACTCGCACATACACCACCCACACCACCCACACCACACACCACACACACACATACACCACACACACCACATACCATACACATACACACCCCCCACACACACATACACCACATACACACCACACACACACACCACACACACCACATACCACACACATACACACACCACCCACACACACATACACCACACACATACCACACCACACACATACACACACCACACACATTCACACACACACTATCCACACCACACACACCCGCCCCACACCACATACACACCCCACACACATACACACACCACACACACACATACCAACCACACACCACACACCCCCCACACACCACATACTACACACCACACATACACACATCACACACCACACACACAGACATACACTCACACACACACCACACACACCACACATACACACAACACACACCACACACACACCAGACACACTCACACCACACACACATACACTCAAACACGCATCACCCACACCACACACACATACCACACACACACACCACACATACACACACCACTCACACACACACACCACACACACACCACACACATACACCACACACACACACACACACACACACATACATTTTTGCCTTACCTCTGTAAGGACCTAGTATCTAAATCAGGTCTAAAACAGGAAGGCTTTATTAAGTAGTTCAAACTGCAGAAAAAATTATGATCCTAGTTTAAGCCAAAATACCACAAAAAACCTAAAGACAGCATCTGTCAGCTTTGGGGATCCTGCTTTACTCTGGGCACCAATCTGTACATTTTGACTTTGAAATAGAAGCTACAGGGACTGTAGTTACCAGGTATGGATGGTCAGGGGAATGTGAAATATTAGGTTTTCTCCTCTTATATTTGTGCTGTTTGGTAGGGTGATTTAGTTGAACATACTTTGGTGGTTTTGTGAAAGAGTATAAGCCCCTAAAAATGTAAGTTGCTGAGTCATTCTCATAGACAGCCTCGGGGTTTAATTGGAAAGTTAGGGCAGGCATCTTGACTGGCATGTGACATTCTTTGTTGCCACTATTAAAAAAAAGCAGAATTGAGGCAAAGATGAAGCGGTCAGATTTACACAAGAATAACCACAGCTGGGAGATTTTCCAGGACGTAGAACAGACTCTTAAAAAGGAAAAAAGATTCTGACAAGGTGAGTTCAAGACAGCGAACAGCAGAGCAGTCCCCTTGAGGAATTCAGATACTTGACATTAAGAGCTGGGAAGAAATTGTTGCTGAATCAATCCAGGAAAACTGAGGGGTGAGGCAAAACATGTTTTGAATTCTTTTCTTCAAAAAATGTGTTTTATTTTGTATTATTTGAGTCATTAATATTTTAGAGAAATAATTCTTTATCTCTTAGGTTCTCTTCATTTAAATTAGTTAGAATTTACTGATTTTGAATTAATACTCTTTTAGGTTCAAAGATTTTGAAATTCAGAGATGATTATGGCTGGACCGTGCCGTCAAAAGTAAACAAGACAGTGATATCTGATGATAAGGAGAAACTGAATGGCTCTTTGGCCGTATGCTATGCCCTCAACTTCTTCATTTTGATGGCTGTATCACCAGTAGTACCAGCTTGGATTTATTGAAGACCTGGTTTAGACTGGGTGCAGAGAAAAAGCCTGTGTCTATTTTTTAATTGTGTCCTTGAGAGTTTATTCTTCAGAAAAAGTACATCTGGTGCCCGACATTCTTATTTTTAATGTTTTGGACTCAATTTTGCTTTATTCACAATGTGTGGTTAACATCTAAAATCAATTTTTGTGCATAAAGAAATGACATTATTAAAATATTATTAAAATAGGTTTTCACAGGCACTGGGCTATTTGTGACAAAATGCATAATTAGCAGGATTTAGGAGCTAATGGGTTTATAAGCCCATTATACATAAAAGCTCCCCTTCTAAAATAATGTTCAGCTTGTACTTACATGACTTGCTGTGACTTGTGTAAGAAACAAATTGTTCTATAGATTACCAAAGTCTTATTGTTTTGTATTATCTCTTGAAGCAATTAAAAAATGTGGAGCTTGGTATTTTTTGTGGCAGGGCAGCAGAGAGGGAAGAGCTTACACTATATTGGCAATTTGGAGCTTGAGCTTAAACTGCTTGAAATGACTGGACTCTCAGAGAAATCCTTTGAAAATGTGGGCTTTTTATGGCCAGTGTGTCATCGGGCATCACAAGCCAGGCTGTAGGGCTGAGGCTGGTGTGAAAGCCATCTGCGTCGATGCATCAATCCATACCTGATGTTTGATATAGGCATGGAAAGGAAGCTTCCACTCTTTAACAGTTTTTCTTTTTAAAATGTCAGCATTCAAATTAAATATTTACTCGCCATTGTTCAACACATTGCAAGATGAGTCAGGGAAGAGATAAAACCTAAACGGAAGTAAACAACAATTTACCCAGACTTGTAAGTTCTGTTTGTGGTTAGGTACATTAAAATACGAAGATTTAAAAACATGACTGGGCAGGACAAAGACAAATACCATTGGACATTGCTTATATGTGGAATCGAAAATATGACACAAATAACTTATCTAAGAAAGAGAAACAGACTCATAGACATAGAGAACAGACTTGTGGTTGCCAAGGTGGGGGGAGGGATGGACTGGGAGTTTGGGATGAGCAGATGCAAACTATTATATAGAGAATGGATCAACGACAAGGTCCTACTGTGTAGAACAGAGAACTGTATTCAATATCCTGTGATAAACCATAATGGAAAATAATATGAAAAAGAATGTATGTATATGTATAACTGAATCACTTTGCTGTACAGCAGAAATTAACACAACATTGTAAATCAACTATACTTCAATACAATAAATTAAAAAATAAGTAATAATCCTGTAGTCCTATTTGAATTAAAGATATCATTAACTCATGAAAAAAATATGACTGGGGTTCAGGGGTGGGAGGGTGTCAGGCCCTTCTGCTGAGGTCATGTGATTGAATTGCCCTAATTTGGACTATCACAGGAGTGTCTCTAAAAAGGCACTAGTTTCCAGCAAATATATGCCTTACCAATGCCCCCTCTCAAAATGGAGATGACACTTTATTTTACTTCTACTGAAGTGATGGTACCAAGGAATGATTTTGGGGTCTTTAGCACACCCATGATTCCATCAGCCTACAGTCTCCCCCAAATAAACAAACAGAAAAGTCAAGCACACAGAAAGACATTCTCTAGGCCCATGAAGCTTCAAGGATGTTGGTTTCCTTGTGTTCATTCCTTAGAACTAGACCCTAAGTGTCTCCTGGATAGAAAGCCCTAGCCCTAACCCCAAACTTAACTTGTGCAAGAGAACTCGATGGGAGTGCAGGAAAAGCTGGAGTCACCTTTGACCAGGTGATTTGCATATAATTTGAATATTTGAATTCAGATACATGTTCAAACTGTTGTTTTTGTGCCAGGTGAAAGAGAACTGTATCTTCCATGTGATACTGAAATAGCTAAGACATATTCTACTTCAGCTGACATGAAAAATAGAAGTGACTGTGGTACAGAAAAAAAAGTGGAAGAGGCCTCATGCAAACATGGTCAGATAATTGGATGTTGTTTTTTGATACCCACATGCTACTCATGTCTACCTGCAGTTCTTGGCCATTTTGCAGGGGACAAGAAGAGAAGAAGAGAGAGAAAGGCACAGGGTCGGGGAGGAGCAATGCGTCTGACCTTTCAGAACTCGCATTTCTCCTTCCATGGAATGCGAATTTCAGCTCCTCTGCTGGAAAGCCAGAAGTAGAACCATCAACCTCAGCTGACCAATTTAATCATTCTATAAGTGTGGGAGCCAGCTTAGAAAGAATTTGAGAGTTAGCTGGGACTTCCCTTTAAAGAGCTATGCTGTTGCTGACACTTTAACATACAATAACTGAGGACCTTGGCCCCATTCCTTGTTTCTTAGGTCTTAATGGTAGGTCTTATAATTTAGTGATTGAGTTAAAAACCAAGGGTCTATGTTGAAGGGAGTGATGAGTTTTATGTTGAGAGTAAGTGAATTTTTTCAAGCTAGGACTTATTTCAACAATGGATTTTTTCAACACCTTAGAGATGAACCAGTGAATATCCTCCAATTTGATCAGGTCCCAGTCCCTAGTTTTTGCAGCCTGATGAGATTAGAAGAACCATATGCCGGAAGTGTGAGCTCTAAGTTTTCATGATTAAAGAACTGGAAGGAAAACAAAAAACTTCTCCAACTCAACTGTGTGAGAGACAAAGTTTGCAACATGCAAATTCTCCAAATTGAGGGTCTAACCAATTCCCCTTCTTAGGGGGCTTATCCTCACAATCTTTGAGCTTCAAAGTAGGGGAAATGGTCAGGAAACTTCTCTCTCTGCTTGGTTGGTATTTGCATACCACAAAGCAAGCTAACACAAACTGGGGTTTAGAGTTTTCTTCCTAACTCCACATAGCACTCACTGCTCTGACTCTGAACATGTCAAAGGACAAAGAAGTAAAATGCACTTACTGTTGCTCTTCTGGTTCTCGTCCTTCCTGTCAGGTCTAAAGGCAAGGTTTCCTCTGCTATTCCACTCCCACTATGCGACAGGTTACTCTAAGGTAATTTGTTAAAACTTGAAGTTGTCTTATTGAGAGTAAACCAGAAGACATACGCAGTGTTTCCAATTAGTTACCTAGAAGCATATTCGTAACAACCCCTCACAAATATAAAACATCACGCCCTGACTAGCTCAGTAGACCAGGAATCCTACCCAGACCAGATCTGACCATTTTACAAGGGAAGGAATGGATGTACACGGAGCCTGAATGGCTCCAGGCACAGAGACAGGTCAAGAGCCCAGGGTTTGTGACAACTACTCATCAAGTGTTTTGTTTGTTTGTTTGTTTTTGCCACAGCATAACCTGACTTGTGTCATTGACACACTTGTTCATTTCCCAAGTGGTGTGTTAGTTTGGCTGGGCTACAGTTCCTGGCTATTCACTCATCACTAATGAGGGTGGTGCTGTGAGAGTACTTCATAGAGGTAATCAGTTGACTTGATCCTACATTACCTGTTTGGGCCTGACTCGATCAGTTGAAAGGCCCAAACGGGAGGGTTGAGACTTCCTTGAGAGAAGAAATTCTCCCTGTGGATGATAGCTTCAGCTGCTGCCTGAGAGCTTCTGTCTTCCCTTCTTGACAGCCTGCCCTAGAGATTTCTGACATGACCAACCAGACTCTTAATCATGGAAGCCAATTCCTTCCAATAAATCTCTTAATGTATATCTCCTGCTGGTCCTGGTTCTCTGGTTGAACCTTGATGGATACACCAAGAGAGCAATTGTAGTTAAAAACTGGATCTGATGGGGAATTCCCTGGTTGTCCAGTGGTTAGAACTCTGTGCTTCCATTGCATGGGCCATGGGTTTGTTCCCTGGTTGGGGAACTAAGATCCCGCAAGCTGTGTGGCGGCACAGCCCCCAAAAAACAAAAGTGGGGCCTCCCTGGTGGCGCAGTGGATAAGAGTCCGCCTGCCGATGCAGGGGATACGGGTTCGTACCCCGGTCTGGGAGGATCCCATATGCCGCGGAGCGGCTGGGCCCGTGAGCCATGGCTGCTGGGCCTGCGCATCCGGAGCCTGTGCTCCGCAACGGAGAGGCCACAACAGTGAGAGGCCCACATACAGCAAAAAGAAAAAAAAAAAAAAAAAAAAAAAAAAAAAAAAAAAAAAAAAAACAAAAGTGGATCTGATGTGCTGAGGGCATCTCATGAGGTTTCCATATATGGATGGAAAGAGAAAGAAAAGCCTTGAATGGCCACAGGCCACTTATTCTTACTTCATGGAACCAGAAGCCTGATTGTTCATATGCTTTTGTTCAACTCTTGTTTCAGAAGAAGACCTGGCCCTGCTGGGACCTTGAGATCTGGATTGCATTCTGATATAGAGACTGATGGACATTGGTTCACACCTACCGGGCACTGGTGGGAAGAGGGAGAGAGGGCAAGAGACGTGTAGATCAGGAACCCTGACAGAAAGGAGTTGGAATGATCAATTGGTGATTCTTAGGGAAACAGAGCATCAGCAGATTTACCTGCCACCAGGTCATGGTCAAGATGAGAGGTCACAAGATGAGCTTAAGACAGCCAACGGCTGCCAGAAAGACAAGGGAAGACGGAGAACAGGAAGCCAGACTTTGGGTGTGGACATTTAGGAATAAGCAATGAAGATAACTGGGTGTTTTCAGTGGAAAACGATGCATTATTTAGAGCACACCCTTCTGGGTTTTCTGATTTGAGCTGTTCATTGCCGTGGAGATATTTTTGTAATTTGTAAATGGTAGAGAACTGATTGCAATGCAATTATAATTACCAATCAAACAATTCTTGTATATAGACCTACAAATAAAGTCTGCCAGGTGGAGGTTCAATCAATCTCTTTCCTGATGGGAAAAAACAATTCAACATTACTTTCCTCCATATAAATTTGTGGTTTGACTGCTTTGAACCTGTTGTAACATCTGTATGATTTCCTTGTTTAATTAATGAGTTAAATGCAATATTCGGTCTGTATTCATTTTATGTTTGAGGGAAGCTGAAAGGTCACCAGGCCCCAGAAAGGCCCATGCAGTCATGCTTGCAGCACAGACAATGTAAATAAAAGTAAACTTTTTAATTTTTCTTTTTAAATTAGGGTAAAATTCAGATCCTTTATCCTTCCCTTTGAGATTAACATCAAGAGATGCTCGTATAGTTTTTGGAAGAAGAGTTAAATGCGCCCTCTGTGTTTCATATTTATATACACATTTGTTTATGTAGGTGTAATTTCTATCTTACCTGCTTCCAAAAACCACGTTTGAAGTGGAACAGAGGGTAAAAGGAGAAAAAATAATAGATTGTCTAGCAGGCCAGACCTCACCTTACAAAGAGCAATGTCATCTGCCGAACCACAGAGCAGATGGTGAAAAAACATATGATAAAAATAACAGAAGGCTACATGGTAAATACATCATAACAACAGGCAGGCAGCTAATGAGACCGATGAACAGAAAGTAAAAGATGAGGAAGGAGGGCATCACCCAAGGTCACCAGGTCTGAAATATTAGGGTACGTTGCAGGTTGGATCTATGTCAACAGTCTCTGAAGAGCCAAGTGTGGTTTCACTTTCAAGAACACTTGGCCTTCCACTTGCAGGTGGGGGGGGGGTGCAGAAGAGAGCAGGCCTGGGGCAACAGACATTGCTAACTCTCCCCTCTGAATGGATACACTGTAGCAGGGATAGGGACCATCCCTGCCCTAAGACATCATTGCAACATTGGAGCACACGTCTCCCACTTGGCCAGTGTCCTGTCTGCCATGCTGTCTCCGGCACCATGGTGATGGTGGGGATGGCAATGGCAAGGGTCAATGAGCACTCTGTAAACAATGCAATCAATGGAGCAGAGAGGGGCACTTTCTACTATTTTCTTAATATATGTCGTTGGGCTGAGAGAGAGAATTACTGCACATTTCAAGGTGAATGGTATGAGATCAGTGAGTATGGAGATTTATACTGTCCGGAATGTACTTCTAAAAAACTTTCCTAAAGGTCTTTTTAAGGAAAATGTCACAGAATTAAATTGAATACGTGTCAATAAAAATATTGTGTGCCTCCAGAGGTAAATTACACATTTTATCAAGAAAAGCATTTGGGAAACTGAGATAATATATTAACATTCTATCTAGGGACGGCTGTTAAGAGAAGGATCTAGACTAAAGCTGAACTCCAGATAAAAGAGGAAGAACATCTCCCTGGGATATGTGGGGAAAATATAGACAGAACTGGAAAAGTCCAGAGGTAGAAGCAGTGCATGTGTTTTGAGTCAGGGAAGAGGGAGTTGGACATAAATGGTGGTTGGAAAATTAAGAGGACCAGCCTCAGAGCCCTGGAAATGTACCAGTCAGGGGACAATCTCTGTGTGGATCCACGTGGCTCAAAACCCGTGTCATATCCTAAGAGTAGTTACACTGGGCTCAACCATGGGCAGGAGTGGGGTGAGTAAGAAAGAGGACCTGGCAATTTTCAAATAAAACGAAAATGTTCCTCAGAATTCATAGTACAGAAAATGCTTGGAAGTCTTTTATGTGAGTGACAGTTTTAAAAAACATGGTTCTCAAGCTGTGTGTTTGCTATCTCACTCATACTTTAGAAGAGGGAAAAAGGAAAGTAGGTACCAATGAGGTCTTTTGCAGGTTGTGCAACAAATTCACAGTGGCCCTGGGATGGGGGAGGGGGGAACCAGACTTTGCAGATCCCTGAGCTGAGCACGAGGCAGTGAAGTGTTTCTTGGGATTATCAAAGCAGCCTGACTCAGTCCCCTGGAGGGTCTGGGAGTAAATAATGAATCACATATTGTGAGGGCAGGGAAGTAATATGGTTTCCTGAGTGTGATGAGCTACTATTGACACAGGCCTGCTATTGACATATCCGGAGCCTCCAAAGCATGTTCTCCATACTGGTGACCCCTCTTCTGATCTTAGTCATGGCTAACATTTATTGAGCACCTACTATGTGCCAGGCATTTCTTTCCATGTATTAATTCATAGAAACAATCCAGGAGGTGTTTTTACAGACTAGAGTGGAAAAACTCATCAGGTAAGTTAGCTACAGTTTGTGTTTTCAACGTATAACCGTTTTCCTGAGTCGTCAGGTTCAATAATTCGTGGATCTGCTTAAGCAGGGTTCTGATGGGAACATTTGCCTCAGGCTTTCACATGTTTGTATAATTTGAGTTTAGCTTACTCTGCTCATTTTAAGTCCTGTCAGGAGTTGGAAGAATTTATAGATATGATGCAGGGGGTTGGTGACTTGTAGTGATTTGAAGGAAGTAAATAGGTTCTATTTTTCCTTTTGTAGCTTCTCCCACCATTCAGGTAACATGGCACCCTTATCCTTCTATATGTTTTAAATCTATGACGTTGTTCATACTTACAAATAAGGCAGCAAAGTCCTATTTAGGACTCTTTAAAGGATGAGCTGGGAAAGCCAACTCATCTTCTTCCATTAGCATGCTGGTTGACCAGATGGCTGTAGCACCTTTGCTAGGCACTAAGTCATAAAGTCTGGGTTCCAGGACATGGCGATTTAAACGAGGGACTGAATTCTCCTGAGGTCAGACTTGAGGGGTGAGGTGTTATGGATAGCAGGAGTTGAAAAGCAAAGCACCAGAACAGGCAGAGGCAAGCCAGGCAGCCAATGGTACAGATCTCTGGGAGAATATTGGGAAGAAAAAAAAAACGAGATCACAGTTCTCCAAAGGGAGCTTCTTACATAGCAATGTCTTACATCCTGGAAGCATGGGAGGTGGGAGCCCTCACTAGATGCTGAGTTATCCCTTTTCTGTTGCTCATGTGTGGTGCAATAACTAGGAGGCCACACAACTGAAGGAGTTTCTCAGGCCTACGGAAACACGGGAGGTCATGTGGCATTATAAGTCTGCTTAGATAACTTAAAAATTTCAGAATAATGTCAGCAATAGCCACCTTTAAACAGATATCTCAGGAGTGGAACAGACCATTTAAGCATCTGTTTTACTTGCGGCCCAGTATTTATCTCTTTGGCTCAGGCCCAAGTACCTAGCTGGCAAGGACCCAAACCTATCCCCGGAGTTGCCTCTTGAGATCTAAAAACCCCGGACGGCCAGAATTGAAAGCTGTCTCTCTGGGTTTCAGAGGTCTGTTAGAATAATTCTGAGCTATTCCAGATAGTGCATTAGAAAATGGAAGCAATTAAAGAATTATTTGTCTTGTTTTGTTTTCAAAATCAGCTCTTGGGAAGGGATTTAAATGAGTTATAAATCATTTCAGAGAGAACGCATACACAGTACAGTGTATGCCTGAATGTTTTGGTTTCTTATTATCAGATGTTTATATTTGATGAAGAAATATGTAAATTCTGGAGTGACCCTTCAAGGGTCCAATCTAAAAGGTGATCCAAAGGTGGTCTGATGAGGCCATTGTCCACTGTGGTTCTTTGTGTCCCTACATGCACTTCACCTGGTGCTTGGCTGGGTTCTGCTTCTGGCACTACAGCTTGGCCTGGGCACTCATGAGAGCCTTGTAGTAGGAACTGGGGAATTTGTCGATCTCGTAGACTCAGACACCATTTCCACTGGGGGATGCACCATTATCTCTGTCACTCTAGATTTTTTTTTGTCAAGCTCAAGGCTTCTTTTTACTTTGCCAGCTCTTCTTTCTCATCCACTGCCTTCCATTCCCCATTTTTATTTCCCCTTCTGTCCTTGAGGGCTCCAGTGTCTGGCACTGGCTGTACACTGACACATGAGTTTAATAACAGTGGAGGGGAGTCCTGAGTGGATGAGAACTAACATGGGGAAGGGCAGGGTGGGTGGACTCAGCCAAGCTGTGGGTCCTGGACTGAGGACATAGCTTGGGGGACCTCACAGCCGTGATTGTCATTGGATGTGAGTTGTGTACATTCCTCTGATCCTGCTGTTCTGCTCTGCCTGTGCCATAACCTCAGACGAATGCAGGAGCTCAAACCAAAGTCTGGGGCTGAGAGTTCTGGGTGGATGGGAATTGAGAGGTGAAATGCAAGGCTGATGTGGACCCTGTGCACTCCCACCCACCTTCCTAGCAGAATGTCCAGGTGGAGGACCAGGTGAGGGTCAGAGGCCAATTCTACCCTTGACAAGAAGACAGGGGTCTGGGCACAATCACATGCTGGGCTCTGAGACTTTTTCCTGAATAACAGCAGGATTTATACTCTTGGATATTCTTCACATGTGACTCATGGCTCCATCCTCAAATCTGGAAGAAGTCATTCAAAGAACAATGTGCTGGACTTCCCTGGTAGCGCAGTGGTTAAGAATCTGCCTGCCAGTGCAGGGGACATGGGTTTGAGCCCTGATCCGGGAAGATCCCATACGCTGTGGAGCAACTGAGCCCATGCTCCGGAACTACTGAGCCCACGCACCTAGAGGCTGTGCTCCACAACAAGAGAAGCCACCGCATTGAGAAGCCCACGCACTGCAATGAAGAGTAGCCCCCGCTCACCGCAACTGGAAAAAGCCTGTGCACAGCAACAAAGACCCAATACAGCCAAAAAAAAAAAAAAAAACCCAACCCCACCCCCCCAAAAAAACAATGTGTTTCTGCAGACAGATGAGTAAACTGGCAGACAGATGGGGGGACTGTAGATAAACAGAGATGGAAAAAGGTGAGCCTGTAGAGTAAAATATGCCCAAAGCAACAGACGTTTGGTGTTTGGATATATTTCTGACTCACAAAGTTTAACCACCTGTTTCTTCTTGTATTGTTTAAAGAAAAGCTTTTAAAAAAGCTATTAAGAGACATCAAAATGATTCTTGGGCATTAGGCCACTGTTAAAATGTTTTGATGGATTTAGAATAAATAAGTTGGAAACATATGGATTTCATTTTTCTTAAATTGCATGTGTGAATTTTAAAATAAAAGTAACATTCCCCATGAAAATAGAGTTTAGCTTTTTAAAAATTTATTGGGTGGGGGGAGTTTACTAAACAAAGGTTTACATGCAAATCAAAATAAATATTTGTAAGGCATGGATACCCTAAGGGCTTCTTTTAGGCACAACCCAGGCCTAGAAGTCTCATCAAGGCTACCTGGATGTGAAAGGGACCACAGCTCTTACGGTTCCTGGAGAAAATATGTGGATAAACCTAAGTAAGAGGATTGTCTGGAGTCTGGACCTGTGAACCTCAAAGGGCAAGTCTTCCTTTGTGTCACTGGCATCAGTTAAGGAACAGGGCACCCTGGCTACTGGCAGAAAGTTGTCATTCCACCCAAGAGACCCAATCTGTAGAGACAAAAGGTGGATGAGTAATTATTGCACCCTGATGACATTCATTCATTCACTTTACTCAATCAGACTCTTTGAACAGCCTTCTGATTATAACTTGGCTCCCTCAGTAGATTTTTCTACTGGCAGTGATGTTCCCTAAGTTGGCTTTATGGTTTATACATCCGTCTTCTGTGAGTTTAGCTCATGTGAGTTTGGCTCCCTGAGCTCAACATTCTCTACAGACCTGACAAAGTCAAGTTGCTGCTCTTGGGGCCTGAGGGCCAGATCCTGGAACACGGCAATAACTCCAGTCATCACTCACCAGGCTTGTCCAGGACCATATCACCATCCCAACTGTGCACGCACTGCAGTCATTTCTTATTAATGTAATTATACTGAGAGTGATGATGATGCCTACCATTCTTTCCTGGCTTATGATGTGCCATGCACCTTGCATGAATCCTTCCAGTAAATCCTCACAGTGGTTTTATGGGACTAGTATCAGTCATAGTTTACAGTTGAGAAAACTGAGAGTAAATCAAGCAAATGACTTTTCCAAAAATCACATAGCTAACAGTCAGTGGGGACGCTTGGACTGAGGTCAGCTAGGGCAGTGCAGAGTCCATGTGTCCAACCATACACTGACTGACCTCCTAAACTAGCTCAGGAAACATACCAGCCCTAAGCAGCCAGGGTTTGCAGACCTGTCTGGACTGATGTCATTTAATTAACCTTGATTTATAAGTGTTCGTGAATTCAAGAACCTTCTTTAAGAACCCATTATGGGAACTTTCCTGGTGGTGCAGTGGTTAAGAATCCACCTGCCAATGAAGGGGACACAGGTTTGATCCCTGGTCCAGGAAGATCCCACATGCTGTGGAGCTTCTAAGCCCGTGCTCCACACCTACTGAGCCTGCGTTCTAGAGCCCGTGAGCCACAACTACTGAAGCCCGCATGCCTAGAGCCTGTGCTCCGCAACAAGAGAAGCCACCGCAGTGAGAAGCCCGTGCACCACAACGAAGAGTAGCCCAAGCTTACCGCAACTAGAGAAAGCCCGTGCGCAGCAATGAAGACCCAACACAGCCAAAAATAAATAAAATAAATAAATTTATTCCCATCTTCATTAAAAAAAAAAGAGCCCATTATGTAGGGACTAGAGATGATAAGATGAGCAATGATTCACTTTCCCACTCTCTTTTTCCTCTCTCCTCAAACCTCCAGCCCTCTCCCCATCCTCACTCTCAGCCGAAGACCCAGCTTCCTCTTTGACTGAGAAAGCTGATGCCCTCATAGGGAAACGCCCACAGGTTAACAGGTGCCACCCGCCCACCTGCCCGCATCCTTGCCTATCTCCTCTGCCCTCGATCCTCTTACTAGCCAGGAACTACCCAGGCTCCCATCCTAGGCAGCCCATCCCCACACTGTACTTCTGATCCCTCCCCCTTCCCTTTTGCCTTCTAACAGACAGCATGGCTCAGCATTTCTCTTCTTTCTTAGCATTTTCAGCTTCTTCCCATCTTCTGTCATTACTTATCCTAAAAAGAAGATCTTTTCTTGTCCCCTTCCCCCGTTAACCTCTACCACCATTCCTCTGCTCACTTTTACAGCAAACTCCTTAGAAGACCTACTCATACTTCGCCCTCCATCTCTCTTACACTCATTGCACTTGGGGGTTGCCCTCTCCCTTCCCTTGTGAGCTGCTCCTGCCTGGTGGATGCCACCACTGGCCCACGGGACCCGTCCTGCTGAGCCATCCGTGGCAGGTGGCACACTTGATCACCACCCTGCCCCCCCCACTGACATATCCTCTTCACTTGGCTTCTCATTGCTATTGCTGCGCTTTTTCTTTTTTTCCTTGGCTGGTTCCTCATTATTTAGGATGCCCCAGGGCTCAGCCCTCAGACCTGTTCTCCTCTCCATTCTCACTCTGGATTTAAATACCTGACTGTGTGCTGATGATAGCCAAGTTTATAATTTATGTCTCCACCTGGTCCTCCCTTGAACTCCAGACTCACATGTCTGACAGTCTCGGTTCCCCCGCCACCTTCCTCCTGGTTCACGCCACCATCTCTGCAGCAGCTTCATGACCAACCTCTCTGCATCCATCATGTCCCTGAAAATATATTCTCAACACAGGGGTCCTTTCAAAACATAGGTCCTCTGCTCAAAATCCTCCTCTTCCCTTCTCTCGGCAATGCCAAAGTCACACTAAGGCCTGCACTCCCCTTCCTGAGGTCCCAGTGAGCAGGGACCACCTGAGGGTGGACATGTGCTCCCCCCACTGCCCTCAGCCCAGGGCAGGCTCAGGCAGCAGCTCCATCTCCACCACTGATTCTAGAAATGAAGGTGCAGTGTTTGTGGTGCCCTTTCTGGACATGGTCACCCCTTCCAGGGTGAATCAGTACTCTCTCCAATGAACAGGCAGTATTTTTGTAAAGAAAAAAATCTTCTTAAAAGAAAAAGGAAGGTGAAAGCAGAAATCTGCCTTCCAAGAACTGGAACTGTGGCTGCCTGACTCTGATTCCCCAGGCCCAGCTCTCAGTGGGGCATCTTTCCTTTCCAAGCATTCCTTTCCTAGGAATTCCAAATGCCAATCCCCCATCCTGTGTCCTCTTCTTTCTCCAGCCCAGTGCTTTTGTCCCCGAGCTGACCTGGAGAGCCTGGGGTGGGGAGTGAGGGTAGATAGAAGAGCAAGTGGCCAGTAACCCCCCCGAGGGACCAGGCCACTGGGGTCTCCCACCTTCTGCTCTGGGCTTCCTTGGCTTTCACTGCTGGAGGCTTTGTGCATCTGAGATTGCTGCTGCACATGCGGCTGCTAACAGCCCATTGTTTCGATTTTTCCTTATTACAAAGGATAACCTTGGCCCTTTCCAGGACAGACACCTCAGGGCTGGTGCCTGCCAGCAGACTGTGCCCCATCCTCCCCATGTTTGCTTGTAGACGCTTCAGTGCAAGGACATGTCTGGCAGACCGCTCGGGTTCTAACTTATTTTTAAATTACTAAATAATTCAGAGCCCTAACGACATTGCTGGATGGTTTATATAATTAAAAGGTAATTAGTAAAGATCTGTGGTTTTGACTGTGTGTTGAACTTGGAAATAATGAAGTACCAGTAGGGATGATTGATAATATCAACTAACATTGACTGGGCTCAGGACAGGCTGCAGAATTTGCAGGGCTCAGTGCAAAATGAAAATGCCGGGCTCCTTGTTTAAAAATTAAGAATTTCATGATGACCGCAGAGTGGTAAACTAAGCATAGGGCCCTTCTGAACACTGGGCCCTGTGAAAATTCATAGTATGTGGCCCATGACTGGGCACCGACCATGTAAGCCTTGAGGGTCCATACTTCATTCTCACCAAAACCCTTCAAGAGAAAAACTTCTCTTATTTCCATTTTACAGATGAACAAACTGAGGCTTTTAGAGGTTAAGTTACTTGCCCAAAGTCACCCAACCCAACTAACAATGAGGAGAGTCAGGGTTCAATTTTAGGCAGTGAACCCAGAGCAACAATCCTCAAAGGGACAGCTATCTGTCTATATATGAAAACGACCATGTGATAAAGCAATTCCACCCTGAGCATATATCTAAAATAAAACATGGGCTTCCCCGATGGTACAGTGGTTGAGAGTCCGCCTGCCGATGCAGGGGACACGGGTTCGTGCCCCGGTCCGGGAAGATCCCACATGCCACGGAGCGGCTGGGCCCGTGAGCCATGGCCGCTGAGCCTGCGCGTCCGGAGCCTGTGCTCCGCAGCAGGAGAGGACACAACAGTGAGAGGCCTGCGTACCGATAAAAAAATATATAAATAAATAAATAAATAAAATAAAATAAAATAAAACAAAAACACCAGTTCAAAGAGATCCATGCACCCCACTGTTCTTAGCATCATTATTTACAACAGTCAAGATATTGAAACAACCTAAGTGTCCATTGATGAATGAATGGATAAAGAAGATGTGGTATATATACACAGTGGAATACTATTTAGCCATAAGAAAAGAAATTTTGCCATTTGCAGCAACATGGATGGACTTGGAGAGTTTATGCTAAGTGAAATAAGTCGGACAGAGAAAGACAAATACTGTATGATATCACTTATATGTAGAACCTAAAAAATACAACAAACTGGTGAATAAAACAACAAAAAAAAGCAGACTCACAGATACAGAGAACAAACTAGTGGTTGGTTACCAGTGGGGGGGGGGGGGAGGGGAGATACAGGAGGAGTGGGAGATACACACTATTGAGGGTAAGAGGCGCTCAAGGATATAGTGTACAATATGGGGAATATAGTCAATATTTTGAAAACTATAAATGGAGTGTAACCTTTAAAATTGTATAAACATTTTAAAAAATTAATAAAGAAAACCAAAAATCCCAGTCACAGTTTCACATGTCTGTTTGTTGATAGTTGGACAAACACACAGTAGGAAATGTACATGGTGGACCCAAATGGACTCAGTCTGGATAACCCAGCAGCAAATGGATAAGGTGGCCAAGCCCAAGCTCAGAGCAGCATTTTGGATAATTGAATTCATGAAATCACGTATTTTGGAAAGACCAAACAAGAGCCCAAAGATATCAGACCCGAGGCAACCTCAGTTCAACTACCTAAGAAATCATCCAGTGGAAGTGCTTGAAGCTCGACCAGCCCACCTGTAAATGCCCGTAGCTTCACTGTTTAGTTTATCTCATGTGGTCCAAGGTCAAGGAAACTTAACGTTTTTATTCTTCAGTCATGTTTCAAAGTGCTCAGCTCTGGAGTTAATGGTTTGATAGAAACTGTTTTGCACCTGGGTGCCATTCAAACACTATTTGCACATGCTGTACCCAAAACAGTGACTCCAGGGTGGAAGATTAAATAAAAAGACAACAACTGGCTTGAAAACAGCAACTGATTCAATCATGATGATTAAACCATGGACCACCCCCCTCCCTGCCGCCCCTTGCCCTAGCCAGTCCTCCTCACATTCCTTTCTAGGTTTCTCGTGACAACTCAGAAAGCCTAAAGCAGGACTACCCCTCTTCCCTGCAGATAGCCTACTGGCATCATCTGCAATTTCTACACCAGTCAAGGATTGTTAGGAGAAGCAACTGCATGAGAATATTCCTGTGGTTTTTATCTAATGGCGTCAACACATCTCTCTGCAGGATGTGTATGGGGAAAACATCGCTGATCCAAGAGATGCTTCTTCCCCTCTAAACAGGAAAACTTGAGGCTCAAGTATAAAATCCAGCTGAATAATTTGCTTTCCAAATTAAGGGAAAGAGCCGGGATGTTTTGTGAAGTCATCAAACCTAATGTGGAGTGAGTGACATGAGAAATTCTGGTTAGGCTAAAGGGCCACTGAGATTTAACCCCACAGGGGAGTTTGCTCTTCCTTCTGGAAGGTGAAACAGAGAAATGTTGCTGGACCCCCTGGGTTTCCACCCATCTGCAGCTGGGCGTCTAGAGGTGTGCTCTGAGGCTGCTTGCCCCCCTTACTCTCCCTGCCTAGAGGCCTTATTTCCTGGGACTGTGGATTTAGGCACTGGTTTTAGTTTGAACTTAACAGAATACCAGGTTTCAGAACAAACGTGGGTGTGTATTGCCTGTCTCTTTCTCTGGAATGCACCAGAGGTTCATAAACTTAATTTGTTTGACATTTTGCAAGATAAAACACAAGTTGGAGAAGAGAAACTCAAAGAAAGAAAGGGGATCATGAGATTTTCTTAAAGAAAGCGTAAGTCAAAAAAAAAATGACTTACATCTGACAATATCCTCAATAGAAGTGATGGCTAAATGGTTTCATTTAGGGGCTGAGCTCCTTTGGGGATTTCCTGGCTGCTGTCAGTCTGCATCGTGAGAACAAAAAGCATTCAGCTTTGAACAGCTGAGGCTTGAGAGACAGAACACAGCAAAATGCTCGTTTAAAACTAAGTAACCTTCAAGGATAATTGAATTATTCCTGTGCCTGAAGTTATAATGTCACATCGCATTGTGACTATTGCTGGGTTTAGAGGGAGTTTTTTAAAAATTACCTTCCTTAAAGAGGAACAGAGGTAATAAGTATTTCTTATAATATGCTCATCTTCTACCTCTTTCCTTGATCTGTGACTTGAAATTCCAAGCAAAGAGCTTTGTGGGACAGCAACGATTTATTTAGCAGCATTGTGAGTTGGGTGAGTGGCAAAGCAGGTTCGATACATAAACTCTCAAGAAGTTCCTGAATGGGTCAGGCTTCCCTCCAGCAGGCTTGCTGGTCAACCAGCCTCCTCCTTCAGTACAGTTCAGCTCCACAGCCAGGAGCCAGGACTGGCCAGGGTGATGGAAGGTGTTAGCATCAGACCCTTGCCAAGAGCTGTGCCCAACATCAGAAACTGGGGAACCAGTTTGTTCCAGTCATGTTTGTTTGCTTGTATTTTTGCTCAGGTGAAATCGTATCAGGGCACCTAGAGCATCGAGTAAACTATGCCTACCACTGAGTCACAAAGGGAAAAGTAAAGGTGAGTAGGATGGGGGTCATGGGGTAGGAAGAAAAGGAAGGCCGAAGTGGCATGTTGGGAGGAGGTCAAGGGAATAGGGAGGGCCAGCACTGACCCCATCGCAGGGCTGTTTTCTTTCTCAGGCACCCACTCTGACAATGGTGACCCTCCATGATGTCCTGATACGCTTAGTTGTGTCTTGCATACCACCTACGCCTGAATCCAGTGCTAGACTGTAAACCCCTTGAGGACAAGCACTGTCTATTGATCATCTTTCATGCTCACATATGGCTCTTTGGTAAGGTCTGTAGAAGGAATGACTGAGAAAGCAAAAGGAATCTGTTCTTCACAGCAAGTCAATTCAACAAACGTCGATTACCTCCTGCTGTGGGTGGATCAGCTACTGATGGTTAGCTGAGTGCTGAGAGATGGGAGGAGAGCAAGAGCAAGACACTGTTCCTCCCCTCAAATTGCTCACAGTCCAGATAGGGTCATAGCAGGTTTATGGCCAGCTCCACAGAAAATGTGTACGAGTCAGGGTGTTGACTACAGTTTCCTCTGAGGAGGACAAGGCAGTGTGCGATGTCCCCAGAACAAAGTTGGGCTGCATTTTCAGACTGCAACAGCACTTGCATTCTCAATGGCTTCCTAGCGGTCCTCTGTTTAATACCAAGCTCTTAATTATGAGTCTTCCCTGCACCAGAACAAGGCAGCTTAGTGGCGGTGGTGAGGGGTCAGCTGTGACAAACATTGGCTGCTCTGACTCCACCACTGGGTCAGTTAAGGACAGGACAGCTTTAAGCTTATTGTGCCTTGGGTTCACCCGAGGTCATTCCCAGGTACAGGGAAAGACCTATGGTGCAAAATGACATCTCCTTCCCCCCTCCTAAAGTCTGGGCTCTGTGGCTTATAGTTTAGCATCACAGACGAAGTGACATCAGAGAGCTCGAAGCAGAGTCCCAGCTGTTGGGAAAAATCAGTGCCTGCCTTACAAAGAGGTGTGTGTGTGTGCACGTGTGTGTGTGTGTGTGTGTGCATGCATGCACACTTGTTGGGTTGGGAGGAGACACAGTCAGTAGTTCCAGGTTGGATAAAACCAAGTTCAAAAAGAAGCAGAACTTTCCCAAGCTTGGATTTGAAGGTGACCTGAGTTTTGTAGAACTCCAAGCAGCAGCAGAATAATGTTTTGACTGATGTATAGGCTTCTTGGGGGTCCTGAAATGTATAGCTTTCCATTTCAAAAGGAAAAACTATAGGCATTGTCCATGAAAAAGGGGTCACACCAGATTTTGTCAAGCACCTTGTATACCACCTCCCACTTCTGGAGAGAAACAATGAAAGTCTTGGTTTGAGGGAAACTCAGAGTCTGCTATACAGGGAGGGCTTGGGCCACTCTAGGGCTACCAGTCAAGGTCATCATCTTCTTACCCCTCAAGGGAAGTGGGGAAGGTGGGGAGGATGGTCCTCTGGATTTTAATTCTTCCCCCAAAAGTAGGCTTGGTTGGGAGCTTCATGGAATGTGATTCTGTCAGCTGAAGGTTTGCCATAGTGAAGGAAGAAGAAAGGAGTGTAGAATGAAGCAAGGGTTTTGAGTTCCATGTTCCGTCAGTCCTTCAAGGTTGTCTGCAGCAAGTTTTTTGAGCAAATATATTTAGATAATTCTGGGTTCAATGAAGTAACTGTTTTTACTTGGGCCTTTCCACTTGTGGAGTGTTTCCCAAGCTGGTTTGACTCTGAAATCTTTTTGGTGGGAAACACTGAGAGCTCACAGACCACATGCTCCAAGGAAAACAGAGTGAGAACTGGCTCTAAGTTTTCAGAAGGCAAACTTCTTTCCATATTTTTTCTTTGCATTGACATTACAGACATCATCAAATCAATTAAAAAATGAGTGTGAAGGGAGAACAAAGGTCAAAATATTTTTAAAAGATCTTTAAAAATAATCTCTGTCTTGCATACCAACAAGAATGCATTGATATTGTGAACATGTGTGATACATGTATTAAAAGAGTCATTACCTCCCCAAAAAAAGGAATTCAGAGAATGTATGGAGAAGAACCCATGAGCAGAGATGGCTCAGGAAGGAGGAAGGGTTTTAACACAAGAAACTCGCTCTACTGACACCAATGAGGAAGAAGATTTGAAGCCACAACAGTTCATGAAAGTTTGAGTTACTTGAGTGAGTCTGTGCCAGGAACTGAGCATCATGCTTGAGATGCTTTGTAAATAAGACACCACTTTGTGTTTCAGAGTTTGCAAACTGCCTTTATGAATGGAATGTTTTGCAGGCCAGAATGAAAAAGTAGTATCACACTGCTATAGTTGAAATGGATAACAAACAAGGACCTACTGTAGAGCACAGGGAACTCTGCTTAATATTCTGTAATAACCTAAATGGGAAAAGAATCTGAAAAAGAATAGATACATGCATATGTATAACGGAATCACTTTGCTGTACACCTGAAACTAACACAACATTGTTAATCAACTATGCTCCAATAAAAAAAAAAGACGAGAAAACAGTAAAAAAAAAAAAAAAAAGAAAGAAAGAAAAGAAAAAGTAGTATCATTATTCCTGAATCATAGGTCCTGATGCAAAGTCCTCAGGGGGTCTCTGGAGCCTGTGTGTGTACATGAGTAGGTCATGTGTGCATTCATGTGTGTGCATGAGGATATGGTATGTGCATGATTGTGTGGACATTTGTGTATGCATGTGTGCAAGTTTGTGTATACATGAGCACTCATGTGTGACTATATATGTGTGTCTCTATGTGCACGTGCATGTGAGTGTGTGTGTTCACATGTTTTACACCCATGTAGGCCCTCCCTCTAGGTAGTAGAAATAAACTGCTTGGGTCCTGGTTTCCAGTTCTGTCTCCAAATAGCTGGGTCACCTTCCAGGAGTCTCTCCACCTCCCTTGTTCATTGGCAATTCTTGGAAATGTAGGCTTGCCCCGGAATCTAGGGGTTGGCAAGCTTTTTCTGGAAAGGGCCAGCTGTCAAGTATCTTATTCTTCACAAGGCACACATAGTTTCCGTTGAATACTCTTTTTTCCCTCAACTTTTCAAAACTGTAAAAGCCACTCTGAGCTCAGGCCTTGTACAAAGAGGTGGTAGCGTGGCCTGGCGTAGCTGCAGGACCCTGCAGAGGACCCCTTTCAGTTCCAGCACAGCCAGCTTCCCTGGCCCAGTGAATCGGTTGCTGCCAAGGTAGATGTTTCACCCTCCTGCGGAGTTTGTCATCTGATGCTCCCATTTGACCAAGCGGTCAATACAGGGTGGCGGGGACACAGCTCTGATTTGGGGGCCGGGAGGCTGACACCCTCTGCCTCTGTTTCTGGAGGGAGGGTTGAATCCTCACTTTGCTCCCTAACTGTATGGCTTTGCCCAGGTCAGTTCACTTCTCTGGTTGCTTGGGTAACTGTGTTTGAAACTGTTCAGATTCCTTCTGGATATGAAATCGTGCAATTTACCCTTAGTGCTGCTTGAGAGCAGGGTGTTCTGAGTTCCCTTGTAGCTAAACACTCAGCTTGCCCAGTCCCTCCCACACTGCACCCCAGGGAGCCCTTGCCCGTGGTCCAGGCCTGGCCTCAGGACACTGGCCTGAAGGAAGCTGCCCATCTGCTGGAGGTCGAGCTGTGACCCTCAGAGCTATCCCTGCTTCTTGGTTCACCTGTCTTTGTCTTTGTGATTCATGGGTTGTCCATGGTAGAAAGATTTCCCTCAACGTTGGCATCTATTTAAAATGTCTAAAGTGATGGGGCCACATTGCTGCTTTGCAGGCAGAGAAACCTTTCTGCTCAGGGAACCGCTTGCAGGATTCTTGATTCCCAGCGTGTGCTGGCTGAGCAGAGGCTTGAGGTGTCAGAGCCCGACACCGTGGGCATGTCGTCCAGGCTCAGTGAATGTCTCTGCATCTCTCCTAAGAAAGCCTCTGGAAGTGCATTATGGCAATGTGGCTCTGGAGGTGGACCCAGGCACTCACTTGTTACTGCCCCCAAGTTCACAGGCTCTCTGGACAGACCCAGAGTTACCCGCGAGTGAGTCTTGATCTCCATCCCGTGCCCCCCTCCCTCCCTGATCTCCTCTCCCATCTCCACCTTGGGGAGCATCAGCTCTCTGCCTTTCTCTTTCCTCTTCGGGTAGAGACCCAAGTGTCTGCCCTGTTGCCAGATTTACCTTCCAAAGGTGGCAGTTTGCTCACTGAAGTCACAAGTTTTCCTTTACTCAGAAAAACTTCACAACTGCCCAAAGCCAAAAGCAAAACCCAAACTTCACTAAAACTCTGACGTCTATACTCTCCTAGTCTCCCATCTGCGTCTTTATTTTTATGTCAGAAAGTCGTCACAAATAAAGCACATATATATGGAATTTAAGAAAAAAAATGTCATGAAGAACCTAGGGGTAAAACAGGAATAAAGACACAGACCTACTTGAGAATGGACTTGAGGATATGGGGAGGGGGAAGGGTAAGCTGTGACAAAGCGAGAGAGAGGCATGGACATATATACACTACCAAACGTAAGGTAGATAGATAGTGGGAAGCAGCCGCATAACCCAGGGAGATCAGCTCGGTGCTCTGTGACCACCTGGAGGGGTGGGATAGGAAGGGTGGGAGGGAGGGAGATGCATGAGGGAAGGGATGTGGGAACAGATGTATATGTATGACTGATTCACTTTGTTATAAAGCAGAAACTAAAAAAAAAAAAAAAAAAAAGATGTCTGGATCTCATGCCCGGTGCCTGGGTTCAATGGGTCAGGACTGGGCCCAGTTACTGGGCTGAGAACCACAGCCTCCAGGAACACTGCTCAAACCAAGCTAGTCTCATCAGCCCTTGAATTTGCTAAATGACAATGCATGTTACTTCAAGAGTCAGAATAAAATAGTGAAGGTCATTAATTATAGAGGTTCCCCCCTCCCACCCCCACCATGCCACACAGCATATGGGATCTTAGTTCCCTGACCAGGGATCGAACCCGCCCCCTGCACTGGAAGCATGGGGTCTTAACCACTGGACCACCAGGGAAGTCCCCAGGTCATAAATGATAAATAACCCAAACTATACCATGCGCCCTCTTGCCTCTCAGCCTTCTGCTGCTGCACAGCTTCCTGCCCTCTTTTCTCTTTGTTATTCTTCCATGTGGGCCTAGAGTTTCTCATCCTCAGAGAAACCTTTTTCCAATTCCAGTTCATCCCTGGGTCCCTGAGCACAGCAGAGGATGCCATGTGTTGGATTCCATCCAGCCAGCACATCCACTCATTCTGCCTGTCCCATCCCCAACTTGACTGCACCTGGACAGCTTGGCAGAGGGATGGATTAGAATTAATTCTGAGTTGAGACCTGGTTCTTAGAAAAGGTCCCTTCTGCACACACAGCAAGGCTTACCGAGTCCTACTTTCAGGGTGGGACTGGTGGGGAGCGGAGGGAAAGTTTTAAAACAGGCACAGTGGGTTGATATACCACTGAAATCTTGAAGACATGGACAAAGGTGCCAGTGTCTTGTGGTTGGCAGAATTCCATGGTGGTCCCCCAGATCCCCCTGGTGCCCACACACCTCCTCCCAGTGATCCATTCGAATGCTAAACTAGATGCTTCTGTGAAGGAATTTTGCAGATGTAATTAAGATCTGAAATCAGTTGACTTTAAGGGAGCGAGATGATCCTGGGTGGGCCTGAACTAATCAGGTGAGCACTTCATAGAGATTGGGCTCCTCCTTACAGGAGAGATTCGAAGCAAGAGAAGGATTCAAGGCTGAGAGGGCACATGGACAGGGTTACATGGCAAGGAACTGTGGGCAGCCTTTAGGAGCTGAGCCCAGTCCTGGGCCTGCAACCAACAGTCCTAAAACCTCAAGGAACCAAATTCTGTCAACAACCATGTGAGTTTGCAACAGGACCCAGAAAGGACTGCAATCCCTGCAGACACCTTGATTGCAGCCTTGTGGAACCCTGAGCAGAGGACCCCACTAGGCTGCACCTGACGTCCGACCCCCGGAAACCATGGTATAATAAAGGAGTGACGTGAAAGCCTCACGGTTTGTGGTAATTTGTTAATTGCAATAGGACTACCGCATGCTTTCTCCTCTCTAAAACACGCTTTCCCAAGATCATTTCCTTTGTGATTTATTTATTTATTTATTTATTATTATTATTTTGTTACGCGGGCCTCTCACTGTTGTGGCCTCTCCCCTTGCGGAGCACAGGCTCCGGACGCACAGGCTCAACGGCCATGGCTCACGGGCCCAGCCGCTCCGCGGCATGTGGGATCTTCCCAGACCGGGGCACAAACCCGTGTCCCCTGCATCGGCAGGCGGACTCTCAACCACTGCGCCACCAGGGAAGCCCAGCTTTGTGATTTATTAATACTCTGCCCCTGTCAGGCTCCCGAAGTCCTGGCAGGGCTGCCATCTCCTGGCAGATGAAATGACAAGAGGGGCAAGTTTTGTTATGGATGAGACATTCTCCAGAACAGAGTAGGGTGGAAGGAAAGGGGATCCTACATACATTCTAAGAACTCTTTTTGCAACCTGCTGCCAAAATTCCTAATGTGTTGGCTGCAATCCTCTGAAAAATTGAACAAAAAAGTTAAATAAAAAAAGACCCTTTATCTTTTTTATCAAGAACTTCAAGGGAACCGAAGTCTACATCAGAGACAAGGTTATGTTTTAAATAATGGACTAGGATGTGTGGTTGCCCACCTGCTTACTGCGATAGCCTTTGCTCCCCAGTCCTGGGTGGTGACACCTGGGCACCATCCCTAGTGTTCCCACCCGGCCTCTGACCAGTGGCTTTTCCCTGAGAGCAAGAGCACAGGGTCAGGGATAATGTGGTCTTGGGGGTGGATCATCTGGGTCTTTTCAAGCTTCTTGAAGAATCTCGTGTAATTAGAGCTAACCTGCCTCAATTTCAAATCCAAAGGCAACATGATTAATATCCTCTAAAAATAGTCAGTGAAAGGCACTTTTAATAAGGTGTCACGCATGCAGGCTACTTTTAAATATAAACTATGATTAAGTCTGAGGATATACCCACTGGAGGAAGCTGGAATCGAGAACCTGTCCCAGCAGAGGGGGAGCTGCCGGCCGCTCCGCTGTTGCCACTTTGCTGCAGTTCAGCCTCTTCAAAGTCTAGCTCTCACTCTGGTCTCACAGCCATTTCTAGAACCTCTGGCTTGTGCTCCTTGAGGGCTGGAACTGTGACTTTGGGGGTCTTCTTCCCAGTCCCAGCACTGTGCCGGAACAAAAAGAAGCCTCGTGGTATGTTGATTTAATTAGTTAAAATTCACTAATGTTTTCCCCTGACGGATCCAACCTTGGACTTCTGATTCTTTCCTAAATTCTACTCTCTCTCTGTCCAGCTTGATGGACAGGAGCATGGACCAGTCCCGCCCCCAATCACTCTCACCCACAAAGCAGTTTCCTCCATGCCCACCCTCTTGAATGAATACTCTCACATTCCTGAGCTTGTTTGAGGGCTCAGCGTGGTCTCTTTTTGACCGAGGAGTTTCTGATGCCCACGGCCCAGATACTAGTGGAAGTTCTGTGTGTGGGAAGCTTCCAAGGTGAAAGAACTCTTAGGCCAACTTTGTAGGGCTACAGTAGGATCATCCTGTTTTATAATCATGCCTTACCCCCGAGTCAGCATGGGATCCTGTGTTTACTAAGACAACCTCTCCCTCAATGATTAATCACAGGTTGGCTTGTTGCAAAGCCGAGCCCCATTCAAGTTTGGTTATAGTTTCCAGTGGGTGCTGTCATCATTCACTTATCAAGTCTTTCTTAAGTGCCTACTCTATGTCAGTGACTGTTCCACGTCCTGGGAACACAGCAATGAGCAAGACAAAGTCCTACCCTCATGGAGCTTACATTTTGGTGGGAGATCAAAGCAGGAACTAATAGCTGCATATTATAGGGGTCAATTTCAGGAGATAGTATGTGCTATAAATTAAAGGGTGTAAGAAGATTAAGAGTAATGGGGTGGTTTTAGGGTGGGGTTCTCTCTCTGATGAGATAGAAAGTACATTTCTTTGAGGAGAAATAAGATGCACATTTCCTGGGGGCGGGGAAAGGATGTAGGCAGAGAGAACAGTAAGTGCAAAGGTCCTGAGGTTAGAAGTAGCTTGACTTCAAGCACTTCACCACCTTAATGCATTGATGATTTGGATACAGCTTCTCTTTTCTTTACCCCTGGAAATACAGGAGGAAAGTCAGGTGAACTGGGATAAAGCAAAGGAAGGCAGTTGTGAGGAAGGTTAGTGTCCTCCACTTATTTGACCATAAATGGTAGCCCCAGCTGGGCAGTTGGTGTTTGGGAGCTGTGTGGGGCTGGGCCAGCCAGAGCAAGTGTTCGCCTTGTGGCTGCCGTGGCTGGATGGCTGAGGACTGAGCAGAGAGTCTGGGGAAGCGCTTGGTGGGGTCCACAGAAACTGGGATAGGCAGTTTGCACTCCTCTTGTGATAGGCCTTTGAGGACAGGGCTGCCTTCTCTGACTCAGCAGTGTTGATGCTGGGGATGGTGAAAGTGTTGCAGGCAGCTTCTCTACAAGGTGAGATTTTAGGGTGCCGGTAAACCTTTGCGATCCCCTCTAAACACCTCATTCCCTCCCAGCTCCTGAGGCACCCCCCCCCCACCCTGGCATCCTCCTAATTCCTTTTTGCTCTTAGCTTTCCCACCCTTCAATCCACAGGTGAAGAAGGCTCCTCAGCCCAGGGAAGGGTGACAGAAAAGAACACTGCAAGACAAATGGTGGCATTCTTGGCTTTGACCTCCAGAACAGTCTTGGGGGCCAGGGTTTTGGAATTCAAGAGCCGGACAGACTTGTTTTTGTGAGTTCTCCCAAGTTTGGCTTCAGGTACCAGGCACAGAGCCTGGGCAGCTTGGGAGAGCAGAAAGCCTATACGCTCCTGAAGAGGAAAGAAGATGTGATGACACAGCAGCTCTTCTGTCACTCAACAGGAGACAAGAAACCTCACTCTGGCGGCGGGGGGAAGGTGGGGAAGACTCGGCCAGGTGAGAGGAGAGTGTGGGGTCGCCCCCCAGCTGTCTCCTTGAAGCTGGAAACCTGGAGGGGGCAGGGGATGAGTTTGGGGACCACAGTGCAGAGGAGATTTGCAGCTCGCTTGCTCATGCTTGGCCCAGGGAATTGCAAACCTGTTTGAGATCCTGGCATCTAGACCTAGACCAGCATTGGGAGTTGGAGGGTCCAGAGGCGTGTGGGCTGGCAGAGACCACAGGGCTAGGAGGCGGAGCCAGGTCCTGTGGGGACCAGGCAGCAGATGGAGCCAAGACCTAGGGCGTCACTGTGCCAACCGCCCCACTCCCACCGCCAAGCCCACATGCTCTGCAAGGGAGGGGGGAGCAGTATGTGGGCTCAGGCCCCTGCACAGACCTAAATCATAAGGGACTGAGTTTACTGTCAATTGGCAAGAGTTTTCCTGCTACTTTCATTCACAGGGGCTTGTGTGGGCTCAGGTCTAGGGAAGTGGACTTTCTCCGAGCGCTTTAAGTTTAATTGATTAATTAATTAATTTTTGGCTGTGTTGGGTCTTCGTTGCTGCACGCGGGCTTTCTCTAGTTGTGGCGAGTGGGGGCTACTCTGTTGTGGTGTGCGGGCTTCTCATTGCAGTGGCTTCTGTTGTTGTGGAGCATGGGCTCTAGGCACACGGGCTTCAGTAGTTGTGGCATGTGGGCTCAGTAGTTGTGGCTTGCAGGCTCTAGAGTGCAGGCTCAGTGGTTGTGGCACAAAGGTTTAGTTGCTGCACGGCATGTGGGATCTTCCCGGACCAGGGCTTGAACCCGTGTCCCCTGTACTGGCAGGCAGATTCTTAACCACTGCGCCACCAGGGAAGTCCACTTTAAGTTTTATGATGGTGAGATTCTTATTGCGATTTCTTACAGATTATTTCAACAGGCAGAAGAGCCTTCCATTTCACCAAGAGAAATAAGGCTCAGTGTGTGACAAGCTCGCTGGAATACCCATGTCAGGGTCCTTGGAGAAGGTGGTCTAACGCAGAAGGAAGGGCCAGAGTGGGATCAGGGCAGAGCTGTCAGAGATACAGTTTTGCTCAGGGCTGGCTGCCTCGTGAGAGGAAGGTTCTTGGATAGTGTATCTGTTTCCTAGGGGGCTGCGGTAACAAAGTACCACAAGCTGGGATGGTTTAAAACCACAGAAACCTAAAACCTTACGGCTTAAAACCTTAAAGCCCTAATAGTTGTGGAGGCCAGAAGCCCAAAATCCAGGCATTGGCAGAGCCAACTGAATGCTCTAGGGGAGAATCGGTTCCATGCCTCTCTCTCAGCTTCTGGTGTTGCCGGCCATTCTTGGAGTCCCTTGGGTTGTAGACACATCACTTCAGTTTCAGCCTCCGTCTTCACACGGCCTCTTCCCTCCCTGCCATCGCATCATCTTCTCTGTTCTTATAACGACACCTCTCATATTGGATTAGGGCCCATCTTAATGACCTCATTTTGACTTGATTATGTCTGCAAAAGCTATTTCCCAATAAGGCCACATTCACAGGTACCAGGGTTACGACGTCTGCATGTCTTTTTTGAGGGACACAATTCAATTCACGGTAGTGAATTAGGTTGCAGAAACCCATTTGTTTTGTTGGCTTCCTGGTCGGATGCTGGGTTTAGAGAAATCAGATGGCAGAACTTACATCTTTCTCAAAGGTGTTTTATAATCGATTCACATTTCTAAGGCAAAGAGTTGAGACCTATAAATCTGTTCATAAACTCTTCAGGAAAGGCCCATTTCTTTCTGAGAGTAAGCACACAATCCTTCTGCTTCTAGGCAGCCACTGTGGCTCTAGAATCCTGACCTGGTGAGATGTGCAGGTCTGTGCAGCACACCCATCCATGATCGGGCTCACACCTCCTGTAGGTGAAACTCACCCTGAGACTTCTGATTTCTGGGGGCTGAAAAGAACCATGCATAATAGGTGGCAACTCTCTGTGTCAAAAGGTTTCCCCTACACGCCCCACAGACATGGCAAGCACACCACGTTGGTATAATTCAGGAGAACGCCAACTGTAATTCTCCCCACCTCCTCCACACTCCAGCAAGCAGCAAGCGAGCCAGCAAACAAAACAAACCCCACGTGAAGCTGGAACCTACTGCCTTCCCCCCACAAAGCTTTGCAAAATCGAATATAGCAAGATGGCGTATGGGGGCAACTTCATAAAAATGTTTCCTGTAAAATAATGTGTATTGAAAGTCTGGTGAGAAATTCGAGAAATTTCTCCCTGAAGTTAAACACAAGGAATTCTGAGGGTATACCCTGATCTCTTGACTCTAAGTAAATAACGTTCAATTATCCTAGAAAGGTGAGTTATAGACAGAATACGAGGAATGGAACGCTCAGGGCAGGAGATTTTTCTCCTTTTTTGTTTTTATAGAATAGTTTCATAGGCTGGACCTCTCAGCAGGACACTGAAGAGATTAAAAGGTGAACATCGCTTTTACTAAAGCAAGTTAGTGGGTTAAGGGAGCTCACATCCACACACACAGTTTCTCTCCGCCCCCCCTTCTCTGTCCACTCTGCACAGTATGTCATTTTAGTTGTAGCAAAAATACCTTATATATATTGATCAAAATTTGGCCTTTCACTTATCAAAGGTTCATACTAGTTGGAAAACCACAGATTTTAAAGCATCGTTTACACGTGTCTCTAAAAGTTACAAATACAAAGTTTTAATGCATATTTTAATTTTGTAAAAGATTGATAGATCGATTACTTGTATGATGTTTGGATAAGAGAGACTGTTTTCACAGTTTCTTATACCCAATGAAAGCTAGAAATACCCTTGGGGGCCCAGGTTGCAATGTTTTTTTAGCTCCCAGCTACCACCTCCTTCCATGGCCACTACTTTACACATTTTAAAGGTTTGAATATCCAAATACAAAAGCTGATAATTTAAGATAAGTGCCTCAGCTCTGTATTTTGACCTTTTTGTTGTTGTCAGTGGTGGTGGTGATGATGCTGGGGATGGTGATGCTGTGGGATGGGGGGGGATATCCATCACATGAGTTTTAAATGGTTCTAGGCAATAAGAAAAAAGATAAAAGATTTTCACGTTGGGAGTTTAAATGTTTAATAATTTTCAGGTATGTTTTTAAGGCATCCTGATGGTTATTCTTTAAACTAATGGTTCTCAACCCTGGCTCTCCAGTAAAAGCATGTGGGGAGCTTTGAAAACATACAACGCAGAGGCTGCTCCCCTCTGTGATTCTGATTTAACTAGTTTGGGGTGAGGAACAGATATGGATATATTATTAAATCTCCTCCGGAGATGCTGATGTGCAGACGGGGTGTTGAACCACTGGAGGTCAAACAGAGCATCCCAGTCAGCCGCAGGTAACAGAGAGGGGGACTCAGGTCCCCCTACCTCCTCTGAAGGAACAAGCTTGTTGTCAATCTGGTCAATAATAAAGCCACTCACTTCATTTCTCTTTTTTTATTGAAGTATAACTTCATTTCTTATTATTTACTATAAGATATTATAAAAATTTAGGATGGGACTTCCCTGGTTGGCGCAGTGGTTAAGAATCCACCTGCCAATGCAGGGGACACGGGTTCGAGCCCTAGTCCGGGATGAGCCTGCGCTCTAGAGCCCGTGAGCCACAACTACTGAGGCCGCATGCCACAACTACTGAAGCCCACGCGCTTAGAGCCCGTGTTTCACAACAAGAGAAGCCACTGCAATGAGAAGGCCGTGCACCGCAACGAACAGTAGCCATTGCTCGCCAAAACTAGAGAAAAGCCTGCACACAGCAACAAAGACTCAACGCAGCCAAAAATAAAAATAAATTAATAAATTAAAAAAAAATTTAGGAAAGGACACAGAATAACCAATCTCTCACTCCAGATTTAATAATGGATATTAGTATTCTTCAATATTTCTTCTGTACCAGTTTTGAAAATGTGGCTTTTCTGGTGAGTATGAATGGATTGAAAAATGTGGAATATATTTGGGCAAATGTACTTAGAAGCCATGCTGCTCATTTAGAGCCCTTCTATTTTAGTATAAGTCAGAAAACTGGGTAGAGGCAATGGTAGAGACTAAAGGCTGGGCAAAGATGGGGAGACAAGATGAGAAAAGGGGTGCAGGATGGGCCTGAGGCTTAGGATGTCTAAGGCAACCTCCAGTTTGTCTACTGCTGGTCCTAACAATGGCTTACGATAGTTTTATTAAGGAGTTTTTTTAAGAAGAAATTACAGTTCAGGAAGGTGAGCACTCCCAAGAATTTTCCCTTTCTTTGTCACTCATCTGGTTCCTTCCACATCTTTTCACCAAGTTCTTGGGTATTCTTTTGATCTTGTCCCCCTTTTTGCAGAAACATGTTGATTTCTTTGTTCAAAACCTGCACCAATATACCCCGGTGTAACTGGCTATTTGTGTGGTCTGTTCCCCATGGCAGAGGGAGGGCTTTCTTTACTCCACTCTGCTGACTGTCCTTCCGTATGCCTTTTGACATTTCTTTCCAACAAGTACTACCTTGGGTTCTGCATTATATTCTTAGGATAGCAACTGAAGTTTCCTTGGTCCTTCCACTTAGAGATGTTTGTTTTAAAAAGATTGAAAAGGGTAGAATTTACTTCTAAAATACTTCAATAAATAACCTCTTCCAAGTTCCCGTAACTCCTTTTTGCAGAGACACGCTATATACATAACCCAGAGCCGTGTCCAAAATAGACACAAAGCAGCAGAGCTGGCCTCTTCCTCTCTCTTCCTTCTCTCGGATCCTCTTCAACATCATGCCCTCCAAAATCTTAAACTGATCTGTTAACTTATAGTGTAATCAAAACCCTGTCATCCTTTACCACTTTTTAACTTCAGGAAGCCTTGTGATTCTTGCTTAACCATTCAGAAACAAAACAAAAGAAAACAGAACAAAAACCAAAGACATAAAGGAGATGACCTGGGAAGCTTGATTCTAGAAGCGGATTATTCATCCTTCCTTGAAGTCTGTCTAAACTCATAAAGGGAACAAGGCGCTCGGCCAGTCAGCGGAAGTTACTCAGAGCCTTGCAGCATCCGCATCACCAGGGAGCTTGTCAGAAAGGTAGGACCCCAGGCTCCAGGCCAGAACTATTGAATCAGAATCTGTATTTTAATAAGAGACCCAGATGGTTCCTGAGCACATTAAAGTTTGAGAAACATGAACTCATGACACAGAATCAAGACTTGGACCCCTTGACTCCTATGGGCAATATTAATTTAACTGCCTAGAAAATATGGCTTACAACCTTTGAGACCATTCTTAAGCAGTTTAAGGAAAATAAAGCAGCAATATATCGACATTTTCTCCAACTTTCTTTTGTTAAGACTGGAGCGATGATTCCCATTGCATGTTTTTCAAAAGAACCTAGAGAATATCACTTTATTTTAAAACTGTGTTCACAGTATCCTGTTTACTAATTTCTAACTAAAATTACATATGCCAAACAAGGAAGAGAAACACACACAACTTCAAATTATGCCAAATCAGCTTCTTTCTGAATCCCGAGTTAACGGTCTTGGCGTTTAGAGATGAGGAAGAGAAGGGCTTTTCTTAAAGGTTCATGAGGCAACATGGCTTTGTCCCCAAAGACCCACAAGATCAAGAACCACAAGTTCAGCTGCTGGAAAATGGGAAGAACCTAGAATCAGCCAGGATAGAGTGGGAACCTGGCCATCTTTTTTTTTTTTTTTTTTTTTTTTTTTTACATCTTTATTGGAGTATAATTGCTTTACAATGGTGTGTTAGTTTCTGCTTTATAACAAAGTGAATCAGCTATACATATACATATATCCCCATATCTCTTCCCTCTTGCATCTCCCTCCCTCCCACCCTCACCATCCCACCCCTCTAGGTGGTCACAAAGCACAGAGCTGATCTCCCTGTGCTATGCGGCTGCTTCCCACTAGCTATTGGTTTTACATTTGGTAGTATATATATGTCCATGCCTCTCTCTCGCTTTGTCACAGCTTACCCTTCCCCCTCCCCATATCCTCAAGTCCATTCTCTAGTAGGTCTGTGTCTTTATTCCTGTCTTACCCCTAGGTTCTTCATGACTTTTTTTTCTTAAATTCCATATTTATGTGTTAGCATATGGTATTTGTATTTCTCTTTCTGACTTACTTCACTCTGTATGACAGACTCTAGGTCCATCCACCTCATTACAAATAGCTCAATTTCATTTCTTTTATGGCTGAGTAATATTCCATTTTATATATGTGCCACATCTTCTTTATCCATTCATGATCCCTTTAATAGCTCCTTTGGGACGTCTGCTCCTAGTGGAGGAGCATTAGCACTCTTAACTAGAGCAGGCTTTGTTTCTCCTGAAGACAGCATCCCTACTTTGAAGACGGTAACCCCTGTCCTCACACCTCCTCCCCAGGACTCAGCATCTTTATCCCCACTCCCGCCTCCCACCACCTTCCTGAGGTGCTGACCTTCCCCCCTCCTGGAGGTCCTTCTTTGGACAGTGTCTGTGGTTAACAATGCACAGCCCTCTCTGCTTCCATCTCTCCCATCACCCCATAACATCCTCCATCCTCCACTGGCTCCGTTAAGGCAGGGGGAGTTGTTGGAGGGAGGGGATCAGAGACAGAGGGGCTGTGAGACAGAGACCAAGGGCGTCAGAGACCCACCCTAAGCCTGACAGTGGTACCCTGTTCCAGTTCCCTATTTTGAAAGATGGAAACTCAGGGTGAAGTCTCAGTGTAGAATCTTGACGTTTCTCAGGGTAAAGTCATACCCCTAAAACCAGGACTGTCTCCGTAAGTTTGTTTTCTGCATCTGTAACTCTATTTCTGCTTTGTAGAGGGCGTAAGGCAGGGGGAGGGATAAATTGGGAGATTGGGATTGGCATATACACACTACTATATATAAAATAGATAACTAATAAGGACCTACTGTATAGCACAGGGAAACCTACTCAATACTCTGCATATGGGAAAAGAATCCAAAAAAGAGTGGATATATGTATATGTATAACTGATTCACTGTACAGCAGAAACAAACACAACATTGTACATCTACTATACTCCAATAAAAATTTAACAAATAAAAAAAATTAAATAAAAAATTTTAAAAAAAAGAACCGTTTCTCTCAAACGTCAGAGAAGTTCCTGTCGGTCCGTAAAAACTGCTGACGTTTCCGAAGTCCTTTGGGATGGCCAGTGATGTCACACATCTGTTTTTACTTGAAAGAATAAAGCTCGTGGGGGGGCTTAGGGCTTCTTACCAACCTGACTGTGGGTTTGGTTGTGGTCGTACCTCTGTTGGGTGGTGTCTGGTGCGTCGGGTGGGAGGTGTGCATTTCTCGTGGGTCATGAAAGTGCAGAGGTGACCTTTCTTAAGCCCCAAGGTGAACCTGGAGACCACAGCATGGCTAGGAGGGCAGGACCCTGCCCTCCCGTGTCCTGGAGGAGACTCAAGGGTGGCATGTGGACCGGAGGTGAACAAACTCACCAAAGCCTTGTGGGAACACTCAGGGTTTCTCTCTGGCAGGAGCTGATGTCTATCAGGGGAACAGAAAAGCTAACAGCCTTTGGGGAGAATCAACCAGGGTCCCAGAGGCAGTGGGGATACCACGCTGGCAGACACATCCCTGCCAAAAACAGAGGCGTGCAAAGGCAGTGCCTGGAGCACAGGATTTGCCCTTTAAAAAGGAAGAGAAGAGGCAAGTGTCTGATGCCAGGACCGCTGGGAATTCATCTCCTGCCCAGGGTCTCTCCGAGGAACGGACAGCAGGCTGGGATGAATCACAAAGCCAGCAGGGAGCTGGTTCTTGTGAAAGCCCGAGATTTGCCTGCAGGAACTCACACTGGCTCCTTCATCTTGCTAAGGGATTTAAACCGAATTTCTAAATGCTGGGAAGACAGATTTGGACAGAACGGGGTTCTCTCCACTCTAGGAAGCTGATTTGGGTTGGAAAATCTTTTGAAGGCAGCCCTGCAAGGAAGCTTGGTCTGCTGTTATCTTGCAGACCCCTGGTTGGGGTGTGGGCCCCCATCCTGTCTCTGTGTTCAGCCATCCCCAAGGGGGCTGCCCAGCGAGGAGGGAGAGCAGTAAGTCAGTCACAGGACTGTGTGAGGACAGTGACTCCTGTGACGTCCACCTCCATGCTGGTGAAGCCGTGGGGAAGGGGAGGAGAAGCCCAGTCGGGGCCGCCCATGGCAGGAGGGATGACCTGCCATGCCAGCCGAGGGCCTGCTCACCTGGAACCCACACGCATAGGTTTCACGTCCACTCTCATGCCCGGTGAGAAGCCCTGAGATGTAAATCACATGGAAACGGCCTTCAGGGTGTGGTTTTGGCAGAAGTGGGGTCAGCTGGGGGCACCAGGAAATGGTGGATCTAAAAATAAGCTCTATTATTCCTCACAATGGCCTGTCTCACTGACAAATTAAGTATTGCTACTGATATTGCCTTTAGATAAACACAAGTATCATTTTTCTAGAAGCAAATGTGTCCCTTCTGCTGCCTTGCCTAAGATCTTGCTTTGGCTTTCGGTTGCCTCTGGGATGAAAGCTAAGGTCTTGTTGGTGGCACACTGGGTCCCTGTGGTTTGGCCCTTCACCCCGTCTTCACATCCTCTCCCCTGGCTCCCTCACCCCACCAAGCCCCTGTCCTTCCCCATGACCACCTCCGATTTCCCGAGTTCATTGGGGGGAAAGCTTGGCTTCTAATGCTGCGCTCCACCAGAGGTCTTTCACAACTGCCCCTCACCCACCTCGGGGACAGTGATCCCACACCCACCAGCACTATAGCTGTCATATTCTCTCCACCCCTTAGTAGGAAAAGCCCTTGAATGGTACTGTAGCACCTAGGATCCAGTAGGACCTAATCCCTGTCTACTGAGGGAGTGACGATCAAACGAGATTGTAGATGGGAAAAAGTTTAAGGGAGGATTCCTATTATTGTCATATAGTGAACCTTGAATTCTGGGCTGTGTGCACTGGCTGTTGTGGGTTCTTCACCCTGGTTGCCCTTTAAAATTATTTGGGAGGCTCTGAAGTGGTACATGTGTGTGTGTGTGTGTGTGTGTGTGCGTGCATGCACCACAGACCTGTTGAATCTGTGTGGCTGGATGGCCAAGGTTGTCCAGAGCATCGCTTGTTTGAGTATCTTTGGCTGCTGATTCTAGCCTGGTTCTGTTGTCTTTCCTTAGAATGGTCATCAGATTTGCTTCAGAGTCTTTACTGGTCATGGAAAATTCCACTCCAGATCAGCCACTGCAAAATGCCTTTTGAGAGTTGTTCCCAGTGGATTTCATTTCTTTCAAATTTAAAAAATGTCAATAATGCGCTACTAGTTTTTTTTTTTTCGGTTTTTGTTTTTTGTTTTTTTGCTCTAGAAAGGCTATGGTGGATGGAGAAGATATTTCCTTCTGAGCCCCAGTCTTACCATCTGTAAAATGTGGGTAAGTCACTAGATATCAGAGACACTGGAAAAACTGGATTGTTAAAATATCTATGAAATTGTATTTTTATAAATGAAAGACATAGCCAGGGAAAGGGATTTCTTTTTCTATTAGCTTACACATAATTTACAGATGTTGATGACAATTGTTATCTTTTTGCTATTTCTCAGTTGAAGTTTTGAAAACAAAACTTTTAAATATCCTGCTTTGATAAGAAAGCATTTTTCAATGTTTTAAAATAAGACAGGTAAAAATCTCACATAGTAAAAAAATATTTTTTTCCTTTCTGTTAAAAAGCAAAAACCTTCAGTCCTCAAATGAGTATACTTTTCTTAGGTTTTAAGGGGGATATCAGCTAATAAAGGGAGACATGACTCCGTCTACTGAGATATATTATGCTGACTTGCTCCTGGGTTGGAGTGGAATGATGGGGGCAAGAAGAAGGGACTTTTTTTTTTTGGCTGTGCCCCATGGCTTGCAGAATCAGTTCCCAGGGCCAGGGATCAAACCCTTGCCCCCTACAGTGGAAGTTTGGAGTTCTAACCACTGGACTTCCAGGGAAGTCCCTGGAGGAAGGGATTTTTATCTTTTGTGTATAATATCAGGAGAAATCATGGCATCTCTTTATATGATATTCTTACACATGTGAAACTAATAACAGTTTATGAACTCAGAGGGAAAAACTCAGAGCCATGGTAGTCTACTATGGCCAAGCAGACTACAAAAGCTATTGTTAAGAAACTGCCCTTAGCTGGATTGTTCTTCTCTCTTTCTCCCTCTCTCCCCACCAACTCCCCTTTCTCCCCATCCCTCAAGTCTACAAGTTATAACAGTATTTCAGTAAGTTAATATACTACTACAGTGTTGCTGAATCTCTTAAAATCACTTCTAAAGTACCCATCTCGGGCACTCCTGGCCAGTGTGAATGTGGATTGAAGAGTGGATCTTGGATGTTGAAAGAGCAAAGGGGGCAAGAGTTCAAGGCCAGAGGCCTGGAATCCTGACTCTGATTACAAATCCTGGTGATCACCTACCATGTGAACTTGGGTTTGGTTCACCATCTACCAATGGGTCAACACTGTGTGCCATTCCTTAGTGGGTTCTTGTGAGGATCAATTGGCTTAATGATTGGGATATTATCTCCGAAAATTGTATCAATCATCTGAGTTCCACCCTAGGAAAGTTTTGCCCAACGTCTGATATTAGTTCCTTCTTTATAACTGGCCCAGTCATGTGGCTGAATGGCTCAAGTGGTCACAGGTTCTGGCAGCTGAGAAAGACCTGGTCCAATTCTTTAAATGTTCTTGCATCTGGTTCGGTTGCTTATGTGGTCAGTGGATTGGACCTCTGGTAGAATGTAAATAGGGGCAGCCTTTCTGGATGGCAATTTGGTTGAATGCTGTAAGAGCTTTAAACAAAAAATGTGGACCCTTTTACCCAGCAATTACATGTATAATAATTTATGCTAAAGAGGCATTCTCAACTGGTGTGTACAAAAATGCTTATAATAGTAGTGTTGACAACACAAAAAGGAAAACAACCCAAATGCCCAAAATAAAGATGAAAAAAATTCACAGTAAATAAGTTTTAGAATTACTTACAATGTAGCCGTCACAAGTATATATTTATTCAACAATATTGCGTACCTATTATGTTCTGGGCAGTGCTTGTGATGCTAAGGATGTGCCAATGCAGTGGTTAATTTTATGCATCAACTTGACTGCGCCAGGAGATGCCCAGATCAAACATTATTTCTGGGTGTGTCTGGGGGGTTGTTTTGGGATGAGATTTACATTTGAGTCAGTGGACTCAGCAAAGTAGATTGCCCTCCCCACTAGACGTGGTAGACATCATCCAATCCATTAAAGGCCTGAATGTAACAAAAGGTGGAGAAAGAAGGAATTTGCCCCTGTTTTCCCCGCCTCACTGCTTGATTGGAAGATCTCATTCCATCTTATCCTACGTTCAGATTAAGATGCATATTATCAGCTCCCTGGGTTCTCAGGCAACTACAGATCATGTTAAAGGAATAGCCAGGTGGGCCGTTGGCAAGGTGGTTAAAGTGCAGGGACTGAGTCCCACAGCAGAAGGGAGTAAGGTCAAAGATATCTACAATCCGCTCCTAGTTACTGACTTGGGAAGAAGCTGATGATGTATCATCAGGTAAGAAAAGAGCACAGCAAAATAGTGTATACTAAAAGCAGTGATCCAGTTTTAGTTACAAACATAAATAAACTCATATATTTACTGTACGTGCTATTTCCTTCCCTCTTTTCTTTCTCCTTCCTCCCTTCTTTCCTGCTTGCTGCTTTCCTGACTTCCTTTTTTTTTTAAGCTTATTTGAATCATTACAATTTTCTACATTGAATGTAACTTACTGGTACAATGAATAAGTGAGAAATGCCCAGGTAAAAGACATTGACAGTATTTTATTGTCTTTAGTCAAGCTGTCTGAGCACAGGTTTCATTAATCTCAAAATTTGTTTAGTTTTCGGAATCAGCTATAAATATTCCTTGCTTTGTAGAAATGTTAAAACAATGGGAGAGTTAAAATTGGCCAGTTACTTTAAAGGTAAGTGTTATCCCAGGGAAAGAGAAGTTTGGTTTCCAGAAGTCTGGCCACACCCAAGATACAATTTCTCTATATTTCCATTGGTAGAAGTTTCACCAGGGTAGCACCAAAAAGTGCCACCTCTATGGAAACCACACAAAAAATTGTTATACAGGTTATACGGTTATATAGGTACAAATGTGAAGAGCTTTCCTGATCCATACATAAGCTTATATACATTTTGAAACTCATTTGTACTCACAAGATTCAGTATTGTCTTTGCTGTAAAATTTTGTTGATTGAAAGTGCTTCAGGAATGGGGTGGTCTGGTTTAAGTGAATTACCTGGATTATCTCTTCCACCCAGGAATAAAGAGAATTTCAACCAATGGTTTCTAGAAATTCAAATTCAGTTGTTAAACATCTTTCTAGCCCATGAGCTCACTTCCCTGTGTTGGTGACTGTGCAAGGCTGGGCACAGTTCAGTCTTTGATGATGTGGGTTCCCACGGTGTATCTGGGGCATTATCCTACCCATAAACTTATTTCACCTTCAGAGGCCTATAATGAAGCTGTAAGTAGCATCTGCCTCCTGAACATATTCACTTGGCATTTAAAAAAAGTGTAAAATCATTAAATTGCTCATTATAATTTTCTATACCCTCTTAGAAGCAAGGCATGGGAAAAATAGCTCACTAATCTATTGAGTTTATTTCCCTGAATTATCCCTACTCTATAGCTGGGAAACCTGACAGAGAAAGAAGTTCAAAAACCCATCTAACAGAGCCTGGTATCTGTCAGAGCTCATTCTATAAACTGCATGCCTCAGTGTTAACTCCAATCTCTCAGGCTTCTTGAAAGGAAGTGTGTTATGGTTAATAGCATGAGGGCTTAGACCAGCACAGACATGTCAGACTCCAGTGACCTGGAAATGACTGAGCTTCGATTTTTATATGATTCAGAGAAGTGAGAGTGTTACTCACCTTGTCCCATCTGAAACCCACACTCATCCCTTTTCCTGGTCATTCACATACTGTGTTTGAGTGACATCCAAAACAGACATTTTCACTTGTACAAGTTACAAAGGGAAGAAGATGATCTTTCCCTCTTATGTCTCCCCTCTGGCCTCCATATACAAAATTTGGGTGCTTTATTTCTTGTTTGGGTTGTCTTTACTGAACTTTTGGAGATGGCTACAACCTGACTACATGGACTGATACAAGCTGTGTTCATCTTCCGAAGAGAGCCATTTTTAAATAGTTTGAACAGTTTCTAATCTGTCTATTGGAATCAGAAAACTTTAGGCATCATAGAAATGTTCTTCAAATACCACATATGGAATTGCTCTTCCATGAAACTCTTAGGGAGAAACACAGAGGGGGTGCAGTGATGTCTAAGTCTAGCCCTCATTGGCGAGGAGGTTCGAGCCTGGCAGAGCAGTAGAGCATGCAGGTAACCAGCAGCCCATGAAGTGGCTGCAGGACAAGGCCCACGGAATAGTGCTCACGGAACAGTGGCCACGGAACGATGCCCATGGAATGGTACCCACGGTGAGAGGAGGAGGCTCAAGCGTGAGAGCGCAACTTTGAATTTCGGTGGTATCTTCCAATATACTCTCATTGACATCTTCAATGTAGTGACCTGGACACTGAACTTAAGAAGTTGTCTAGTTTATCATTTTGACTTCTCAGACGACAGCACAGAAGTTTCCATCCTTTCCTTTTAAAGCCTTTTTAGGCTGTCAGAACCTCTGGCTCCAGCAAAGCCACCGTGCATAGATCTCAGGCCCATTTTCTCTCTCTGATGATTAGAAACCACTGCCCATCCCCCCTCCCACGGCCTGAGATTCCTTCTCTTGGGCTCAGGGCTTCAAGGCCCTAGTTGGCAGTTTTCCTTTCTTTGCCAACTGAACAGGATTTCACTTGTCTTTTCTCATGTAATTGAACAGTTATGAAATTTGGGGATGTTCTAAGGGCACAGAGTGATCTGTTTTTGGTTAGAATCCGAGGCACACATGATTCAACCAGTTCCTCTATGTCTGGAACTGGGCATGGGAAAAAGCCAGGATGGGTGTGGAGGGCTTGTCACTTACGTGACTGCTCTGCTCGCCGACCTCATGTTTCCAGGGTTATGATTCTAGCAATACCAACAGTGCACCTGGAAACTTAACAGGGAAAGAAGTAACTTGAGTCCAGATTCCTTACAGGAGTAAAGGAATAAACTAGAACAATACTTGCATATTGCAAGAGCTTGAGCAGTCAGATGAGGATTACAATTTCTCACAAGGACACCCAAGCTCCAATCTCAGTGCTAATAGCGTTCTGACACTTCTATTGCCACAAAAAGACACACTTTGGATTGGTTGGGGTAACCATAAAAAGTTAGTATAGTTTAACAATAACTTTCTTTAAGAAAATATTATTAAATAAATAACAGAAATTAGAGGTTTATTTGAAAATGATCGGTGGATTTTAATTAAATTTTCCTCTCCCAGACTAGTTTTGTGTGTCACCACAATGTCATTTTTCTCTATGAGTTGCTCTAAAATCCAGGATCTACACACCTTAAGGGAGGGCTATTGTAGATGACTTTGGCATTGTTTTGAAGATTAGATGATTATTTATAACCAGGAATTTTCAGGGGATTTATTCTTTCTGATCTGAGAATGCCACATAATCGCCTTCATTACCCAGTGCCCAACATAACATTTTTGTTCTCCTCATGAAAGCGAAATCTCACAAAAGATTCAGCATTGCTAATTTAAAATAAACTCCACTTCTGCACACAACAGGAATGAAAGATCAAGACTCCTATCTCCATAGTGTAGACCAAATAAACTATCTATCTCCCTGAAAAATAAAGTTCACTGAAAGAAACATATTTTAGTTCACTATTTTTATTATTTTGAGGTCTTGTAAAAAAGATCTTTACTCATTTTGCAGTGGTAGATCTGACCCATGCCTCTCATTGTGCCAAAGGGGGGCATGCCATTTAGGTTATTCCCAGATGATGGTGGGTCCATTTTATATTTATTCTTTGGTGACAGCTCAGTGGGAACCCTGGGTTGGTGGCAGGCACTAGTAGGATACATCCTAAAACTCCATGTTTCCTGGGGGCTCCATTCATGCTGTTCAGAGCCAGACTGAATCCCCAGTGACTTCCATAAAGTCTTCAGTGAGTTTTACTCCATGGGAAGAGAACAAGTAGGAGTCCGACATACATGAGTAGGGATGACTATGAGATGAATCTCAAGCTGCACTGGTTTTGCAAACAAGAAAGGAGTTAAAGGAGGTCTTTCTTCTCTCTGCTCTGTATCACAAAATAACACGGTCCCACCGCCTGCAGGATTAACAAATTTCCCATTCATAACCCTGCACATACTTGTCCCCATGGTGTCTCAGGAACAACAAATCCCCAAAGACACATTTTGGAATGCTGCAGCCCAGTGTTTGCACGTGAAGGTGAGAATGAACCACCGAGCCACAACTCTAACCTCAGCTTTAACTGCAGCCCTCGCTCAGCCTCCTTCCCAGTCGTGTTATTTATTCACTGGAACGACCTCAACACACCTGGACGGCGGCCACGTGCAATCCCTCGTGCTCACGGAGTGCATGACGTTGGAGCTTCTTTGGGCTGAATCTACCTCAGCCTGGTCTCTCCACTCATGAGTGATCTAATTCCAGTACTAATGAAGGCACTCAAATGGGACCATTTTTCTGTTGCTGGTTTATGACTCTGAGCATACCTAGGTCTTCTTCCCTTCCTATCCATGTCTGGCTCTCTCCTGATCCCAGTTTTTCCTCTCTTCCAAGTCTGCCTTGCCCAAGGCTGCCAGATTAAAATGGCAGAATAAAATCTGTGTATCCTCTCCTTTGCCCCCAACCCAAGCCATTACTTGAGATTGAAGACTCAAATTCCATACTGATGCCTGGACTCCATTTTCTCCATGGTGAGGGACCCCAGTACCCCTGTCTGACCAATCCTCATTGCCAATGCTCCCTCCATGCAGACTGATTTCTCATTTGAAAAGCACTCTCTTCCCCGTTTCCCCATCAAAACCCTACTTCTTCCAAGATTCCTTTACCTTCCACCATAGGCTTTGATGTTTCCTACCGACACCAGCCCTTTTTAACATGCCCCTTCTTTACTCAAAGCCTAGCACTCTCTTGTTTAATGCTATGCTTCTTTGTCTTGTGCATTACTGTTTCACTGATACTCATATTTTCGTAAAGTCTAATGCCTCTGAAGGCTGAAATGAGGATGCTTTTTCTTTTTCCTCCTTTGTCTGCTTTATATAGCAGTTACTCTTAAAGATTTGTTGACAGACTGGTTCAAGGAGCCATGATGATACAAGGGTAGCTATTAAAGGTCAATTTCTGGAAATGTGCTGACGGTCAAGAGATGTTTTAAACAAAAGTGAATGTTACATAACTCTAATTATTCTTCATTTGTTTGCATGAAGGTTTGCCATGATAAGCCCGTTATTCAATTCTTGTAATGTGGCTTTTCTCCAGAGTACACCATTCTTATTTCCTGATAGCATCTTTTATTTAAAGGATAATAGATGAGACTATTAATTTAAAATAAGAACTAAAAACCTTCTGGATGGATTATCTGGAATTCCAAAAGACTAAGCAGTTTATTTACATGAAGAGAGCAAGAGAGAAGCCCTTGCTTGCCATACTTTTCCCCACTTAGTACGATTGTGCATATTTTATCTGTTGGAACAAAGGCCTTTTGTTTTTGTCTTTTTCCCCTGGGCATTGAGACCAGGTTAGATCTGCACCTGCAGTAGAAGATAAAGACAGGCATTCCATCTCCAGTTATGACTTTGCATGGCTCTCAAGTGAGCAGACACCTGGAGGTCTTCACTACAGGAAGAAGCCTACTAGAGGGGCTGCATTTGAGAAGAACCTAAGCCAGTCATTCCCAAAATTTAGTGTGCATTCGAATTCCTGGAGGAGATATGCAGATGGTTTGCTCCATCCCCAGAGTTTCTGATTTAGTGGGTCTGGGGTAGGCTTGAGAATTAGCCTTTGTAACCAGTTGCCCTGGTGATACCATTGCTACTGGTTCAGGGACACAGTTTGGGAACCATTGACCTAAGCTGACTTCTGTGAGCTCTGATGCTTCTTCTGCTCACAGCGATCCACATGTGGCCAGCAAGGAGCCATGAGGGGGGCTGGCTTTGGGCTTAAAACTCCTCAGCTGCTGATAAGACAGAGGGCTACCTAATTCATTCTCCTCAATGAAGGAATCCCTTTTATGACAGCACATCTATAACAGATTCTTTATTTGCTTCTTTCTTTGTGTCCAATCTCTGTATATGCCTCACTACAATGGGTCTGGTCACCCCAGGAGGGTGAATATTTATTTAGGGTATTCACTGGTGAGTCTTCAGGATACAGCTGAAAAGGAAGGGGTCCATTCCTTCTTTGTTATTATTGAAACTGGATTCCTTAAGAGTAGGAATTTTATCTATTTCACACTATATTTTGCACAAAAGAAATGTCTGCAAATCCGAAATGTACTCTGGCTGATGATATGTCATGGAGTCCTGACTCTGAAAGCAACTTGGGGCTTTTTACAAATAAGAAGGTTCAGGGTGCCATGAGAAATCTCCAAAGGGGTATTTCATGCCCTATCTATTGATGGAAGATAGAGAGGTATTGACAACATAAAGCAGCAGGGTAAGTGTTTTCCTTGAGTGATGAATCCTGTAGATGCAGCCTGGTCATGTGGTCCCTGCATTCCAGACCTGCTCTCACTAACCACACATTTTGTATATGGACTGAGATGTCATTTTGGTGAAGTATGACTCATTTCTCTCATAGAGAAATGATGGTTTCCTCATAAAATGATGATCAGTCCATCATAGCCTATTCTATGGACCTCATAGGGGTCCAGTCTGATTTGTTGACTGAAACTGTAGGTCATCACTGTCCTCTTAGGACTTGGAACCTCTTTGTCTTGGTAGAGACTTTAAAACACATACCCTTCAGCCCAATTTCTTAGCTCCTCCAACTTCTTTGTGCCTTCCAGTGATGGGGAATTCAGAGCTATGCAAATGGAGAGGACAGATCATATAAGCCCTGCCCAGCTCTGACTACAGAACATTCTTTCTTATATGAAACAGAAATGTGTCACTTTGTAAATTCTACCACTAGGTCCTAGTTGTATCCCTTAGAGTCCATCAGAAAAACTCTAATCTATCCTTCATCTTCAAATATTAAGACACCTGAAAACAATGATCTTGCTCTCCTGTCAAGAATTCTCTAGGGTAAATAACCCCAATTCCTTCATCTACCTCTTATACTACATGGTTTGGACTTACCTACCATCCTAATTGCTCCCTTCTGCATGAGACTGAGTTGAGTTATATCCCTTCTAGGTTGAAATGTCAGGAGGTGGCAGTGAAATACACCCTCTCTTCAAAAACACTCTCTTCATTAAACAGAAGCTCCACTATGAGATGTTATTCACTTTGGAATGGCAAGATATTTAAAGTGTTCAAGGGGTCTCTAATCCAGTATAAATGCACTATGGAAGGATGAACACACATTAGTGGTAGGTGTTCACTGTTTCAGGCTGGCAACCTTGGGCCCTGCATGAATGGGCCAGGGCTTTGGCACCTAAGTTGGAGGAGTGGAATGACATAAGAGGCTGGAAGCATTATGGATCACCACTACATTTCTTCTGGCTCTTTCTCTCATAGCTTTCTCATATATCTCCTCCTGACATTTCTCTTTTCTAAATGTATATTTGGCATTAAGTCTGATCTCTCCCTTCTAATGAAAAGGTATAGATTTTAGTTTCCAAGGGTACCTGCTCTCCTTGAGGCAGGCAGGAGTTCTCAAAGACTACTTCCAAATTACATGGTCTATTTTCAAAAGAACACTGACTATGGTTAGATTAATTCAACCTAAACTTAGAGCACGTGTCTAACCTATATGCTATTCAAAACAAAATGCACATTGCTAGTCAACAGCAAGTACTAGATACTGGAAGACAGCAGCTAATGCTTCAGCCTTCTTAGACACAATGTGGGTGTAATTGTCAGGATTAGAAACTTGCTCCCAAGCTTGGGTTGTGAAGTCAGCTCTTCTTTGTGTCTACTTAATGGTTCAGCTACCAGAAGTCAAAGAATATAGATTTGCATCTCTTTCGTAGGCATCACATATGCCTACCCCTAGAGTCAAATGGTTCCCAACTAATTTATTTTAAAAAATACGCCACTGGGGGCTTCCCTGGGGGCGCAGTGGTTGAGAGTCTGCCTGCCGATGCAGGGGACACGGGTTCGTGCCCTGGTCCGGGAAGATCCCACATGCCGCGGAGCGGCTGGGCCTGTGAGCCATGGCCACTGAGACCGCACGTCCGGAGCCTGTGCTCTGCAACGGGAGAGGCCACAACAGTGAGAGGCCCGCGTACTGCAAACAAACAAACAAACAAACAAAAAGCCACCACTGGAGAATGATTCAAGAGCTCAACAAAATACTAGTCCAACTGGGGATCTTTTCACCATTGGGACAAATCATTTGCTTTGCCCCACTCCATTCCTGACCCACACTAACTGTATTTCTTTGATGCCAGACATTTATATTAAAGTAGTCAAATTTGCATGCTTAACATTGGGTATATATGCCAAAGACTCAAGTGTGTTCACCCTACCAGTTTGCCTTCCTCCTGGGCATAGAGCTAAACTACAATTTCCAGCTACCCTTGCAGTTAGGTGTGGCCATAGAATATGGGCAAGATTGATATGATTACTTCCAGGCTTGTATCACTGAAAATCTCCTGCATAATCATCTACTTCCTCTTACCCTATCTGCCAGCTGCATATCAACTCTAAGGAGATCACGGAAGCTAGATGTTAAGATGAATAAGTGTCCATCAGCCTGGGTGCTGGTATGGCATCAGCCAAATAGACTTATAGGGATGAAAAATAATCTTCTATTTTGCTAAACTGCTGAAATGTAGGGATTTTCTGTTGCATCAGCTACCTAATTAACAGCCTCATTGAAGACCGAACTTAATGACACATTATAACAAATAAATAATAGCATCTACTATTTATAAAGTGCCAACTTTGTGCTGGACATTGTGCTAAGAACCTCATTATCACATTAATCCTCATAACATCTCTGGAGTAGACATTATATTATTATTTTCATTTTACAGATAGGCAAACCAAGAGCTTGAAGTTGAGCAAGGTCACCCAATTAGTGTCGTGGATTGTATCATTGTCCCCAGTTATTCACTTCCTTCTCTGTAAGAAGATTATATGTCTCTACCTGTTGTTATGTGACTTGTAGTGCCCCACTGTGGGAGAAATATACATGTCAATTTCATGGACCATTTGCATTGGTGTGACAAGTGACTTGTTTTTGGTCAACGGAATGTGAGTGGATAACTTATGTCATATCTTAGCAGGACTTTTAAAAGCTATTGCTGAATTTGGCATTCTCCTTTCCCTCTGATACTGGAATAGGAAGTCCCAGGTCAGACTGGTCCTTCAGTCTGGATTCCAGAGCGAAGAAGACACTGAAGGGCACTCATGCTGAGCAGCAAAGGCATGTAGCTTGAGGGAGAAATAAAGCTTTGTGTTTTTTTTTTTTGTGGTATGCGGGCCTCTCACTGTTGTGGCCTCTTCTGTTGCAGAGCACAGGCTCCGGACACGCAGGCTCAGCGGCCATGGCTCACGGGCCTAGCCGCTCCGTGGCATGTGGGATCTTCCCGGACCGGGGCACGAACCCGTGTCCCCTGCATCGGCAGGTGGACTCTCAACCACTGTGCCACCAGGGAAGCCCTAAAGCTTTGTTTTATAGGCAACTGAGAGGTTGTATTGGCTGTTACTGCACCAAACCTACTAAAAGTTGATGGATACATCTAGAACTTGATGCAAATGCAGTTAGTTAGACACCAGAGCCTGTGCTCTTCATCACCAAACACCACCTGCCAGGCACACTGTCGCACTTGCACACGTTCCTGTAAGATGATATGATGAAAATTTAAAGCATCATTAAAAAAAAAGTCTGTTCTCATTCTGGGTAGGAAAAACGTGATGCCTGTGAGTTTGAAGAGAAAACTGCCACAGCACCGGGATTAAAACTTAACTCATAGCTTTGTCTCTCACAACGCATACAAAATGTTCAGATTTAGTGCCCCACAAAAAAATTGTTGGCAAGGATGTGGATCTTATAGATTCACTTGCTGGTTCATTTTGTAAAGTTTTCACACTGGTAATCACATCTCTATGACTGGGAATTTGGAGGTGAATATTACCCCAAATCTATCCACTAAAAGAACCACCAGTACTATATGGTCCCTGGTCCTAAGCACAGCCATCAACAGGAAACATGAAATGGGAGACTGAAGGGGTTACTGGGATTAATCTGACCTGAAATCATCTGTAAAGACATGAAATAAATAGCCATTTCATTAAAATTTGGGGTTAACTTCATACATTGTAAGTAGGAAAGTTGATTGATGGTCTTAATGCATCTGGATAAAATAGAGATTTGAATAGCCACTTGAACACTGTGCACTGAGCAAAATCAGCTTGTGAGGTTTTGTTTAAATAACTATTCAATTCAGTAATAAATAAGTAATTGGGCCTCTACAGTTGATTAGCAGGTATGGTTAGATCAAGGCTATAGTTTAGGGAACACAGAATATTCTTTTTAAGATGACATTGTCCTTCTTTATTGAAAGGAAGTAAAGTTGTATTATTAATTAGTGCTAGTAAAATGTTATCAAGTATGGGTATATTATATACTTTGTCAGAGGAGAGTCAGAATACCATTCAGGCACTAACTACAGTTATCATAATCTCTTCTTTCTATAGATTCTGATTATTTCTAGGACTGATTATTTTAAATACATTTTAAAATGTATTTTATCCCAAATGACTTTTGTTTTTTTTGTGGCCTCTCCCGTTGCGGAGCACAGGCTCAGCGGCCATGGCTCACGGGCCCAGCTGCTCCGCAGCATGTGGGATCTTCCTGGACCGGGGCATGAACCCGTGTCCCCTGCATCGGCAGGCAGACTCTCAACCACTGCGCCACCAGGGAAGCCCCCAAATGACTTTATTTTATTTTTATATATCTTTAAATACTTGACGTACAATTAAAGAAAAATATCTTAATTCAACAGAAGTGTCCTGATAATTTTTTAACTTTACCAATTCCTCTTTCATTGATACTACCAAATTTAATAATTTTATAAAAATCGAGATGGAACCAATTCTTTTTTGGTACTTAAATGAAATTATTAAAAATAAAAGAAACAGTAAGTGCCATCTTAGTAAGCCAAATCCAAATTTGTTGAATTTAAACATCTCAATTCCACGAACTTTAAAGTGCTGATACAATGAACTAAAAAAACTACCTTGCTTTGAAAAGTATCATGACTTTAAACCTGGTAAAAATAAATAACTGCCTTTTTCCCTAGCTCTCTTCCTTCCCCTTATTCTGACTCTCTCTGGTCCATTTCCCTTATTAACCAACATATTACTTACATAACATTTGATTAAGGAATAGTGAAGAAAAGAAAAGCTTTATCTTGCCTACTTGCTCATTTTGAAAAAGAGGGTTTGTTTTGTTTCCATGAAAATTCATTTTATCAACATTCAACCCTTGAAGAAAGTAATATTTTCTACCCGTGAATGGGGTTAAGCTTCCATAAGGCTGTATTTGCTTTCTTTGAAAAAACATTGAAGTAATGTCGATTTACAATGTTGTGTTAGTTTCAGGTGTACAGCAAAGTGATTCAGTTATATATATATGTTTTATATAAATGGATGTGAATCTATATATATATATGTATATTCTTTTACAGATTCTTTCCCATTATAAGTTATTACAAGATATTGAATATAGTTCCCTGTGCTATACAATAGGCCCCTGTTGTGTATCTATTTTATACATGGTAGTGTGTATTTGCTAATCCCAAGCTCCTAATTTATTCCTTCCTCCCCCCTTATATTTATTTTTAATACCCAATGAAGTTTTTCTATTGCTTATTAAACAGCTATTTTCATGTTTTATTTTCTTTTTATCCTGTAAAGTAAGGATAGTTTGTGAGAAGATAGGGAGGAATATGAGAGTGAAATGAAGCATTTTTATATACGCAAAGGAAACAGCCTATACCAGTCCTGTGTATTAAATGCAGACCTGGGTCATACAAATGCATATATTTACTGATGTTTAGGAAATACCAGGGTGAGTTATCAAAATTATATTTTGGCTCCAGGTATGCAGGAATAAAATTAAGGTGCTCTCCTTAACAAATCCTACTTGAAATGGGTAAACCAATTATTTTGGAGTATGCTATTCACTGTCATCAGGACATAATGACACTTTGCTCAGCAATTTGCCACCCAGGAAGAAAGCAAACCATAGTTTGGTAAATTAGCACTGAATACATGAACATGGAATCTACCAGAACTAAAGATAATTGATTGAGCAATTTCATTCCCGTCTTTTTTTTTTATATAATTCATGAGAGAAATTGAACTTTAGAACTCACAAATACATTACTTTGTTTATCTAATAATCCACATTCTTGTCTGGATTTATCTTCATAAGTAATGTCTACTTTCCTTCTGCTGATAAGATCAGATGCAGCAAAGGCAGGGTAAACTGCCTTGTTTAAGTCCTAATAATATACTCCATACATAACTTCTGTCTACTCTTATAAATTAAATGATAGATAAACTTGTCCATGTCCATCAGGAACCAAAAGGTAAACATAGTGTAATATTTCACCCTTTGCCCAGATTTAGAATAGATTGCTTCTGCCTTCACTAGTGATCACAGGGGAAGAAAAAAGACCGGAAGGTGTAAACACACAGCTTTATCCAAGTCCTGAGTTCTCTGCATGCATCATCTTTAGAAAGCCATGAAATGCCCAGCAAGGAGAACCAGGATACATATTGTTTACCTTCATAAACAACAAACCAGAACTAGCTCAAGACCACACATGCATCAGGGTATCCTCAAAAGAGAATAGCAGCCAGGGGTATTGTAGAGTCTATATCAGCATTTCCATCCAGTTGCCAAACCGTGCCTGGGCTCTGTAATTCAAACTGTGCCTTCTAACACCTGGATGTCCCCCTTTTAAAGCTTTCTATTCAAAATGTGACTTCCACCTTCCTCTACTATTTTCCCTCATCCGTATCAGTCCAGGGGAGGGGGTGTGTGAGGACCTGGTACCAAAGATGAGGAGGGCACGACACAGACCAGTGTTGCCTAAGGTGAAGACAGAATGGCGAGAGGAACTTACCTGTTTTCCCTGTAGGAATGTTGAAATGGAACTGGAATGGTAATAAATCGTCCCCTCTTGCACAGTTTCTTCCTCGTTTCTATTAGGAGAAGTAATTCCTCCTCTGTTTACTATGCCTGCGACCTTGGAAATGTAGTCGCTCTGTTCACGTGCTGACTTGAAGTTAGTCACTGAACTCACAAACACACCCTTTTCCCTTTCCTGCAGCTCACCAGCTCTGCTGAGAAGTCTGTCAGGTCTGGACTAAGAGTAAACTATTTCTCCACCCTCCTGGGTCTCAGGACCCCTAGACAGGAGTTGGTTGGCTGGTATCTCGCTGACCACAGGGCTCCCACAGCGCCTTTCTGCCGTCTAAGCCCGACAAAAAGTTAGAGAGGAGAGCGAGAGGGTGAGGAGTGCATGAACGCTTTTGAAGCCAAAGGGGCTCGGTTGAAACTAGACAACTCTCATCAGGGACTGATCCGGTGTGTGCATGCGTGTGTGTGTGTGTGTGTGTGTGTGTGTGTGTGTGTGTGTGTGTTTCTTTTCTCCCCAGAGGATGGGATTTTCCCCATTCTCAGTTCAGCTCGGATCGTTTGCGGTTTCAATGTTCTTGAGGTTGAATAGCTATTGTGATGCACCGCCATGCGTGAAATGGGTGATTTGCAAGCTTCTCTGTCCCACGCAATTCCGTGCATAATCATATATCCAGATTCTGCACTGGCAAGGGAATCGTTCCTTTATAGAAAGCGATTGACTTCCCGCGACCAAAGGAACTTAATAGTGTTCGCTGGGGTAGCCGTCCGGGGTGGGAATGCGGGCGCCTGTTCTCTGGCCTTGGTGCTGAATCCGAAACCCGCTGTCCAACAATCTCAGCAGCCCCTGGGCAACTTTGGGAGGTCTGATGGGGATCGGCCAGTCCTAGGCACCCCCTCGCCGGTCGCCGGCAGGAATCTGGGCAAAGCCTATGCCCTGGGACCCTCCGCAGGGGACGCGGCTCCCTTATTTCTTTGCTTGGATCTGGGAAAGTTTTGTTCAATGTTTATTTGTAACTGGAGCTGCCTTCTCCCCACCCACCTGGGTCGCCATGGAGACTTGAGCTCTTTCTCTTTTTCTCCAGGCAAAATGGGCGAAGCTTAGTTAGCTCAGCCCTGACTATAGCAAAGCCCCTTCTTCTTTCTAAGCAGCTCCTGGGCATCCCTCTCCTCCGTTTTTCAGAAGAAAGGTAGGCAGGGAATGGTGCTAGCTGGAATGTGGCATTACACCCGGTTCTGTGGTGGCTCCTTGGATCATCAGACTTTGGGCAAAAACAGGCAGGAGACACTGTAAATGTATAATAAATCTCCAACTCAAGTACAGGAGTGCCCCCCCACGTCCCTTTTTTTGGGAGTGGAGGCGGGATTCTTTGGAAAATGCTGGTATTTTGTTTCTGCACTAATCTCACCCCATTACTGTGGCTGTTTCTATCAAGATATGTTTCCTCCCTAGGAGTCTCTCCATACTGAACCCGGTACAAGAGATATACCTGTGGATTGACCCAAGGTTTTATTGGGTTTGGGGAATACAAATGTTATTTCTGTTAAAAACTCATCCAAGCTTAATGTCTTGATGCAAATGAAAATATACCCAGGAGGAAGCAAGCCAGTGAATTCATCCAACCCCCTAAATGCAGTAAACATCTCATTTTATGTGAAGGGTTTTTGTTGTTGTTTGTTTGTTTTTTTCTCTTCCAATTACAAAATAATTCAGTTTACTTCTAGGGAGAGCTTCCTATTCACTGTTGGTAGTCATCATATCACATGTCTGGTTATATTGATAGAGAAGAGTTAGGAGTTATTGTTTCCCATTCTCTGCTTGTTTCTCCCCACCCCTCACTTTTCTTTTTCCTCCTCATGTTTCTCTCTCCCTCTTTCTCTCTCTCTCCCTCTCTCTCCCTCTCTCTCTTCCTTCCTCTCTCTCTCCTCTGCTTCTATACGCAAAGAAGAACAAGGATACAGCTTTCCACAAAGACAATGGGCTTTTCCCAACTGTAAATGACTACACAGCAAGCCACCACTGCCAGTTAATCCGTGCATTTCATCTTTGCCAACGGATGTCGAAATGATGTCTGTAATAACTGACTGGGTCTCTCCGAACCCCGGGCATGCAGACCCCTCCTCTCCCCGCCCCCCTTGCGAGTTTTCAGTTGCTAATGAGAACCGTATGAAACAGATTTCCCTTCTGTTATGTAACCTGCTTCTCCCTCGCCTTTCCCTTGACTTGGGCATCCTGTTTCTCATCAGAGTGGAGATGCATGCAGCGGCGGAACCTGGGGAAAAGGGGAGTTGGGGACCCGAGGGCACAGAACCTCTTGCCCAGATTGATGCCAGCTCCTTGCCTTCGAGCAACTCAGCGCACCGCTTACCTTGCTGCGGACTCGGTGGCTTCATTCAATCATGATCTCCTCTCTTGGAACGGAGCAAGGTTTAATAATTCACTATACGATGGATGGCGAGGGGAGGAAATAAAAAAAGAAAAGGGGAGGAAAACTGGAATCAGATGGTCAAATTTTACATCAGCCCCGGGAGGCTCTAGGAGACTCCATTCTGCTCGCGGTGCATCCAGCTCTGGGTCTATCTTCCCGGGTCCCGCGGATCCCACCCCTCCGCCCGCCCAACCTCTCCGGCCAGGTGCGGCCGTCTTCAAACTGGCTTCCTCTGGCCGAGAGTGGAGAGGAGGGCTGGGCGCGGGGGCCAACGGAGGGGCGGAGGGGTGTGCGTTCGGGCAGGGGCGGGGGAGGGAGACCGGGGGGGAAGGAAGGGGGAAAAGGCGAGAGTGGCGGAAAAAAAAAATCCCCGGCTAGGAGAAAAGTGATGGACCACGCAGGGAGACGTCATGAGAGCCGCAGATTCAAAGAACGCTACTCAGTTCCTGGTGACTGGCTGAGCCCGGCTGTCAGCGCACGAACCGACGCGGCTCCGGGGATAGAAGCGAGCGCAGCGCCGCGTGCTGGAGAAAAGCTGCCAAGCAGCCTGTTCCGTAGAGGCCGTGGGCGGGGATCCGGAGGGATGGAGCTGGAGACCCGGAGGCGCCCACCCACCTCCCATTTTCAGCATCAGTGTCGCGCTGGATCGCCCCGCTTGGGCGGGGACACTACGACGACCCCCCCCCCCCCCCCGCAAATCCGAGCCAATGCGGAAACAACCAAGTCAAGCCCCACCTCTCCAATACGAGACTGGAAATGTGGGGCTCTCGATGCCTGGGGAAGATTTTAGGGTTAGCCTCGGGTTCCCATCGTTCCCCCCCGGGTCACTAAGTTATTCTCGAAGAAAAGCCTGGAAAGCAGGAAAGCCGAAGCTCGGGGATCAGTTTTTGACTGCTGGTTGGAGGGGGCTCTTTCTTTAATGTTTTGTGACATCAAGAGGAAGAGGCTCTTGTCCCTGTCTCCCTCTGGGCTGAAATGGAGAGTCAGCTTGGGGCGCGGAAGCCGGAGCGCGCACTGTCCACGTGGCCGGCAGGGGGCGCAGGGAGCAGCTGCGTGGGAGCCTAGGGGCCGCGCCCCAAAGCTTGCATCGCTGGAGACCAGCAGGCTGCTGCATACATTCCGTCCTGACCACGGCAGCTGTGCCCCGGTCCCCACTGCTGCTCCTCCCCTCCCCTCATCCGGACGTCTCTGTTCCGTGGCATCGGAGAAGGAGAAGGCGCTGTGGCCGTTTTCATACACAATCCAGGTTGCCTTCAAAGTTGACTTCGGCAGTCCCTGAACAACTGCCTCCTCCATCCTTAGAGTTTTAAACTTGTTTTGTATTGTTATTCCAGGGAGCACACCATAGTGGTCCCCTCTGCAACCCTTCTTTTTCTTATGATCTTCACAAACAGTATTTCCACATTTCCGAAACCTTTCCACACAACTCGCTGCTACCTCCATACTGTCCACTCTTGTATGCCATCTTTTTCCTGGGATAAATGGGTTGACAACTAAACTGTGAGAGCAATGAATACCATTGGTTGATAATTTTGTAATGGTCCTTTCAGTAACTGGCTGTTCTTGTGCCATGTTTTAAAGTGGCTTTCCTTCCACAACATACAGGATCTCCATTTCCAAGAAGGTGACCCTATTCAAGAGAAAGTGCTGGTCAAGACCTCTTATTTCCAAGATTATTTTATTCTACATTCATACTTTCTAACTACACAGCAGTTCAGCCCCTCAAGAATGTTGTGTGCTGTCTAAGGATGCCTTTTGGTATGGAGAGGTGTTTGCTTCAAATTTGCATCATCAGTTATAGACAGATCAACCACACACACAACCTGGGGGCTCATACTCACTGATTTTCCCTAAGAGGTTGTGTAATCTCACTTGCTCTTACTTCTGAGTCACATAGCTCATATACAGAAGATATTAGTATATGTACTATGTAATTTTTATGCTCCATAGTGCTTGCTGGATCTAGTAATTTTGTCAGAGATAAACATAAACAAAGGACAACTGGATTCAACAATCCCTGAGGGATCCTGGAGTCAGGATGTGAGATGCAGGACTTTGGTGGAAACCTCCCTAGAACATTAAAAGGACAACTCACATTGACTATAGTTGTCTAAAGAGCATTCTATTTAATCTGCGAAGCTGCTAAGGATACGTCAGCCAAGTTTGATTATGTAGGTTTCCACCAGTGGAAGGATTTCTCAAGGCATCAGACTAAGTAAGTCAAGAGAGAAGAATCATCTGTTTCTGCTTTGAACACTTTGAAAACTGCCCTAACTTGAAGCAGCAAGCCAGGGTGATATGGGCCGCAGCTCTTCCTGAATAGTGTAGAAGTTTGTTTTGAATTGAGGTGGGTCACATATACATGGCATGGGATTTGATTAACACGAGAGACAAGAATGATTGGCTTAACTAAATTCATTTATTCCTGAGAGAGCTCAGACAGTGATCAGCACGGCTGTAGCTAGGAGGAGTCTCAGTGACGTCAGAAAATCAGGCAAGCTGTGCTTCGGAGCTGCCCACTGCGGCTCCTCTGAGCTCCCCAGAGCCCTGTCTCACAGGCTACACTGTGTTCAGCATGCCTGGAATCTCACTTATATGTCTATTTTATGATTTCCGATGAAGGCAAGGGCTGGGGGGTGAGGCTCACAAGACTTTAGCTCTTTTGGTCTCTGTCTCTGGGGAGGTTAGTACTCTAAAGCTGACAAAGACAGTGGCTTCTAGGATGGATTGATTCTTTTATATAGATGAAACTGGATTCTCCCCATGTACCCAGCTGTAATGGAGGCTTATTAGCTACCCAAATTGACAAACTGAATTATCTCAACTGGGTGTCATTTGTTGCAGGTAGTCTTGTTTTTCTCCATTAATCCATGTGGCAATTTACGAACCAGGCTGTCTCCCCCGCCCCCGTGTAGCTCTGGCTCTGCCTTGGGCAGGCTGACACTAGGAGCAAGGTGGGTGGCTGCTTCTGGTCTTTATCTTTACTCGTGTCTACTTGTTTTATTTTTAAGATCTTAGGCTGTTGTGGAGACACAGTTTCTATTCCATTTCACTTTTCCCACCCACCTCTCTATCAAAAAATGAACAAATAAACAAAAAACCAAATAAAACCTACAAAAAACCCAACATCTTTAAAATGCAGAGATAGGTGTATAATTTTAAAATAAGTTACTTTGACTATAAAGGACATCGTTAAGAGAATCAAGAAAGATAAATTTGAAAAATACTCTATCCTGCAGCTCTACTTCCAATGGGCCAGATGGATTTCATCCATGTTTCTTATTTGGGGAATATCTATAAAGAGTTATTGTATTTCCTTTTTGGACTTTGATTATAAATTTGGAGATATATTCTTTTTTTTTTATTTTTTTATTTTTTTTATTTTACAAATTTAATCAGTTATACATATACATATGTTCGCATATCCCCTCCCTTTTGCGTCTCCCTCCCACCCTCCCTATCCCACCCCTCCAGGTGGTCACAAAGAACCGAGCTGATCTCCCTGTGCTATGCGGCTGTTTCCCACTAGCTATCTATCTTACATTTGGTAGTGTATATATGTCCATGCCGCTCTTTCACTTTGTCACAGCTTACCCTTCCCCCTCCCCATATCCTCAAGTCCATGCTCTAGTAGGTCTGTGTCTTTATTCCTGTCTTACCCCTATGTTTTTGATGACATTTTTTTCTTAAATTCCATATATATGTGTCAGCATACAGTATTTGTCTTTCTCTTTCTGACTTACTTCACTCTGTATGACAGACTCTAGGTCCATCCACCTCATTACAAATAGCTCAATTTCATTTCTTTTTATGGCTGAGTAATATTCCATTGTATATATGTGCCACATCTTCTTTATCCATTCATCCGATGATGGACACTTAGGTTGTTTCCATCTCCGGGCTATTGTAAATAGGGCTGCTATGAACATTTTGGTACATGTCTCTTTTTGAATTATGGTTTTCTCAGGGTATATGCCCAGTAGTGGGATTGCTGGGTCATATGGTAGTTCTATTTGTAGTTTTTTAAGGAACCTTCATACTGTTCTCCATAGTGGCTGTACCAATTCACATTCCCACCAGCAGTGCAAGAGTGTTCCCTTTTTTCCACACCCTCTCCAGCATTTATTGTTTCTAGATTTTTTGATGATGGCCATTCTGACTGGTGTGAGATGATATCTCATTGTAGTTTTGATTTGCATTTCTCTAATGAGTAAAGATGTTGAGCATCCTTTCATGTGTTTGTTGGCTGTCTGTATATCTTCTGTGGAGAAATGTCTATTTAGGTCTTCTGCCCATTTTTGGATTGGGTTGTTTGTTTTTTTGCTATTGAGCTGCATGAGCTGCTTATAAATTTTGGAGATTAATCCTTTGTCAGTTGCTTCATTTGCAAATATTTTCTCCCATTCTGAGGGTTGTCTTTTGGTCTTGTTTATGGTTTCCTTTGCTGTGCAAAAGCTTTGAAGTTTCATTAGGTCCCATGTGTTTATTTTTGTCTTTATTTCCATTTCTCTAGGAGGTGGGTCAAAAAGGATCTTGCTGTGATTTATGTCATAGAGTGTTCTGCCTATGTTTTCCTCTAGGAGTTTGATAGTGTCTGGCCTTACATTTAGGTCTTTAATCCATTTTGAGCTAATTTTTGTGTATGGTGTTAAGGAGTGATCTAATCTCATACTTTTACATGTCCCTGTCCAGTTTTCCCAGCACCACTTATTGAAGAGACTGTCCTTTCTCCACTGTACATTCCTGCCTCCTTTATCAAAGATAAGGTGACCATATGTCCGTGGGTTTATCTCTGGGCTTTCTATCCTGTTCCATTGATCTATCTTTCTGTTTTTGTGCCAGTACCATACTGTCTTGATTACTGTAGCTTTGTAGTATAGTCTGAAGTCAGGGAGCCTGATTCCTCCAGCTCCATTTTTCGTTCTCAAGATTGCTTTGGCTATTCGGGGTCTTTTGTGTTTCCATACAAATTGTGAAATTTTTTGTTCTAGTTCTGTGAAAAATGCCATTGGTAGTTTGATAGGGATTGCATTGAATCTGTAGATTGCTTTGGGTAGTAGAGTCATTTTCACAATGTTGATTCTTCCAATCCAAGAACATGGTACATCTCTCCATCTATTTGTATCATCTTTAATTTCTTTCATCAGTGTCTTATAATTTTCTGCATACAGGTCTTTTGTCTCCTTAGGTAGGTTTATTCCTAGATATTTTATTCTTTTTGTTGCAATGGTAAATGGGAGTGTTTCCTTGATTTCACTTTCAGATTTTTCATTATTAGTATATAGGAATGCCAGAGATTTCTGTGCATTAATTTTGTATCCTGCAACTTTACCAAATTCATTGATTAGCTCTAGTAGTTTTCTGGTAGCATCTTTAGGATTCTCTATGTATAGTATCATGTCATCTGCAAACAGTGACAGCTTTACTTCTTCTTTTCCCATTTGGATTCCTTTTATTTCCTTTTCTTCTCTGATTGCTGTGGCTAAAACTTCCAAAACTATGTTGAATAAGAGTGGTGAGAGTGGGCAACCTTGTCTTGTTCCTGATCTTAGTGGAAATGGTTTCAGTTTTTCACCATTGAGGACGATGCTGGCTGTGGGTTTGTCATATATGGCCTTTATTATGTTGAGGAAAGTTCCCTCTATGCCTACTTTCTGCAGGGTTTTTATCATAAATGGGTGTTGAATTTTGTCAAAAGCTTTCTCTGCATCTATTGAGATGATCATATGGTTTTTCTCCTTCAACTTGTTAATATGGTGTATCACATTGATTGATTTGCGTATATTGAAGAATCCTTGCATTCCTGGAATAAACCCCACTTGATCATGGTGTATGATCCTTTTAATGTGCTGTTGGATTCTGTTTGCTAGTATTTTGTTGAGGATTTTTGCATCTATGTTCATCAGTGATATTGGCCTGTAGTTTTCTTTCTTTGTGACATCCTTGTCTGGTTTTGGTATCAAGGTGATGGTGGCCTCGTAGAATGAGTTTGGGAGTGTTCCTCCCTCTGCTATATTTTGGAAGAGTTTGAGAAGGATAGGTGTTAGCTCTTCTCTAAATGCTTGATAGAATTCGCCTGTGAAGCCATCTGGTCCTGGGCTTTTGTTTGTTGGAAGATTTTTTATCACAGTTTCAATTTCAGTGCTTGTGATTGGTCTATTCATATTTTCTATTTCTTCCTGAGTCAGTCTTGGCAGGTTGTGCATTTCTAAGAATTTGTCCATTTCTTCCAGGTTGTCCATTTTATTGGCATAGAGTTGCTTATAGTAATCTCTCATGATCTTTTGTATTTCTGCAGTGTCAGTTGTTACTTCTCCTTTTTCATTTCTAATTCTATTGATTTGAGTCTTCTCCCTTTTTTTCTTGATGAGTCTGGCTAATGGTTTATCAATTTTGTTTATCTTCTCAAAGAACCAGCTTTTAGTTTTATTGATCTTTGCTATCGTTTCCTTCATTTCTTTTTCATTTATTTCTGATCTGATTTTTATGATTTCTTTCCTTCTGCTAACTTTGGGATGTTTTTGTTCTTCTTTCTCTAATTGCTTTAGGTGCAAGGTTAGGTTGTTTATTCGAGATGTTTCCTGTTTCTTAAGGTGGGATTGTATTGCCATAAACTTCCCTCTTAGAACTGCTTTTGCTGCATCCCATAGGTTTTGGGTCGTCGTGTCTCCATTGTCATTTGTTTCTAGGTATTTTTAAATTTCCTCTTTGATTTCTTCAGTGATCACTTCGTTATTAAGTAGTGTATTGTTTAGCCTCCATGTGTTTGTATGTTTTACGGCTTTTTTCCTGTAATTGATATCTAGTCTCATAGCATTGTGGTCGGAAAAGATACTTGATACAATTTCAATTTTCTTAAATTTACCAAGGCTTGATTTGTGACCCAAGATATGATCTATCCTGGAGAATGTTCCATGAGCACTTGAGAAAAATGTGTATTCTGTTGTTTTTGGATGGAATGTCCTATAAATATCAATTAAGTCCATCTTGTTTAATGTATCATTTAAAGCTTGTGTTTCCTTATTTATTTTCATTTTGGATGACCTGTCCATTGGTGAAAGTGGGGTGTTAAAGTCCCCTACTATGATTGTGTTACTGTCGATTTCTCCTTTTATGGCTGTTAATATTTCCCTTATGTATTGAGGTGCTCCTATGTTTGGTGCATAAATATTTACAATTATTATATCTTCTTCTTGGATTGATCCCTTGATCATTATGTAGTGTCCTTCTTTGTCTCTTCTAGTAGTCTTTATTTTAAAGTCTATTTTGTCTGATATGAGAATTGCTACTCCAGCTTTCTTTTGGTTTCCATTTGCATGGAATATCTTTTTCCATCCCCTTACTTTCAGTCTGTATGTGTCTCTAGGTCTGAAGTGGGTCTCTTGTAGACAGCATATATATGGGTCTTGTTTTTGTATCCATTCAGCCAGTCTGTGTCTTTTGGTGGGAGCATTTAGTCCATTTACATTTAAGGTAATTATTGATATGTATGTTCCTATTCCCATTTTCTTAATTGTTTTGGGTTCGTTATTGTAATTCTTTTCCTTCTGTTGTGTTTCTTGCCTAGAGAAGTTCCTTTAGCATTTGTTGTAAAGCTGGTTTGGTGGTGCTGAACTCTCTCAGCTTTTGCTTGTCTGTAAACATTTTAATTTCTCCATCAAATCTGAATGAGATCCTTGCTGGGTAGAGTAATCTTGGTTGCAGGTTTTTCTCCTTCATCACTTTAAGTATGTCCTGCCACTCCCTTCTGGCTTGTAGAGTTTCTGCTGAGAGATCAGCTGTTATCCTGATGGGGATTCCCTTGTGTGTTATTTGTTGTTTTTGCCTTGCTGCTTTTAATATGCTTTCTTTGTGTTTAATTTTTGACAGTTTGATTAATATGTGTCTTGGTGTATTTCTCCTTGGATTTATTCTGTATGGGACTCTCTGTGCCTCCTGGACTTGATTAACTATTTCCTTTCCCATATTAGGGAAGTTTTCAACTATAATCTCTTCAAATATTTTCTCAGTCCCTTTCTTTTTCTCTTCTTCTTCTGGAACCCCTATAATTCGAATGTTGGTGCGTTTAATGTTGTCCCAGAGGTCTCTGAGACTGTCCTCTGTTCTTTTCATTCTTTTTTCTTTATTTTGCTGTGCAGCAGTTATTTCCACTATTTTATCTTCCACCTCACCTATCCGTTCTTCTGCCTCAGTTATTCTGCTATTGATCCCATCTAGAGTATTTTTTATTTCATTTATTGTGTTTTTAATTGATGCTTGATTCGTCTTTAGTTCTTCTAGGTCCTTGTTAACTGTTTCTTGCATTTTGTCTATTCTATTTCCAAGATTTTGGATCATCTTTACCATCATTATTCTGAATTCTTTTTCAGATAGACTGCCTATTACCTCTTCATTTGTTAGGTCTGGTGGGTTTTTATCTTGCTCCTTCTCCTGCTGTGTGTTTTTCTGTCTTCTCATTTTGCTTATGTTACTGTGTTTGGGGTCTCCTCTTTGCAGGCTGCAGGTTCGTAGTTCCCGTTGTTTTTGGTGTTTGTCCCCAGTGGCTAAGGTTGGTTTAGTGGGTTGTGTAGGCTTCTTGGTGGAGGGGACTACTGCCTGTGTTCTGGTGGATGAGGCTGGATCTTGTCTTTCTGGTGAGCAGGTCCACGTCTGGTGGTGTGTTTTGGGGTGTTTGCGGACTTTTTATGATTTGAGGCAGCCTCTCTGCTAATGGGTGGTGTTGTGTTCCTGTCTTGCTAGTTGTTTGGCATAGGGTGTCCAGCACTGTAGCTTGCTGGTCGTTGAGTGAAGCTGGGTGCTGGTGTTGAGATGGAGATCTCTGGAAGATTTTCGCCGTTTGATATTATGTGGAGCTGGGAGGTCTCTTGTGGACCAGTGTCCTGAAGTTCGCTCTCCCACCTCAGAGGCACAGCACTGACTCCTGGCTCCTCAATTTGGGATGATTTGTTGTCTATTCATGTATTCCACAGATGCAGGGTACATGAAGTTGACTGTGGAGCTTTAATCCGCTGCTTCTGAGGCTGCTGGGAGAGGTTTCCCTTTCTCTTCTTTGTTCTCACAGCTCCTGGGTCTCAGCTTTGGATTTGGCCCCGCCTCTGCGTGTAGGTCGCCGGAGGGCGTCTGTTCTTCGCTCAGACAGGAGAGGGTTAAAGGAGCAGCCTCTTCGGGGACTCTGGCTGACTCAGGCCGGGCGGGAGGGAGGGGCACGGAGTGCGGGGCGAGCCCGCAGCGGCAGATGTCGGCGTGACGCTGCACCAGCCCGAGGCGCGCCGCGCGCTCTCCCAGGGAAGCCGCCCCTGGATCCCGGGACCCCGGCAGTGGCAGGCTGCACAGGCTCCCAGAAGGGCGGCGCGGACAGCGACCTGCGCTCGCACACAGGCCTCCCGGCGGCGGCAGCAGCAGCCCCAGCGCCCCACGCCCGTCTCTGGGCTCCACGCCCTCAGCCGCGACTCGCGCCCGTCTCTGGAGCTCCCCCACGCGGCGCTCTCAATCCCCTCTCCCCGCGCACCAGGAAACCAAGAGGGAAGAAAAAGTCTCCTGCCTCCTCGGCAGCTCCAGAGTCCCCCCGGACTCCCTCCTGGCCAGCTGCGGCACACCAGCCCCCCTCAGGCCGAGCTCTCGCCGCCAGTCCCAGTCCCCCCCCCCGCGCTCCGACCGAAGCCCGAGCCCCAGCTCCAGCGCCGCCCGCCCCGGCGGGGGAGCAGACAAGCCCCTCGGGCCGGCGAGTGCCGCTCGGCACCGCTCCTCCCCGTGGGAATCCCTCCGCTTTGCCCCACCCAGGTACGTGGGGAGTTTCTTGCCTTTTGGGAGGTCTGGGGTCTTCTGCCAGCGTTCAGTAGGTGTTCTGTAGGAGTTGTTGCACGTGTAGCTGTATTTCTGGTGTATCTGTGGGGAGGAAGGTGATCTCCGCGTCTTACTCTTCCGCCATCTTACCCGGAAGTCCTGGAGATATATTCTTAATAAATATCTCCAGGTGAAAAAAATTCAGTACTTTTCTTAAGAAGGTGCTTTCAGATGGGTTTTAGCTTCATAGCATGCTGGGCATTTTAGTGTTGATTTCTAGTACTTTTATTCTCCAATTATTCAGGTATCACTTTCCTTTTTTGGGCGATACCTTTCATCTTCTGCACATTTTCTTCACTTTGGAATTCCATTCACTATTCCTATTAATCTTTTCTTTATTTAAAAATTTTTTTTTAGTTTCGGGCGTACAACATAATGATTTTTTTTCTAACATCTTTATTGGAGTATAATTGCTTTACAACAGTGTGTTAGTTTCTGCTTTATAACAAAGTGAATCAGCTATACATATACATATATCCCCATATCTTCTCCCTCTTGAGTTTCCCTCCCACCCTCCCTAACCCACCCCTCTAGGTGGTCACAAAGCACGGAGCTGATCTCTCTGTGCTATGCAGCTGCTTCCCACTAGCTATCTGTTTTACATTTGGTAGTGTATATATGTCCATGCCACTCTCTCACTTCGTCCCAGCTTACCCGTCCCCCTCCCCATGTCCTCAAGTCCATTCTCTATGTCTGCGCCTTTATTCCTGTCCTGTCCCTAGTTTCTTTAGAGCCATCATTTTTTTTTTTAGATTCCATATATATGTGTTAGCATATGGTATTTGTTTTTCTCTTTCTGACTTACTTCACTCTGTATGACAGACTCTAGGTCCATCCACCTCACTACAAATAACTCAATTTCATTTCTTTTTATGGCTGAGTAATATTCCATTGTATATATGTGCCACATCTTCTTTATCCATTCATCTGTTGATGGACACTTAGGTTGCTTCCATGTCCTGGCTATTGTAAATAGAGCTGCAATGAACATTGTGGTACATGACTCTTTGTGAGTTATGGTTTTCTCAGGGTATATGCCCAGTAGTGGGATTTCTGGGTCGTATGGTAGTTCTATTTTTAGTTTATTAAGGAACCTCCATACTGTTCTCCATAGTGGCTGTATCCATTCACATTCCCACCAACAGTGTGAGAGGGTTCCCTTTTCTCCACACCCTCTCCAGCATTTATTGTTTGTAGATTTTTTGGTGGTGGCCATTCTGAGTGGTGTGAGGTGATACCTCATTATACTTTTGATTTGCATTTCTGTAATGATTAGTGATGTTGAGCATTCTTTCATGTGTTTGTTGGCAATCTGTATATCTTCTTTAGAGAAATGTCTATTTAGGTCTTCTGCCCATTTTTGGATTGGATTGTTTGTTTTTTTGTTATTGAGTTGCATGAGCTGCTTGTATATTTTGGAGATTAATCCTTTGTCAGTTGCTTCATGTGCAAATATTTTCTCCCATTCTGAGGGTTGTATTTCGTCTTGCTTATGGTTTCCTTTGCTGTGCAAAAGCTTTGAAGTTTCATTAGGTCCCATTTGTTTAGTTTTGTTTTTATTTCCATTTCTCTAGGAGGTGGGTCAAAAAGGATCTTGCTGTGATTTATGTCACAGAGTGTTCTGCCTATGTTTTCCTCTAAGAGTTTTATAGTGTTTGGCTTTACATTTAGATCTTTAATCCATTTTGAGTTTATTTTTGTGTATGGTTTTAGGAAGTGTTCTAATTTCATTCTTTTACATGTAGCTGTCCAGTTTTCCCAGCACCACTTATTGAAGAGGCTATCTTTTCTCTATTGTATATTCTTGCCTCATTTATAAAAAATAAGGTGACCATACATGCGTAGGTTTATCTCTGGGCTTTCTATCCTGTTCCATTGATCTATATTTCTGTTTTTGTGCCTGTACCATACAGTCTTGATTACTGTAGCTTTGTAGTATAGTCTGAAGTCCGGGAGTCTGATTCCTCCAGCTCATTTTTCTTTCCCAAGATTGCTTTGGCTATTCGGTGTCTTTTGTGTTTCCATACAAATTGTGAAATTTTTTGTTCTAGTTCTGTGAGAAATGCCATTGGTCGTTTCATAAGGATTGCATTCAATCTGTAGATTGCTTTGGGTAGTATAGTCATTTTCACAATGTTGATTCTTCCAATCCAAGAACATGGTACATCTCTCCATCTGTTTGTATCATCTTTAATTTCTTTCATCAGAGTCTTACAGTTTTCTGCATAGAGGTCTTTTGTCTCCTTAGGTAGGTTTATTCCTAGGTATTTTATTCCTTTTGTTGCAATGGTAAATGGGAGTGTTTCCTTAATTTCTTTTTCATATTTTTCATCATTAGTGTATAGGAATGCAAGAGATTTCTGTGCATTAATTTTGTATCCTGCTACTTTACCAAATTCATTGATTAGTTCTAGTAGTTTTCTGGTAGCATCTTTAGGATTCTCTATGTATAGTATCATGTCATCTGCAAACAGTGACAGCTTTATTTCTTCTTTTCAGATTTCGATTCCTTTTATTTCTTTTTTGTCTCTGATTGCTGTGGCTAAAACTTCCAAAACTCTGTTGAATAAGAGTGGTGAGAGTGGGCAGCCTTGTCTTGTTCCTGCTCTTAGAGGAAATGGTTTCAATTTTTCACCATTGAGAACAACGTTGGCTGTGGGTTTGTCATATATGGCCTTTATTATGTTGAGGTAAGTTCCCTCTATGCCTACTTTCTGGAGGGTTTTTGTCATAAATGGGTGTTGAATTTTGTCAAAAGCTTTTTCTGCATGTTTTGAGATGATCATATGGTTTTTCTCCTTCAATTTGTTAATAAGATTTATCACATTGATTGATTTGCATATATAGAAGAATTTTGCATTCCTGGGGTAAACCCCACTTGATCATGGTGTATGATCCTTTTCATGTTCTGTTGGATTCTGTTTGCTAGTATTTTGTTGAGGATTTTTGCTTCTATGTTTGTCAGTGAGATTGGCCTGTAGTTCTCTTTTGTTTGTGACATCTTTGCCTGGTTTTGGCATCAGGGTGATGATGGCCTCATAGAATGAGTTTGAGAGTGTTCCTTCCTCTGCTATATTTTGGAAGAGTTTGAGAAGGATAGATGTTAGCTCTTCTCTAAATGTTTGATAGAATTTACCTCTGGAGCCATCTGGTCCTGGGCTTTTGTTTTTTGGAAGATTTTTAATCACAGTCTCAATTTCAGTACTTGTGTTTGGTCTGTTTATATTTTCTATTTCTTCCTGGTTCAGTCTTGGAAAGTTGTGCTTTTCTAAGAATTTGTCCATTTCTTCCAGGTGTCCATTTTATTGGCATATAGTTGCTTGTAGTATTCTCTCATGATCCTTTGTATTTCTGCAGTGTCAGTTTTACTTCTCCTTTTTCATTTCTAATTCTATTGATTTGAGTCCTAGTAATCTTAGATTATAAGTGCTTATAAACAGTTTGAAATTACACATTTTAATTTTTGTCTCCTCACTTGATAAACAAATGAAATCTGAAGACTTATTCGATCAATTCTTTCTTATAGAATGTTTTATTAGTTCATCATTTAGCAGGTATCGTTCTTTTTAATCACAGTGTCCTGAAGGAATTCATTAAAATTCAAATTAAAAAAATCATAACTTCAAATGTAATATTTCAAAGACCACAGCAGGTGATGATTACAAACAATTGCATGAACTAGTCTTCCTGTACCTCTTCCTGGAAATAATTTTCATTAACATGAAATCGGCACAACAGAAACATTGAACATCCAAATAAAGGAACTGAATTTGCTCTTTCTGTGGTTAACTATTTGCTAAGATGTCCAGATTCTTTGTTTCTTGCTGGCATTCTTAATAGAGACTCTGCATTGGAGGAAATGAGATGAAGTGCCTTCTTCTGTAGGGAACTGCATCTGTCTGTGGGTCATCTCCTACTGTCACCCTGTGTACCAAGCAGTAGTTACTGCATTGGACCTTGTTTGCTTTCAGTAGAGATGGAGCTCCTGTACAACATTCTCAGGCTTCCTTAGCTCTCCCAAAGGAGCCTTGTCATCCTTCCTTCCTAGAGATACAGTCCAAAGTCCAATTTCAAATTCCAGATCAGCCTCGGTGGTCTGAAGAAAGATTCATATACTTGAGCTGTCCTGGCCCCAGTGTCCATGCTAAGTGATGGGTTTAGCCAGGGGTGTTCTGTTTCATTATTTTATCTGTAAAATGGTGTTACAGGTGGTTTCTTGTGGAAGCAGACTCTGAGATGAAATTTAGTGTGCTGGATTTTTATTAGAGACATTTCTAAGGGATGTTATATCTATGAGATCAACATCTATGGAAGGGAGAGAAAGGAAGTGTGCATGAGCATAAGGGGAAGCATGACTGATACTAGTCTTGGCTGATCCCATGGGGAGCTTTGAAGCTAAAATGGACCATTAGAGTTACCTTGTAATGAGTAAAATTAGCCCCTTTCCAATCAGTTCCTGGATGTGGGTTCTAGGTACTCTGCATCTGATTGCTAAAAGCTGTCTGCCAACAATCTTATGGCAGAACGGCCAAGTCCTTCCTTGAAGGGGGATCTTGGTGACAGATCTCTATGTCTACCACAAATGGTGATGATAACATTACTTACTGCATAGGTTTCCTCTCACTATTATATGACATAATTCATATAAAAAGTGGAGCATGGGGTCTGGCTAGAGTAACTGCTTAATAAGTGTCAGCTACTTATTAATGGACGATGCTTGTCATTCTTTTTTTTTTTTTTTCCGGTACGCGGGCCTCTCACTGTTGTGGCCTCTCCCGTTGCAGAGCACAGGTTCCGGACGCGCAGGCTCAGTGGCCATGGCTCACGGGCCCAGCCGCTTCGTGGCATATGGGATCTTCCCGGACCAGGGCATGAACTCGTGTCCCCTGCATTGGCAGGTGGACTCTCAAACACTGCGCCACCAGGGAAGCCCTGTTTGTCATTTTTATGATTAAGCAAACTCAGGATCGTGTGTTTTCAACTAGCTCCAGGTTTCTGTCCACCCCATTTCAAGTTCACTGGGACTTCAACCTAGGCTCATAGGAGACTTTGGTAAGCATAGACAGTGAACTCACTTTCCCTTGCTATAGTAATTCTCAAAACTCAGTGATTTATTTAGGTAGCTCTTTCCTCCTATATTCTTTTTATTTTGGACTAAAGTGGAAGAAATGGAATACAGCATCAAAAAGTTCCAGAGTCTACAAGGAATCAAGCATCCCAGCCTGGAAAGTATAAGTGAGGCTGCAATTTAACACTGGGATTCATGAAACTGATTGCTTATGGCAAACAAAGAAGAACAGATCTCATTTGCAGCCTCCAGTCCCCATGTGGTTGTCTCTACTGGTATTCATTTGCTGATGCAAAGTGGCAGGAAAGAGAACACTGGTTAAAAAAAAAAAAGACAATGTAAAGATGATAGAGCCACAGACTATAGCACTTGGAAGTCACTCACCTTAGGGATTAGCTGTTCCCTTTTCAGTTTCCATGAGCCTTCCTCTCACCCCAGTTAACACACCCCGGACTGCCTTTACCACCTAAATATGTTGATTTGTTTCCACTTTCCAACTCTTGGATTGGCTGTTCTTTTGACCACATCAAAGCCTTTGACACTAACTCTCATATCTTTAGCTTATTTCTTATATTTGATGCCCTGGAATAATGTTCCCTCTTCTCAAAACTAGGTTCTCAACTTTGACCACTATTGAATCATTCCTTGTCCTAGTTCCTGTTTTCTCAAATCTGTCTCATGCATTAAACAGATTATTTATAGTATCATAAATATGAAAGGCACAAACATTTCCCATAGTGTTATGTGATCCTTTTCAAACAAGTACAATTCAATAAAGAAAAATTATACAAGATAATACAATGATATCAAGATGGAGTTTTGCCCACATATTTCCTGGGGTAACAGGAGCTTTTAGAAATTTAAGCAATCTTGGGCAAATTACTTAACTTTTTAGGTTCTCTAAAATAAGAATAATAAAAATACTTTGTATTAGTTTTCTATTGCTGCATAACAAATTACTGCAAACTTAGTAGCTTGAAAAATACTCACATACTGGCTCATAGTTCTGTAGGTTAGAAGTCCAGCAGGGCATGAATGGCTTCTCTGCTTAGCATATCACAATGCTGAAATCAGGGTGTCAGCCAGGCTAAGCTCTTGTCTGGAGGTACTTCCTGCTGCCAGCCAGAGAAAACTCTCTGCTTTCAAAAGAGTGATTAGAGCAGGCTGATCAAGATAATCTCTCTATGTTAAGGTCAATTGATTTGGGAGCTTAGCTATTCACAGCAGCACCTAGGTTAACATTTGAATGAACAGCTGGGAGAAGGTGTATGTATACCAGGGCTGGGAATCTTGGGAGCCTTCTTAGAATTCTCTACTTCATAGAGTTTTAAATAAATGAGATAATACATGGGTACACAGTATATTGAAAGGAAGTTTTGATGAAAACACCAAGAAACCCACGTGGTTTGCTGATCTGCTGATTCATCTTGTTGGCATGAAGCATAAGCTGAGGCTATACTTCATCCACCCTTCCCTGCCTCCTCCACCAGCTTCTGTGATTCCTGGGCCTGGTGTGGGTGTGTTTAACCCTGTGATGAAAGACTTCTGCAGAACACTCATGTCGCCAGCACCAGAGGCAGTAAGAACTGACACCAGGTTCAGTTCATCCTTGTGGGTTCCAATCTGTTTGCATAGTACCGAGTCAATGCTGCAGTCACCACATCTCTATCTGGTTTTAAGGGCTAAGATCTCAGTAGGGACTGCCTTCTTCTATCGCTATCTTGTATCCCACTTACCCTCTGTCAGCACATTGACGGATGGACTTCATCTGTACAGGTAACTTCAACTGTTATTGATTAGAAGGAGGAAACTTGGTGGTACTCCCATTATTAAGTTGTCACAGTTTTCCAGGACTATAGATCAAGGGAGTAATGAGATGCCCCAGTGAGTTCCATTCAAAAATAGCCCTTCTTGCAATTGAAATAAAAGCAAAAATAAACAAATGGGACCTAATCAAACTTATAAGCTTTTGCACAGCAAAGGTAACCATAAACAAAACAAAAAGACGACCTAAGGGCTGGCAGAAAATATTTGCAAATGATACAACCAAGGGCTTAATTTCCAAAATATACAAACAGCTCATAGAATTCAATAACAAAAAACCAAACAACCTAATCAAAAAATGGACAGAAGACTTAAATATATATTTCTCCAAAGAAGACATACAGATGACCAATAGGCACATGAAAAGATGCTCAACATTGGCAATTATTAGAGAAATGCAAATCAAAACTACTACGAGGTATCACCTCCCTCTGGTGTACAAATAACAAATGAGGAGAGTGTATGGAGAAAAGGGAACCCTCTTACATTGTTGGTGAGAATGTAAATTGGTGCAGCCACTATGGAAAACAGTATGGAGGTTCCTCAAAAAACTAAAAATAGAGTTGATGTATGATCCAGCAACCCCATTCTTTGACATATACCCAAGGAAAACTCTAATTCGAAAAGATACATGCACCCCAATGTTCATAGCAGCACTATTCACAAAAGCCAAGACATGGAAGCAACCTAAATGTCCATCTACAGAGGAATAATTAAAGAAGATGTGGTATATATATACAATGGAATACTACTCAGTCATAAAAAGAATGAAATAATGCCATTTGCAGCAACATGGATGGACCTAGAGACTATCATACTAAGTGAAGTATATCAAAAAGAGAAATACAAATACCATGTGATTTCACTTATATGTGGAATATAAAATATGACAAAAATGAACTTATTTACAAAACAGAAACAGACTCAGACATAGAGAACAGACCGTGGCTGCCAAGGGAGGGGTGGGGAGGGATGGACTGGGAGTTTGAGATTAGCAGATGCAAACTATTATATATAGAATGGATAAACAACAAGGTCTCACTGTATTACACAGGAAACTATATTCAATATGCTATAATAAACCATAATGGAAAAGAATATAAAAAAGAGTTTCTATCTATCTATCTATTTATCTATCTATCTATCTATTCATCACTTTGCTGTACAAGAAACTAACACAACATAGTTGTAAATCAACTGTAATTCAATAAAAGATAAATTAAAAATAAATAGGTCTTCTTGCCTGTGTTATGGAGAAGCAACTCAGTTTCTCTCTAGTCATCAGGATTGATCATGACAAACAAGGACTCCTTGTCTGCCTGTTGGTTTAGTAGCATAAGGAGTCCAAAAGGCCAGGGTGTAATACAAGCTTCCAATGCATCAGAGCCTTTATTATGTTTCTTGGTAGATGCCTTCCTCCCTTTGACACTAGGACCTCTAAACTCATGAAGCCAAGGAAGGAAGGATGAGAAGCAAACATTATTTGGTGCAATAGTGATGGGGCCACTCTCTCCTTCATCCTGTTGGTTATTGGATATGAATTCTGTGTACTCTGGCTATGGTAGTGTCAGCACAAGTGTTGGTTGCCAGTCTAAGGCATTTACCACTCCCTATAAGATAGAATCCCTATAAGACATCTGGGTGCTGTCTCCCAGCTGGTGCCATGACAGAGTCTTCAGAAGACCCTTCCACCTTTCCACTAAGGAAGCTGTTTCTTGGTGATGAGACACACGGTAAGACCAGTGAACTTCACTGGAAATTCATGAGCCCATTGTCACACTTTATGTCCCACACATTGATCCCTGATCAGAGGGACACTATGGTAACGGATAAGGGAGAAATTGTTCAAGCAGTGAAGGCTTGTTGGAAGAGATCCCATGTAATGAATGTACTACAGTTTGGCCTCCTGTGTCCCTCAAGGAATGGTGCCACATCAGGTCCTCTGCAGGGGATACTGGCTTTGACACGAGACACAAATACCTTCACACTCTGTGCTCATTCATTGAGGCCGATACATGTACTTCTTCCCAGACCTCATTATCACCAATCCTGGTGATATGAATCAGGGCATATCTGTACCTCTGTCAACCTTTCCTTCCCCATTACATAGAAAATGTAAACCATCACCCGCATACCTGCCCATGGGGAGATTTCCTTTTACCATCAACTTTTCTGAGCAACAGTCCACTTCTGTCTGTTACAGGCAGATCAGCCCCTTGACTTTTCTTTCTTCTTTAATGGGTCATAAGAAATTTCCTATTAAGACATAAGCATGTGTTGATGGAAAAGAGGCAGATCAGTAGAATCAGGTAACATAGAAATCTACCCAACTGTCTTGTGAGGTTTACTTGGACCGTCCATTCTGTTTGGACCCCAAGTTCTATATACCGGTGCTAGACTTGTCCACTAATGGCCCCCATAGAATCATGCCTCTAGTTATCCAAGACCTTGTGTAACTTTGAAGATAGAAAATGTACCTACCTTTATGGGTCTGGCTAAGGAGATTTCCAGGTAGAATGTTGAAAGTACCAAATGGCTTTTTTAAAGTTGCATATAATAACGAACTATTTAATAATAATGAGAGAGAACTGTTCCATTTGTAAGCAGAATTTAGGGAAAATTTAAAAGAAATAGAACCTGCTGGTTGGAAAATAAAACTGTTTCTCATCTCTTGTTTTTCCCACCAGCAAACAAGTCTCACACTAAGGACTAGTCACAGGATAAGGATCAAATGAAGGATGTGACTGTAAGACCTCTGAAAGATTTAAGTGGTGCTGGGTTAATTCCTTAACAGACAAAAGGGCTTTCAAGAATCTTAAGGGCATTGTCCTCCAGAAGTTCTGTATGGTATCCAAAGTAGAGAGTGATCTGTCTTGAAAGATGAGTTTAGCTTGGGGGAACAGGGTGAATCCCAATCACTATAAGAAGCTCATGATACTTTAAAATTTTTTGCCAAATTGAACTAGAAGAGACAGAGTCAATTAAAAATGCAAAGAGGCTCTGGATCCCATAACTTTCTATGGGCAGGAAATAGGTTGGGAGAGCTACTCACGTACAAACGTGGTGCATTGGTTATGTGAAAGAAAGATCTCTGAGAGGGCAAAGCTAAGACCCCCAAAGAGAAGAGCCAAGAACCATGAAGAACTGCTGGGGGAAGAACTGGCTTTAACCATGGAACATTTCCTGCCTGGAGGAGGTCCTGTAAACAGTGTTTTGGATGTATTTCAGAACTGCTATGGGCCAATGACTCTTATATTACTTCAATAATATTACTTCAATTAAAACTTTTTTAATTGAAAAAATTAATTAACCTGTTGCAATTAACTTGTTCTTGTCTCAATGTTTTATGTTGTATGTATGGGAAAGGTTTCTAGATTAAGAGTTGTTGATCTCAAGGAGCCTTGCCTACTTCTGAATTTAATGCATATAAAGAGAATATGGGCCTCTAGCCTGATGACATGATTGGGTGAGAATTTAGGAGACTTAGGAAGGGATGATCGTATTTTGCCTATTGGAAACATTTGAATCATTGGGTCAGAGGGTTGGGTTGGGAGAGGAGGCTGTGGAAGACTGATCATATGGAATTCCCCATGAGGTCATAGGTGCTGGTTGATGAAGAGGTGGAGAGTAATACTATCATAGTAGTTGTGGCCATTAGCATGGGCAGATTTCTCATAATTTCCAGACCTGATTGGACCCATCTTATATATACATGGTGCATTGTTACATTAATAGTCTCCAGTGAATCACACCATGCCCTGTGAGCTCAGGTGAAACCAGCAGAAGAGCACAGCAATGCATAGCTGAAACAGTGCCATCTTCATTTTACAATGGAATGCTGCTATGAACATCCAATTTTGATGGTTCAGTGGATCAGATAACACCCAGTTAATGAGGAATGGTTTGAGTTGTATGGTCACTTGGTGATCCATGGTGAACTTTCCATCTTTACTAGAGCCCAAAATCAAGTGAGGAGTTACTTTTCAAGTGGAGAGAACATGGCTTTATTCCTAAATCCTAAGAGTCTGCTCTGTGATTCTCCTATAGGAACTTTCTGGAGTCTCCATGCACTTTCTTGTTTGACATCTGTAGCTACACTGCATGGTTCTTCCCTGAAGAGCCTGACTTCAGCCTCCTCCATCAAGGGGCTCTGGGTCTGGAGCTGACTTAGGTCTGGGAACTGGAAAAGAGGCTGTGAATCCCCACAAAGGGAACTGAATTAGTATTAGACCTACATTCCAGAAAAGAGTTTTTCTGATTTTATAGGCAAAACCATAACATTAGGAGGAAGCATCTATTTTATCCCTAGGGATCTCTTCACCAGACATACCCTTGCAGGCCAAAACATTGATCAGCGCTCCATTCCTGGGCTTATAATGGAATGGAAGTTCAGGTGATAGTTTCCAAAGCATTGTTATTTAGATGTAGGTTTATGATCCATTTGTTTTGTTTTAGATCCTTTATTATTAGTGGATTCTGGGAACTCTAGGAAATCCTGGAAAAATCAATTCTAAATCATGAAGTGACTAACTCAGTAGACAGAGAGTTACAAATACCTGGAGATAACTAGGTAATGAATTCTCTTATGTAATATTGGAAAAAATGAAGGTTTGGGGATGTCATTTACGCAGCTACAAAGGCACCTAGACGTTTTCTCATAGTAAGGTAGTCTTCAAAAGTGTGTATTCGGACACGCAGGCTCAGCGGCCATGGCTCACGGGCCCGGCCGCTCCGCGGCATGTGGGATCTTCCTGGACTGGGGCATGAACCCGTGTCCCCCACATCGGCAGGCGGACTCTCAACCACTGCGCCACCAGGGAAGCCCAAGTGTGTGTTCTTATGTTTGTTCATTTGTATGTTTATTTAGTTTTACTTTGTTAGCCTTTATACTTGAGAACAGCTAGGAATAGGATACATCTCATGCTTCTTTTCGATGACCACAGTTCTTAACTCAGAGAAAGATGTCAAAAAGTACTCAGGCCATAATTATTAACTAATAAATTCAGACAAATGGGAATACTTTATGATAACTGATACAATTTTAGAGCATATTTACTTGAAGGAAAGTGAGAAGGGAAAAAAGAACCCCACTGTTTTAGGTAACAGTTTTTTTTTAAAAAAAATAAATTTACTTTATTTATTTATTTTTGGCTGCATTGAATCTTCGTTGCTGCGTGTGGGCTTTTGCTAGTTGTGGCGAGCGGGGGCTACTCTTCATTGCAGTGTGCAGGCTTCTCACTGCAGTGGCTTCTCTTGTTGCAGAGCATGGGCTCTAGGCACGCGGGCTTCAGTAGTTGTAGCACGTGGGCTCAGTAGTTGTGGCTCGTGGGCTCAGTAGTTGTGGCTCGTGGGCTCAGTAGTTGTGGCTCGCGGGCTCTAGAGTGGAGGCTTGGCACTTGTGGCACACAGGCTTAGCTGTCCCGCAGCAGGTGGGATCTTCCTGGACCAGGGTTCGAACCTGTTTCCCCTGCTTTGGCAGGCAGATTCTTAAACACTGCACCACGAGGGAAGCCCAGGTAACTGCTTATGAGCCAAACACAATGTGAAATAAATTGCTGTAGAGTGAAGTGCCCAGTGGACTCAGGCTCACATCATTAAATGACTTTGCTCATCACTGACTTGCAAGGGTCCTGAAACCAGGACTAAATCAAGTGCATGGTCTGTTGCAGTGGCACCGCAGTTGGAGACCTCTGACTCCAGATTGTCACTGTCACAGCAGTATAGATCCTGACCGTCCAACTCCTGGAAGGAGCATAAAAATATCTTTTGACATTTTAATTTCTCTTCTTATTTATGTTTTTTCTTTACACACTGACTTCACAGCCACGGTTGTATGATATGATTTGAGACAATGTTAGCTATAAATCACTGGATTTGCAGAAATGGGGAATTCTAGTTTATATTTCCTTTTCCCTGAAATGAGACAAATCATACACCATTCTTTTACCTTTAATAATAAATTCTGTCGGGACAGCAAAGGAGTTAGAGTTATTAACTGGACTCCTGAAATATTCATGATGCTTTAGGATGAAAAAATATACTTGGAGGATGTGTTTTTAAGCACATTTCCAGGTAATCAAAACAAACAAACAAACAACCAAACAAAAAACAAAGCAACACAGTTTAAAAGGAAAAATACACAGATGTATAAGAAAATTCCCCACCTCTCTCAAGCAATTGACTGCAATCTATCAAGCAATATTTTCAGGTGAAATTTAGGTGCTATTACAATGTTATATTTTAAACTGCAGTAATAGGTCCAACCTTTCCCTTTCCTCCAGTCATGACTATGGAGAACCAAGGCTCTTGGATTAGAACTTAACCAAGCCATTATGAGAAAGGGCCTTTCAAAGAGTCACTTGTGCACTAAGGGAACAGCTGTTTTCTGTGGACGTAGACCCAATTTTACTCTGCAAAACCCCATATGGAAACCAACCTAATGATTTCAGATAAAAGAATCATTCTTATTGCTAGAGGGTTTCCTTCTTTACTGAGTAATAAGTGTTATTCCTGAGAATGAGTGTTTGCCTCAGAGAAAGGTGCATGTGTGTGTGTGTGTATGCATGCACACACACTATTGCTGCAATAAATAGATGTCAATGATAGAAGCAGATATGTCTGAAACTTGAGCTGACACCACCCTAACTCCACCCTGATAGACCCCACCCTGAGGTCTATCCTTGGCTGCCTAAGCCCCTTCCATCAGACTATATATGGAACCTGGAGGACTGAGGACCAGTACTAACATCTGGCTAGTGCTGAACTCTGGCTGAATAATAAGTTCAGAAAATGCATGAATGGTAATAGAAGAATTGATGGTCTGTGGTGCTTTGTGTGTTAAGTGATTCCCTCTGGGTAGAGGTGATTCTCCAAGAGATGGGAGGAGATACAAGAGGGAAAGTTTGACAAGAATTTTCTGATGGTGAATAAGCTAGTTGAGACTCACAACTCACTGAGGACCCTGTTGTTAGCAAGCTGTAGGTGCTTTCCCTGAAAATTCTGGTAAAGGTTTTATTGAGCATTCACCTTCCCTTCCCTCTTATGTGTAGTATTTTCTTTTGTAAATCATCCCAGCCTTTCAGGACAGAGTCATACATGCTGGTATAGGGGTCTCAGTGTTAGAAAGAAGAAAGGGCAGTTTGATTATGAAGATGGTCGCTTGCTCTATCCTCTTTGGATATCTGTGGAGGAGTCGGGAGCAGTTCCCAGTTGTAGACCATTCTCCAGGTCCCAGAATTCTTCACAGTGACGTCAGCCCAGGCACTGTGGCCTTGCGGAGTGAACTTAGGTCTGAGGGACAGCTTTTAAGTGGACAGCTCAGGAGGATTCAAGACTTATCCTTCTGTATTCCAGCCAGGACATATGAAGACATATGAAAGATCTTTGAATGGGATTGAGAGTGGAAAGTCAATTGGCTGATGTTTGGGTTAAGTCTCTGGTAACTAAGTCAGTCAGCTATTGTTGCATAAGGAATTAACTGATGGTGATAAGTATATATCAGGATCAGAAAAAGACTTAGTTGGACAAATTTATAAACTTGTGACAATATGAGGTTTATTGCAACCTTTTATGTGTATATTCTTATCACCAGTGCATAATCACCATATCAAAATAAGAAATGGAGAGAAAAGTTAAATTTGACTGTGAATTTTTTTATTATTGAGTTAGATGGCAAAGCATTGTGTGTGTGTGTGTTTAATATTATGAATATAGCTGTGCCAAAACAATACAATATGCATAGGTATCACCAAACTAAGCACTATAGAGCTTCTAGAAGAAAACAGAAGAAAATGTTTCTGACTTTGGATTAGGTAAAAATATTTAAAAATGTGATACCAAAAAGCATGATCCATAAAATAAAATATTGATAAATATTTGAATTCATTAAAATTAAAATCTTTGCTCACACTATTAACAAAATAAAGACAAGCCATAGACTGGGGAAAATTCTTGCAAAATGTATATATATGATAAAATCCTATATCCAGAATATATAAGAAAATTTCAAAACTCAATGATAAGAATTATCCAGTTTAAAAAAAATGGGCCAATTTTTAAATAGAAACTTCACCAAAGAAGATATATGAATGGTAGATTCACATAAAAGCATTCTCACATCATTAGTTATTAGATAAATGCAAATTAAAACTTCAGTGAAATACACCTACATATCTATTCAAATGGAAAAAAAAAACTCTGAGAAAACCAAGTGAAGAAATTGGAACACTCATATGTTTTTGTAGGAATGCAAAAGATATGACTACTTTGGAAACCAGTGTGGCCATTTTTATTTAGTTAAATGTACCCTTATCATAAGTCCCAGCAATCACATTAGTAGTATCGACTCAAATGAAATGAAAACTTATGTTCACACAAGAATCTGCATGTGGATGTTTAGAGCAGCTTTACTCATAAAGGTTGAAAATTGGAAACTATCCAAATGTCCATCAAGAGGTGAATAGACAACTGTTTTCATCCATACCATAGAAGACTACCTAGCAATAAAAAGAAACAACTTGTGATACAAGCAGCAACATAAATGGATCTCAAATGTATTATGATAAGTGAGAATAGCAAGATTCAAATGGCTACATACTGTACAATTCCATTTATATGACATTCTCAAAAAGTGAAACTCAGGAAACAGAAAATGGATCAGCAATTGCCAGTGCCTGGGGGTAAGAGGAGAGATTTCCTACAAAGAGGCACCAGGGAAAATTAGGGGTAATATAACACTTCTATATATTGATTTAGGCAGTGATTACAGGACTTTGTGTCTTGTCAAAACTCATAGAACTGCATAAGTAAAAAAATGGATAATTTGAAATATATGTAAATTACAGTGCAGGTAACCAGACTTAAAATAGAAGGGCAAAATTAAAGTAATTCAAGATAAAGAAATAACATTGAAATAAATTATTGGTAACACACCTGTGCTACCTTGCTAAAGGAAGTCCTTCAGGCTGAAAGAAAATGACAACAGATGGTAACTCAGATCTACAAGGAAGAATCAATAGATTGGAAATAGTAAATGTGTGTATGTTTCTGTATGTCCTTATATATTTTATTTTCTTAATTTATAAGACACAACCGTATTTTGGGGTCTATACTATATATATGTGTAATATATATATGAGTACAATAGCATAGGGCTTTGTTTGAGCCAATACATTCTTTTGGGCACACAGAACATTCATCAGGATGGACCTTGTTCTCAGTCATAAACCACGTTCGAAAGTTTTAAAAAATATTTAAATTACACAGGTTATAATCTGTGATTGTAATGTAAGTTAGAAATCAAGAAGAGAAAGAGATATCTGGGAAAGCCCCAGGTATTGGAAATAATAAAGTAAATGAATATGTAAACACAGCATACAAAATTTGTAGGATGCAATTAAAGTAGATCTTAGTGTCAAAAATGCAGCTTTACAAATGAAGAAAGATCCAGACCCAGTGCTTGAAGTTTCCACTTTAAGAAGCTGAGAAAAGTAATACCAAATTTAATCTTAGAAGAAAAAACATCAGTGTGGAAATGAATGAAATAGAAAATGAATGCACAATAGAAAAAAATCAATAATGTCAAAGCTAGTTTTTGTTTTAAAAATATGATTAATCAGATAGAATAAGTTTTAGCTCATTGATCAAGAAAAAAAAGACAGGGCTTCCCTGGTGGCGCAGTGGTTGAGAGTCTGCCTGCCGATGCAGGGCACACGGGTTCGTGCCCCAGTGTGGGAAGGTCCCACATGCCGCAGAGTGGCTGGGCCCTTGAGCCACGGCTGCTAAGCCTGCGCATCCAGCGGGTCCGGAGCCTGTGCTCTGGCAACGGGAAAGGCCACAACAGTGAGAGGCCCACGTACCACAAAAAAAAAAAAAAAGACAAAAGACATTTATTATCAGTATCTAGATGACAGAAATTACTACAGACCCTACAGACATTAAAATAATGATAAAAGAATATTATGAACAACTTTATGTTAATGAACTTGGCCTCATATATGAAATAGATAATTTTCTTGAAAAATACACCTATCTTGATGAATCAAGAAAAAATCCAGAAAATTTGAATATTTCTGTATAAAGTAAAAGAATTGAATTAGTAATTTAAAATGTCCTTACCAAAAAATGAATGTGAGTTTGCTGGTGAATTTTATCAAACATTAGTGGAAGAAACAATATCAATTCACTGTCAGAAAAGAGAGAAGGAAAAAGTAATACTTAGCTCATTTTATGAGGCCAGCATTACTATGGTACCAAAGCCAGACAAAGCCATCATAAGAGAAGAAGACTAGAGATGATTATCCTTCATCAGTATAGATGGAAAACCCCTTAACAACATTTTAGCCAATGGAATCCAACAGTATATAAAAATGATAACGCAGCATGACCAACTGGGTTTTACCTCAGGAAAGCAAAGTTGGTTTAAAGTCCCTAATCAATCAATATAATACATCATATGTGGTAGACAGAATAATGATCTCTCCCCACATATGTCCCTGTTCTAAGTTCTCCAAATTTGTGAACATAATACCTTACATGGCAAAAGTGACATTGCAAATGTGATTCAGATTACACGCCTTGATAAGGAGAGATTATCCTGGATTATCTGGATGAACCCAGTGTAATCACTGGTCCTCATAAGTGACAGAGGAAGGCAGAGGAAGAAATGACTACTGAGGAGGAGGTCAGAGTGATTCCATGTGAGAAGGGCTTGACCTTAAAGCTGGAGGAAGAGGGTCATGAGAAATGTGGGAGACTCTAGCAGCTGGAAAAGGCAAGAAAACAGATTCTCTCCTAGAGCCTCCAGAAAAGAAAATAGCCCTCTAACACTTGACTTTTGTCCAGGGAGACCCATTTCAAACTTCTGAACAGCAGAACTGTAAGATAAGAAATTGGTGTGGCTTAAGCTACTAAATTTGTGGTAATTTTTTACAGAAGCAATACATCGTATTAATGAAATAAATAAGAAAACTGCACGATCATTTCCACAGACACAGAGTAAAAAAGCATTTGATAAAATTCTACATGCTTTCATGATAAAACTCTCAACAAATTAGTTATAGAAGGGAATTTCCTGAACTTAATAAAGAGCATCTTCTGAAAGCCTATGGTTAGCCTGACATTTAATAGTGCAGGACTGAATGTTTTCTACCCAAGGTTGGTAACAAGGCAAGGATGTCTGCTTATCACTTCTCTTTGACATTATACTGAAGGTGTCCTGTCTAGTGCAATATGAAATAGAAGGCATACACATTGAAAAATAAGTTAAACTTTTTATTTGCACAAGGCCTGATTTGGTATGTAGAAAATTCCAACGAAACTACAAAAAAATCTACTAGAACTATCATGTACATTTAGCAAGGTTGCAGGATATTAAAGTAATATATAGAAACCAATTGTATTTCTATATGCTAACAACAATCAACTTCTATATAGAATCAAAAAAATTCCATTGGCAATAGCATAAATAAAATACTCTGAATTTAGTTTAACCAAAGATATGCAACATGGATACACTGAAAACTATAAACCATTGCTGGGGGAAATTTTAAAAGACCAAAGTAAATGGAGAGTAAACTGTGTTCATGGATTGGAAGGCTCAAAACTAACCTATAGATTTCATGCAATGTCAATGGAGATTTCAGCACCTGTTTTTAGAAATCAACAAGGTGATTCTAAAACTTATATAGTACTTTATAACATAAAATAGCTAGAATAGACATTTATTTTGGAGTTAATTATGAGTCTACATTAATCAAGAAAGTATGGTTATACAGGTAAATGAAATAGAATTGAGAACTCCAGAAATAGATTCACACTTACATAGTCAATTGATTTTTTTTGACAAAGGGGTTTGTCAAACCCCTTGCATAATAATGCTGAAATAACTGGATATCTGTATGGGTCTTATTTCACAAACATACAAAAAATACTTCAAAATGTATTATATACCTATATGCAAAGATGTAAAACTTGAAAACTTCTAGAAGAAAACTTAGGAGAAAATTCACATAACCTTGGGTTGGGTGATAATTTCTTAGATAGGATACAAAAAGTACAAATCATACTAGAAAATATTGAAAAATTGGACTTCGTTAAAATTAAAAACTTTTGCTCAACTAAAAACAAAATTACAAATGAAAAGGCAAACTTCAAACATAAATCTGAGAGGAGACTTGTATCAAAGAAAGTATACAAAAAGTTTATAACTCAGTAGTAAGATACACAATCCAAGTACAAAAGAAAAGAGCAAAAGATTTGAACAGATGCTTCACAAAAGAATATAAACAAATACCAATAAGAACATGAATGGGTTCTTATTCATGAACCTTGGTCATTAAGGAAGTAATTTAAAATCACAAAGAGATAAGTAGCTAAAATTAAAAAGACTCAGCATATCAAGTGTTGGTGATGTGGAACATTTGGAACTCTCATATATTACTGGTGGGAATGTGGAATGGAACAACCACTTTTGAAGAAGAAATTTCATAATTTCTTTAAAAGTTAAACATATACTTACAGCAATTTCACTTCTAGTTACCTACCTAATAGAAATTAAAATATTTATCCACACAAACACTTGTACATAAATGTTCATTGAAGCATTATTCATAATAGTCCCCAACATCAATGTCCATCAACTGATGAAAAATTAAAATGTGGCACATCCATAAAATGGGGTACTCCTCAGCTGTAAAAAGGAATGGCCAACTGAAACATGCAATGACATGGATCAGTCTCAAGAACATTATGCTAAGTGAAAGAGCCAGGCATAAAAGACTCTGAAGTGTATAACGCCACTCCTGTGGAAGTCCAGAAAAGCCAAACCAGAGTGTTAGAAAAAGCAGATCACTGGTCACCTGGGGCTGGGAGTGAGGACAGAAATTTTTTAAAAAATATCTTTATTAGAGTATAATTGTTTTACAATGTTGTGTTGGTTTCTGCTGTATAGGACAGGAATTGACTGAGAAGGGATGAAGGGAAACTTTCTGGAGCAATGAAATGTTTTAACACTGACTGTGGTGACATTTACACATCTGTACACATTTACCAAATCTCACCAATCTGTACATTTAAAATGGGCGAATTTTAATAGATCTTAAAAGTTTTCAACACAAGAAAAGAATAGTAACTGTGTGAGGTGATGAATGTTAATAAACTTATGTGATAATCATTTTATAATATATACATGTGTCAAACCATTATGTTGTACACTTTAATACAATGTTATATTTCAGTTATATCTCAATAAAATTGGAAAAAATAAAATGGGTGAACTTTATTCTTTGTAAATTATAACTCAACAGAGCTGTTAAAAATATAAACATTTCTAATAAAGTAAATATAAAACAAAAGTATTGTGACCACCTAGGGGGTGGGGTAGGGAGGGTGGGAGGGAGATGCAAGAGGGAGGAGATATGGGGATATATGTATATGTATGGCTGATTCACTTTGTTATAAAGCAGAAGCTAAAACACCATTGTAAAGCAATTATACTCTAATAAAGGTGTTAAAAAACCAAAACCAAAACCAAAACAAAACAAAACAAAAGTAAATAAAATAGCTCAGCACTGTGATGGTCTTATGATGTGTCAACCTGACTGAGCTTAGTCCTCATTCATTTAATCACACTCTGATCTAGGTGTTGTTGAGAAGGTATTTTGTAGATGTGATTAAAGTTCATAATCAGCTGACTCTGAGAAAAGGAGATTTTCTTAGACAATCTGGGTGGGCCTGACTCAATCAGCTAAAAGATTTTAAGCTCAGAGATGAGCCTTCCCTGAAAGAAGAAGAAAGGCCAACTGTGCATGGCAGCTTCAGCTGGTAAGAGAGTTCCAGCCTGCTTCCTGACAGCATACTCTACAAAAATTCTAGCCTGCCTCCACAATTGTGTAAAGTAGTTCCTTGCAATACATTCCAAATGTACTATTATTTTGTTCTGTGAGACTTATTGGGGTTGTCATTTCACTTTGATTTTTGATTATGTGACTGATGACTGATTTGAAGGGCAGGAATATTATTTTCTTCACTCATTACTGCTACCCAGCTTGTGTCTGAACTACAGCACACACTCCACAAATATTTGCTGATTAAGTAAAATTTTATCCTGGGGATACAATGATATTTGTCAGACCACGTGCTGCAAATGTCAGTTTGGAAAATATTGTCATGGTTTATACCAATAAAAGAGACGTTGGCAAAAATTTTTCTTAAAGGGCCAGATAGTGAATATTTTCAGCTTTGTGGTCCCTACAGTTGGTGTCTCAATTGCTCAACTCCATCATTGTAGGGAAAAATAATCACAGTTAATCTGTAAATCAATGAGTGTGTTTGTGTTTTAAAAAAACTTTATTTATAACAACAGGTAACCTGTCAATGTGTCATAGTTTGCCCATCCTGCATAAAGTGCTCTTTATCTAGAATAGTTGTAGTTGAGGAGTACAGTGTTAATGAATTGTCTAGTCACCACATAAATTATTACAGACCAAGGTGTTAGAATATAACAAAATAAACTTCTCATCGTAATTATACCTCATCTGTTAAGTATAGTTTATCTGGTTGTTCATAATGTACCCTAGCTTCACCTCCTCCCTACATTAAAATTCTCATTGCAAAATATAATGAATATAGATGCAGTAGATGTAAAGGTGTAGAGATTGACCCAAATCAACACTGAATATGGACAGTTTCCACAAACTTGTTATCTTTAATAAGTATCTGAAATTTAATTATTTACAAGGCTTTGTTCCTTTCTCATAAAGATATAGGTTTGATTCAGAGTTCTAACACTAAGTAGTGGAAGTGTGACTTTAAAGAACTACTTACTTGCCTCAGGACTCAGACTGAGAAAGAAACTTCTGTATGAAAAGCATTTTTCTTAGAAAATTCTAGGAGACACAGCAAAGGAAACCATAAACAAAACGAAAAGACAGCCCACAGAATGGGAGAAAACATGTGCAAATGAAGTGACCGACAAGGGATTAATGACCAAAATATACAAATAGCTCATGCAGCTCAATATAAATAAATAAATAAACAAACAAACAAACAACCCGATCAAAAAATGGGTGGAAGATCTAAGTAGACATTTCTCTAAAGAAGACATACAGATGGCCAAGAGGCACATGAAAAGATGCTCAACATCACTAATTATCAGAGAAATGCAAATCAAAACTACAATGAGGTATCACCTCACACCAGCCAGAATGGTCATCATCAAAAAATTTACAAACAATGAATGCTGAAAAGGGTGTGGAAGAAAGGGAACTCTCCTACACTGTTGGTGCGAATGTAAACTGGTACAGCCACTGTGGAGAACAGTATGGAGGTTACTTAAAGACTAAAAATGGAGCCACCATATCATCCAATAAACCCACTCCTAGGTATATATCTGGAGAAAACCATAATTCTAAAAAATACATGGACCCCAATATTCATTGCAGCACTATTTACAATAACCAGGACATGGAAGCAACCTAAATGTCCACGGACGGAAGAATGGATAAAAAAGATGTTGTATATATATATACAATGGAATATTACTCAGCCATAAAAAAGAACAAAATAATGCCATTTGCAGCAACATGGATGGAGCTAGAGATTGTCATACTGAGTGAAGTAAGTGAGACAAAGACAAATATCATATGATATCGTTAATATGTGGAATCTAAAAAAAATGGTACAAGTGAACAGAAATAAAGTCACAGATGTAGAAAACAAACTCATGGTTACCAAGAGGGAAAGCGGGGGTGGGAGGGATAAAATGGGAGATGGGGATGGCCATATACACACTACTATATATAAAATGGATAACTAATAAGAACTTGCTGTATAGCACAGGGAACTCTACTCAGTACACTGTAATGACCTATATGGGAATAGAATCTAAAAAAGAGTGGATATGTGTATATGTATAACTGATTCACCTTGCTGTACAGCAGAAACCAACACAACATTGTAAATCAACTGTACTCCAATAAAGAATTAAAAAAAGAAAAAAATTCTAGGAGATTATTATTGTTGTTATATCCCTGTATTCCATTTATCTGGTGACAATATTCCTTCCTTACATGTCAGCTCTCTAGAATCTAACACAAATGTGCAAGTAAAAGCCCTTTAGTATGGGGAATAATTTTTTCCAAAACCTCTAGTGTTACAGTCATCCATTTTACTTCTTATTCCTTATTGACTTTTACTTTACACCATCCTAACAAACTTGATCATTTAGACTTTCAGCCCACAGCAAGTGAGAACAAGTAAGGTCCTGGGAAAATATCCACTAACAGCAGAAATACTGCCGATAAAAAGCCAACACTGTATTTATTGAATGTACTGTATTAAATAATCGTGATTCATCAAGGAAATTTTAAATTAGGTTCATTGTTCTCTTTTTGAAAAGAAGGAAACCATGCTGTGCATCTTAGAATAATTTCCATTAAAATAACACAATTGGGCTTCCCTGGTGGCGCAGTGGTTGAGAGTCCGCCTGCCGATGCAGGGGACACGGGTTCGTGCCCCGATCCCGGAAGATCCCACATGCCGCGGAGCGGCTGGGCCCGCGAGCCATGGCCGCGGAGCCTGTGTGTCCGGAGCCTGTGCTCCGCAACGGGAGAGGCCACAGCAGTGAGAGGCCCGCGTACAGAAAAAAAAAAAAAAAAAAAAAAAAAAAAAAACCCACAATTATTTAAATTAATTCTGATGCTAGATGAGGAAGTTGTTATCTGGAGATAACTCATATGTAACAGCAACTGATAATGCCAAATGATCAAGATGTTAGGGCATATACCTCTTTTTATCTTCTCTTCTGTAAACATTTTATTCATGCTATTCAATTTCTTTGCATAACGCTTATCTGCCTTTAGAGCCAAGATTCTGGGAAGTATTTTTTATAATAGCAGGTGTCTTTAGGTCTTCTACAGAGAACTCCCTCAGTATGTGAAAGGGTTCATAGAAGATATAAATCATTGTTGCTGCTTACAAAAGTCCAACCAGAGAAGGGCTTTTGTTCAAGAAACAGAAGGGAGATCATAAATGCCAATTGGCATCATCAGTCTAGATGTGGTTAGACACTGTATCCATCAAGGTAATGTATAAGAGACAATTTATCACAAGCCTTGAGTATTCTGTACTAAATGCTGCAGGCTGGGTTGCCAGTTTATTGCGAAAGACAGCAAATCACACCTGTCTTGCTGTAGAACAGCAACTTCATGGGTGCTCTGGGAGACTCAGAGCCCTGGCCTTGGGCCAGATGCCCCATGAATGTAAAAAGAAGCTCATGGTTTAGACTGGCTACATTTCTGCTGGGAACAAGATCACTGAAACATGTAGGAGGCCAGCAACATTGAAAAACACCCAGGACATGAAACCAGTTGGTGGATTTTAGATCCAATTCTGCAACCCAGCCATGTGTGAGCAAAGGGGTAGAGAGTGCTCCCCGGCCAAGCCCTCTCCAGTGTTGGAGAACAGGTAACAGCTATCTGCCTATGTATAAATGACTCCCACATTGTAAGACTGAAGAGTGAGGCAGGGGCCCGATCAGACAAGGGTATGTGTCACAGCTATTCAGTTGGTCATCAAATATGGTCCACTTCCTTCCACAGGTGGTTAAAAACACAGATCCAAACTCTACCGCTGTAGTTGGATGACTCGGGCAAGTGCATTCATATCTCTGATTCCAGTACACTCACATATAAAATGTGGTTCATAATGGTGTCTACTCATAGTGTTGTTTTCTGAGATTAAAGACATTTTTTAGCATATTCAAGTACTTAGCCCAATACATAGCATAGAATTAACACCCACTGCATGGCTGGAGATGTCTGTTTATGTGAGGTCTAATTCTGGATTCCCTCTTCCGTTCTATTGCATTTTCTACCTTTACAACAGCACCACACTGGTTTTGGTTACTATAGTTTTATAAAATTTTTTGAAATCAAGTACTGTTAGCCCACTAAATTTGTTCTTCTTTTTCCAAATTTTTTAAACACCTTTATTGGATTATAATTGCTTTACAATGGTGTGTTAGTTTCTGCTTTATAACAAAGTGAATCAGCTATACATATACATATATCCCCATATCTCCTCCCTCTTGCTTCTCCCTCCAAACTTCCCTATCCCACCCTGCTAGGTGGTCACAAAGCACTGAGCTGATCTCTCAGTGTTATGCAGCTGCATCCCGCTAGCTATGTATTTTAAACTTGGTAGTGTATATATGTCAATGCTACTCTCTCACTTTGTCTCAGCTTACACTTCCCCTTCCCTGTGTCCTAAAGTCCATTCTCTACATCTGTGTCTTTATTCCTGTCCTGCCCCTAGATTCATCAGAACCATTTTTTTAGATTCCATATTTATGTGTTAGCATACAGTATATGTTTTTCTCTTTCTGACTTACTTCACTCTGTATGACAGACTCTATATCCATCCACCTCACTACAAATAACTCAACTGCATTTCTTTTTGGCTGAGTAATATTCCATTGTATATATGTGCCACATCTTCTTTATCCATTCATCTCTCAATGGACATTTAGGTTGCATCCATGTCTTGACTATTGTAAATAGTGCTGCAATGAACATTGTGGTACATGACCCTTTTTGAATTATGGTTTTCTCAGGGTATATGCCCAGAAGTGGGATTGCTTGTTCATATGGTAGGTCTATTTTTAGTTTTTTAAGAGACCTCCATACTGTTCTCCATAGTGTGTGTATCAATTTACATTCCCACCAACAGTGCAAGAGGGTTCCCTTTTCTCCACAGGAGACTTCTATCAAACATTTAGAGAAGACACAACACTTATCCATCTCAAACTCTTCCAAAATATAGCAGAGAGTGGAAGATTCTCAAACTCATTGTATGAAGCTACTATCACCCTGATACAAAGATGTCACAAAAAAAGAGAACTACAGGCCAATATCACTGATGAACAGAGATGCAAAAATCCTCAACAGAATACTGGCAATGAGAATCCAGCAGCACATTAAAAGGATCATACACCATGATCAAGTGGGGTTTATGCCAGGAATGCAAAGATTCTTCAATATACATAAATCAATCAATCTGATACACCATATTATCAGATTGAAGGATAAAAACTATATGATCATCTCAATACATGCAGAAAAAGCTTTTGACAAACTTCAACACCCATCTATGAAACAAACTCTCCAGAAAGTAGGCATAGAGGGAACTTACCTCAACATAAGAAAGGCCATATATGACGAACGCACAGCCAACATCGTTCACAATGGTGAAAACCTGAAACCATTTCCTCTAAGATCAGGAACAAGATAAGGTTGCCCACTCTCACCATTATTATTCAACATAGTTTTGGAAGTTATAGCCACAGCAATCAGAGACAAAAAAGAAATAAAAGGAATCCAAATTGGAAAAGAAGAAGTAAAACTGTCACTGTTTGCAGATGACATGATAATATTCATAGAAAATCCTAAAGATGCCACCAGAAAACTACTAGAGCTAATCAATGAATTTGGTAAAGTTGCAGGATACAAAATTAATACACAGAAATCTCTTGCATTCCTGTACATTAATGATGAAAAATATGAAAGAGAATTTAAGGAAAAACTCCCATTTACCATTGCAACACAAATAATAAAATACCTAGGAATAAACCTACCTAAGGAGTCAAAAGACCTATATGTAGAAAACGATAAGATACAGATGAAAGAAATTAAAGATGATACAAATAGATGGAGAGATATGTCATGTTCTTGGATTGGAAGAATCAACACTGTGAAAATGACTATACTTCCCAAAGCAATCTACAGATTCAATGCAATCCTTATCAACCTACCAATGGCATTTTTCACAGAACTAGAACAAAAAATTTCACAATTTGTATGGAAACACAAACCCCGAATAGCCAAAGCAATCTTGAGAAAAATAAACGGAGCTGGAGGAATTAGGCTCCCTGACTTCAGACTATACTACAAAGCTACAGTAATCAAGACAATATGGTAGTGGCACAAAAACAGAAAGATAGATCAATGGAACAGGATAGAAAGCCCAGAGATAAATATGCACATATGCTCACATTATGTTTGACAAAGGAGGCAAGAATATACAATGGAGAAAAGACAGCCTCTTCAATAAGTTGTGCTGGGAAAACTGGACAACTACATGCAGAAGAATGAAAGTAGAACACTCCCTAACAACATACACAAAAATAAACTCAAAATGGATTAAAGATCTAAATGTAAGGCCAGACACTATAAAACTCTTAGAGGAAAACCTAGACAGAACACTCTATGACATAAATCACAGCAAGATCCTTTTTGACCCACCCCTGAGAGAAATGGAAATAAAAACAAAAATAAACAAATGGGACCTAATGAAATTTAAAAGCTTTTGCACAGCAAAGAAAAACATAAACAAGATGAAAAGACAACCCTCAGAATGGGAGAAAATATTTGCAAATGAAGCAACTGACAAAGGATTAATCTCCAAAGTTTACAAGCAGCTCATGCAGTTCAGTATCAAGAAAACAAAAAACCCAATCCAAAAATGGGCAGAAGACCTAAATATACATTTCTCCAAAGAAGATATACAGATTGCCAACAAACACATGAAAATATGCTCAACATCATTAATCATTAGAGAAATGCAAGTCAAAACTACAAAGAGATATCATCTCACACCGGTCAGAATGGCCATCATCAAAAAATCTACAAACAATAAATGCTAGAGAGGGTGGGGAGAAAAGAGCACCTTCTTGCACTGTTGGTGGGAATGTAAATTGATACAGCCACTATGGAGAACAGTATGGAGGTTCCTCAAAAAACTAAAAATAGATCTACCATACGACCCAGCAATCCCAGTACTGGGCATATACCCTGAGAAAATCATAATTCCAAAAGAGTCATGTACCACAATGTTCATTGCAGCTCTATTTACAATACCCAGGACATGGAAGCCACCTAAGTGTCCATCAACAGACGAATGGAGAAAGATGTGGCACATATATACAATAAGATATTACTCAGCCATAAAAAGAAACGAAATTGAGTTATTTGTAGTGAGGAGAATGGAAATAGAGTCTGTCATACAAAGTGAGGTAAGTCAGAAAGAGAAAAACAAATACCATAAGCTAACACATATATATGGAATCTAAAGGAAACAAACAAACAAAAATGGTTCTGAAAATCCTAGAGGAAGGACAGGAATAAATATGCAGATGTTAGAAGACTTTTAATCACAGTTTCAATTTCAGTGAGTGTGATTTATCTGTTCATATTTTCTATTTTTTCCTGGTTCAGTCTTGGAAGACCTCGTTCAGTACTTTTCTAAGAATTTGTCCATTTCTTCCAGGTTGTCCATTTTATTGGCATATAGTTGCTTGTAGTAATCTCTTGTGATCCTTTGTATTTCTGCAGTGTCAGTTGTTACTTCTCCTTTTTCATTTCTAATTCTGTTGATTTCAGTCTTCTCTGTTTTTTTCTAGATGAGTCTGGCTGATCGTTTATCAATTTTGTTTATCTTCTCAAAAACCAGCTTTTAATTTTATTGATCTTTGCTGTTGTTTCTTTCATTTTTTTTTCTGATCTGATGTTTATGATTTCTTTCCTTCTACTAACTTTGGAATTTTTTGGTTCTTCTTTCTTTAATTGCTTTAGGTGTAAGTTTAGGTTGTTTATTTGAGATTTTTCTTGTTTCTTGAGGTAGGATTGTATTGCTATGAACTTTCCTCTTAGAACTGGTTTTGATGCATCTCATAGGTTGTGGGTCATCGTGTTTTCATTGTCATTTGTTTCTAGGTGTTTTCTGATTTCCTCTTTGATTTTTTCAGTGAACTCTTGGTTATTTAGTAGCATATTGTTTAGCCTCCATGTTTTTGTATTTTTTACAGTTTTGTTTCCTGTAATTGATATATAGTCTCATAACATTGTGGTCAGAAAAGATACTTGATATGATTTCAGTTTTCTTAAATTTACCAAGGCTTGATTTGTGACCCAAGATATGATCTATTCTGGAGAATATTCCATGAGCACTTGAGAAGAAAATGTATTCTGTTGTTTTTGGATGGAATGTTCTATAAATATTAATTAAGTCCATCATGTCTAATGTGTCATTTAAAGCTCGTGTTTCCTTATTTAATTTCATTTTGGATGATCTGTCCATTGGTGAAAGTGGGGTGTTAAAATCTTCAACTATTATTGTGTTACTGCCTATTTCCCTTTTTATGGCTGTTAGTATTTGCCTTATGTATTCATGTGCTCCTATGTTGGGTGCATAAATATTTACAATTGTTATATCTTCTTCTTGGATTGATCCCTTGATCTTTCTGTAGTGTCCTTCTTTGTCTCTTGTAATAGTCTTTAAAGTCTATTTTGTGTGACATGAGAATTGCTACTCCAGCTTTCTTTTGATTTCCATTTGCATTGAATATCTTTTTCCATCCCTTCACTTTCAGTCTGCATGTGTCTGTAGGTCTGAAGTGGGTCTCTTCTAGATAGCATATATATAGGTCTTGTTTTTATATCCATTCAGTCAGCCTATGTCTTTTGGTTGGAGCACTTAATCCATTTACATTTAATGTAATTATTGATATATATGTTCGTATTATCATTTTCTTAATAGTTTTGGGTTTGTTTTTGTAGGTCTTTTCCTTCTCTTGTGTTTCCTGCTAGAGAAGTGCCTTTAGCATTTGTTGTAAAGCTGGTCTGGTGGTGCTGAACTCTCTTAACTTTTGTTTGTCTGTAAAGGTTTCAATTTCTCCATCAAATCTTAATGAGATCCTTTCTGGGTAGAGTAATCTTGGTTCTAGGTTTATCCTTTTCATCACTTTAAATATGTCCTGCCACTCCCTTCTGGCTTGCAGAGTTTCTGCTGAAATATCAGCTGTTAACCTTGTGGGGATTCCCTTGTATGTTATTTGTTGCTTTTCCCTTGCTTTTTTAAAAATAATTTTTCTTTTTATTTAACTTTTATAGTTTGATTAATATGTGTCTTTTCATGTTTCTCCTTGGATTTATCCTGTATGGGACTCTCTGCACTTCGTGGACTTCATTGACTATTTCCCATTTTAGGGAAGTTTTCCACTACAATCTCTTCAAATATTTTCTCAGACCCTTTCTTTTTCTCTTCTTCTTCTGGGACCCCTATAATTCGAATGTTGGTGAGTTTAATGTTGTCCCAGAGGTCTCTGAGACTGTCCTTAATTCTTTTCAATCTTTTTTTTCTTTTATTCTGCTTTGTGGTAGTTATTTCTACTATTTTATCTTCCAGGTCACTTATCCATCTTCTGCCTCAGTTATTGTGCTATTGATTCCTGCTAGAGAAATTTTAATTTCATTTATTGTGTTGTTCATCATTGTTTGTTTGCTCTTTAGTTCTTCTAGGTCTTTGTTAAATGTTTCTTGTATTTTCTCCATTCTATATCCAATATTTTGAACCATCTTTACTATCATTACTCTGAATTCCTTTTCAGGGGCACTGTCTATTTCCTCTTCATTTGTTTGGTTTGGTGGGTTTTTACCTTCCTCCTTCATCTGCTGCATATTTCTCTGTCTTCTCATTTTGTTTAACTTACTGTGTTTGGGGTCTCCTTTGTGCAGGTTGCAGTTTCATATTTCCTGTTGTTTTTGGTGTCTCCCACCAGTGGGTGAGGTTGGTTCAGTGGCTTGTGTAGGCTTCCTGGTAGATGGGACTGGTGCCTGTGTTCTGGTGGGTGTGGCTAGATCTTGTCTCTCTGGTGAGCAAGTCTGTGTCCAGTGGTGTGTTTTGGGGTGTCTGTGAACTTAGTATGATTTTCAGCAGCCTCTCTGCTAATGTGTGTGGTTGTGTTCCTGTCTTGTTAGATGTTTGGCATGGGGTGTCCAGCACTGAAGCTTGCTGGCCGTTGGGTGGAGCTGGGTCTTAGCTTTCAGATGGAGATCTCTGGGAGAGCTCTTGTCGATTGATATTACATAGAACTGGGAGGTCTCTGGTGGTCCAATGTCCTGAACTCAGCACTCCCACCTCAGAGGCTCAGGCCTAACATCAGGCTGGAGCACCAAGACACTGGCAGTCACACAGCTCAGAGGAAAAGGGAGAAAAAAAGAAAAAAAAAATTTAAAAAGCAATAAAAAATTTTTAAAAATTATTAAAATAATAATAATAATAATTTAAAAAGACAGTAACCAAACCAATAAACAAATCCACCAATGATAACAAGCACTAACAACTAAACTAAGATAAACATAGAAATCAGAAACAAATCAGTTGCAGAAAGCAAACCCAAGTCTACAGTTGCTCCCAAAGTCCATCGTCTCAATTTTGTGATGATTCGTTGTGTATTCAGGTATTGCACAAATGCAGGGTACATCAAGTTGATTGTGGAGATTTAACCCACTGCCCCTGAGGCTGCTGGGAGAGATTTCCCTTTCTCTTCTTTGTTCACACAGCTCCCAGGGTTCAGCTTTGGATTTGGCCCTGCCTCTGCATGTAGGCCACCCTCAGGAATCTGTTCCCCACCCAGATAGGAGTGGGTTAAAGCAGCGGCTGATTAAGCTGCTCTTGTTCACTCAGGCTGGGGAGAGGGAGGGGTACAGTTGTCATAATTGGAATGTGGGGTGATCCTGCTGTGGCAGAGGCTGGTGTGATGTTGCAATAGCCTGAGGTGTGGCATGTGTTCTCCAGGGGAATTTGTCCCTGTATCATAGGACTGGACCCTGGCAGTGGCGGGCTGCATAGTCTCCTGTGGGGGTGTGGATAGTGACCTGTGCTTGCACACAGGTTTTTTGGTGGCTGCAGCAGCAGTGTTAGTGTTTCATGCCCATTTCTGGGGTCTGAGCTGATAGCTGCGTTTCATGCCTATCTCTGGAGCTCATTTAGGCGGTGCTCTGCCTTCTGTGGGTACATGGAGCAGGAATCCCCTCTGCTCACGCACCCCAAAACAGTGGTCTCTTGCCTCTTTGGCAGGTCCAGACTTTTCCCAGACTCCCTCCTGGCTCGCTGTGATGCACTAACCCCCTCAAGCTGTGTTCACACAGCCAACCCCAGTCCTCTCCCTGGGATCTTACCTCAGAAGCCCAAGCCTCAACTCCCAGCCACCACCCGCCCCAGTGGGTGAGCAGACAAGCCTCTCAGGTTGGTGAGTGCTGGTCAGCACCCATCCTCTGTGTGGGAATCTCTTTGCTTTGCCCTCTGCACCCCTGTTTCTGCGCTCTCCTCCTTGGCTCCAATGCTTTCCCCCTGCCCACCTCCGTCCCCACCGTTGAAGGGGCTTCCTAGTGTGTGGAAAGTTTTCCTCCTTCACAGCTCCCTCCCAGAGGTGCAGGTTCCATCCCTATTCTTTTGTCTCTGTGTTTTGTTTTTCTTTTGCCTTACCCAAGTACATGGGGATTTTCTTGTTTTGGGGAAGTCTGAGGTCTTTGGCCAGAATTCAGTAGGTGGTCTGTAGGAGTTGTTCCACATGTAGATGTATTTCTGATGTATTTGTGGGGAGGAAGGTGATCTCCACATCTTACTTCTCCACCATCTTGAAGGTCCCCTCTCCAAGTTGTTTTGACTATTCTATATTCTTTGCATTTCCACACTGGTTTCAGGATCAGTTTATGAAGGACTGCAATAAAGCTCTCTGGGATTTTGATTGGGATTGCATTGGCTCTACAGGTCAATTTGGAGAAAATTTACATTTCAACAATATTGAATAAAAGAGGCCAATTTTTCCACATCTTTACATCTTTAATTTCAGTCAGGAACATTTTATAATTTTCAGTGTAGTGGTTATTCATATCTTTTGTCATGTTTATTCCAAAGCATTTATTATTCATTGCTAGTATATAGAAATGCAATTGACTTTTGTGTATTATTCTTGTATCCTGAAACCTTACTAAATTCAGTTATTAGCTCTCATAACTTTTCATATGTTCCATAGGATTCTCTACATAAATTATTCTGTCATCTCTGAATAAAGACAGTTATACTTCTTCCTTTCTAATCTAGATGCCTCCTGTTTCTCATTGACTGACTGCATTTGTTAGAACCTCTAGTATAGTGTTGAATAAGAGTGGTGAGGGTGGTCATCCTTGACATGTTCTTGATCTTAGGGATAAAGCATCTTGACTTTTTCCATTAAGTATGACGTTGACTGTGGGTTTCTACATATTTTTTGTCAAATTGAGGAAGTTCTTTTCTGCTCCTAATTTCCTGAGATTTTTTTTTATTGGGCATGGATGTGGAAGTTGGAGTTTGTCAAATGCATTTTCTGCAGCTATTGAGATGACCGTATATGGTTTTTCTTTTTTTAGTTTATTAATATGGTGAATTACATTGTTTTTGAATATAAACCAGTCTGCATTCTTGAGATAAATCCCACTTCATCATAGCCTATCATCTATTTTATATAAGCTTTCTTATTTTGGAATCCACTCTCCTTGAGGATCATGAGCATTGGTTAATCCAATAAGGCCAGAAGAAAATGGGCTAATATTTTTGTCTGGTCTACTTAATATGCAGGAAGGTGGCTGGCCTTGAAAAGAAAATGAACAAGTGAGCTGTTCTTGCCTCTCTTGTTATCTTCATTGACAGCAATTTTCTTTTTCAGGGACTCTCCTCTTGATCAACACGATGAGCCTCTGATGGGCAGCAGGCAATGGGGTTTATGAGTGGTTATCTTGTAATCCAGCAGTTATCATACTTTAATGGCCATCAGAATTGACTGAAAGGCTTGTTGAGACATGGGTGGCTGGGCCTGCTCCCAGAATTTCTGATTTTTCATGTTGGGGGTGGGGTCTTACAAGGGAAGACAGAACTGCCACATTCCTGAGACCACAGAATGTCACAAGCTAGAAGTACCAATGGAACAATGTCCCAAAGAGGTGAACCTGTGCAGTCTTCACGCTTGGTGACCATGGTTACCATAGGCTCTCTTTCTTGGCCCCTTTTGTGATAACACAGTGAGAAAAGTCTCAATCCAATGGGCTGAGCAGTACATAGGGTTGGAACAGCCTCCTCTAGCCACCTTGCAGGAGGTCTGGGCAGGAGCTTGCATGAGAGTCAGCAGAGTACACAGGATGTGTCTTGAGATTATAAATGAAAGACGTGGTTCTGCGCTTGCAAGCTTGGTACCTCTTTGTTACTGCAAGTCCCTGTGTGGCCACCCGGTTAGTATTTGGTGTATGTGAATAAGATGGCTCATCCATGCACCCTGCCCACTCTGATACCCTGGTGTTGGGGGAGGAAACCCCAGCACTGAGAGGCAGTTGGACCCCTTCTTCTAGCATGGGGACCTCAGAAAGCTGGCTTGGGTTTTTAGCAGTTGTTATGGCCTGCTTTCTCGGTTGTGGCATACAGTTCTTGCTGACAGAGAGGGTGGACCCCTCCCCCAGGCAGGGAAGTCCCCCGAATGCTTGGTTCGGGTGGGAAGGTAGGTGTAATGGCCTTGGATCAGCGTCCAGAGTCTCCTTGCATCTGACAGCTCTCACTGAGGAGGACCACACACAGGCCCCCAAACGTGCCACCTGGGCCGTAATGCTATGCGTGGCTTGCTCCCCTTTCAGTGCAGAAAACACCTATTCCTGCTTTTATGAAGTTGCTACCAGCCTCCCATTTCCTTTCTGCCTGTTGACATGCTGTAAATCTCTCAAAGGAGACACTAGACCTTTTGTTCTAGAAAGAACTTATTCCATGTGCACTTAAAAGAAAATCCCTTTACTCTGACAACAAGAGCCAGCTCAGGCCATTATTTCAGATACCTTGAGTCCTTTTACGTTTCAAATTCTTTCCAAGTTCATTCAGGAAGCACTTCATGAGTGTCTCCTAGATACTGGACACAGTGCTGGAGGATCAATAAAACAGTCTGTGACCTCAGGCAGCTCACGGAGCTCACAAGCTGGTCAGAGAGTGGGGCATGGACAGAGAATATTAATAGATAGGAACTGTGATAGAAATAAGTTCAGGGGGTTCTAGGAGCAGAGGTAAATCTAACCCAAACAGGAAGGCCTCCAGAAAAAGGTGGCTTCTGAGATTAGCCAGGAAGTATAAGTAGGATTAGCTAGTCACATTGGGGACAAGACATTTCAGGAAGAGGAAAAAGTACGAACAAAGCCATGAAGGCAAGAAACAGCAGTGTGGATGGTGTATGTTTGTGTGCATGCGTATTTGTGTGCATATGTGGGTGTACATTTCTGTATGCATGTATACACATGTATTTGTGTGTACATGTGTGTTTGTGTGTGTATGTGTATATCTGTGTATTCATGCATGTGCCTCTGTTTGCTGTTTCTGCAGATGTGTGGCTGTACATAAGTACAGGTGTGAGCATGTGTTCATGCATGTATGTGTACATGGTTATGCACGTGTGCCTATGTATGCATGCATGTGTTTGTACATGCATGTGCACATGTGTGTGAGCTCATGCATGGCTGTGTGGTGGGATTGGCAAAGGAGGGGTGATGGCAGGGAATACAGGGACTTCCACATTTCTGAAAGGTCAAGTGCAAGGAGTGGCAGGATGATGAAGGTGGAGTCAGGTCAGGTAGGGCCTTGAACAACACATTGAGGAGAGTGGCTTTGGGTTTTCCTTCCAGCAACTCTCTTGATGATATTCAAGGAGTGAGGTGAGTGATGGGAACAGATCGGGACAGGTAGCTTCTTGTGTCTTTGGAACAGGTTGAGTTCCCCAGAGGCAGAGCCTGAGGCACGGATTCAGGTGACTTGTTTTAAAGAGGTCACACTCTCAGAAGAGATGTGCAGGGTATGGCAGGGGAAGATGCTCAGCTGGAGGCCCACTTTGGCCTGATTCTATAGTGAGATTGTACCACAGAGCCCATCCTGCCTCCTGGAAAGGAGGTGTGCATTTGATCCTGGTATCAGTCCGTCATTGGCTGCAGACTGGGGGTGGGGATGGTGAGAGGGTACATTCATGGACAAGACTAGGTCTCCAGAGGAAGGTCCGCTAAGAGCACTTATTTGTTGGCACCTGAGGGGTGGGTGCACTGGCTGGTGATGGGGATCTGGGCAGGGCACCAACAGCATCTACTAATAGTACAGAGTTTTTATTGTGTGTGTGTGTGGTACATGGGCCTCTCACTGTTGTGGCCTCTCCCATTGTGGAGCACAGGCTCTGGATGCGCAGGCTCAGTGGCCATGGTTCACGGGCCCAGCTGCTCCGTGGCATGTGGGATCCTCCCAGACCGGGGCACAAACCCGTGTCCCCTGCATCAGCAGGTGGACTCTCAACCACTGAGCCATCAGGGAAGCCTGTACAGAGTATTTTTGTACATCATTCCCTGAGAAGTTCTAGAAATTGGGGCTACTTTAATTTGATGTTGGTTGTTTTAACTGAAAAAAAACTTCCTTCTTTAACATTCTCTAGGAACAAATACCCTCAATAACTGTATTATTATTTTTTAAGAATATTCCTCAGCTCCATATTGGATTACTAAATTCTTAGCTTACTGGTTTTTGCCATAGCTTTTATGCCAAAGATCACTTCTGTAACATTTCAGATAGAAAACAGACATTCTTTTTACTAAAGTCTTAAAAAAAGTTTCAAATTGAATAAGATGGGTTTGAATTAATAAAACCTCTACCTGAGAAGCCAACAGCATGCTGAAACAGACTCTTCCATCTGTCGTTGGCATGGTGCTTTGATACAAGGCTTTCCTGTCCTTAATCCATGAAGGTGTGGGTGGAGGGAGGGGACCAGTTATTAAACCTGAGTTTGACTACTGTTAAAGAGAAATTATTTAGACACTTGTTAAAATGGTAAGACTTTATTCAAGACTATTGTAATAAGGGAGAGAGACTGACCTCAACTGCAAGCACAGCTGAGGATTTATAACCAATGGGCAGAGTGAGAGGGAGTCAGTGGATGGGAAGTTACTAAGAGGAACCGTGAAGGATAGGAGAAGTCTTGCTAAAGCCAGGCCAAGGTCTTAGAATATCAAGGGTGGGAGGATTCTCACTAAATGGATTCAGCTGATATATTAATTACACTTTTATTTTTTAACCTTATGATGTTTTGATGTTTCTCAGGGACCTTAGAGACCCAAGGGACAGACTGCCCCTCCCAGGCGTAACTAATTCTTGGGGTGGGGCAGTGGACAGCTTGCCTGGAACCTGCCTTTCATGAGCAGACTGACCAATCCAAGGCCTTGTCCCCCCCACCTTCTTGTCTAACTCTCACACACCCAGCCAATATTCCCCCTGCCCTAATCAACTCAGGGCCCCATACCAGACAACTAGGGACCACCATGCCTATAGCCCAAAGCCTGCTGAAATTATTCAAACTAACCAATCCTACGCTGTATACTTTTCTCTGTCTTGTCTTTCCCATAGAGACACCAATAAAGGCTGTGGTCTATGCCTTTCCCTTGCTCCTGTTTCTTCCTCCTGACCAAAACTTAGTGTCCCTCCTATACTATGTGGTGAGCTGTGTCTCTTGTTCCTAGGGAGACCATGAGTTACATTAAACTTTTCTTTCAATGGTATGGAGCTCTCCATGTCATCACTCAGTTCCCTTTATAAATTAAGATGCATGCACAGGACAGCAGGCATCTTTGCTAAAACTGGGCTCAGCAGAGATGAACATGGAAGGTCAAATTCAGGCTGAGTGGAGAAGGCTCAAAGGAGCCCGACTAACATTGGTCAAGGACATTGTCTTTGTCACCCCCGTACTCCACTGCAAACATCCCCAAGAATGTGTTTCTTAGCCTTCAAGCTTAAAAAGCAACGGGGCTAATAATTAATAACCATAAAGGAAGTTTGCCTTGAGACCCTGGAAACACAAGGCAGACAAAACCTAATGAATAGCAGCTCTGAACCCTAATGACTTTGATAAAAAGCAAGACTCATAGTCTTGGAGAAAGACAGAGATATCGTATCATCTCCAGCATTATTCAGAATGAAGAACTGACATCTATAGGGGTTGAAATGCCATGACACGGCCTTTCAGATGTACATGATCTTAATTTAAAAATTTCCAGTTTTAACCCTGTGTTATGTCCACTTCACATCCTTAGAGAAGCACAGTTTGCTTGTTTTGTGGAGGGCGGGGCATTGATGTCAAAGGGTGGCCATAGTCCTGCTAGGGGAGGGAAACGTGTTCCAAAGAACCATGCGGGTTTGTTGAAAATTTCCAGGGAAGCCTTATCTTTACATCAAGAAAATAGTAAATTTTAAATGATATCCACCTCTTCCCCAAATCTATTTAAAAAATTAAACAACCCTGAAAATCCTATCTTAATCTTCAGTTCTTTTTTTAGAAATGACCCTCTTCAAGTGTCATTAGAAAGACAGCTTATACCGCATTCAGCCCATCAGAGTAAGAGCCTGTGATGGGGTGGATTTGCTGCTTTCTGTTACCTCTCAGCCAAACAGGAATATTATAAGTTGTGTACCCAAGGTCTCCAGAGGCCAGATGAGTAATCACCACTGATTCACTCATCTAATGACAGAAAAACTGTTGAATTTAAGCATTGATATTTCCAAAATGTAGGCACTGAGGCATATTACTCAGTGAAAGAAGCCAATCTGAAAATGGTACATACTGTATGACCTCAACCATATGACATTCTGGAAAAGGGGAAACTATGGAGATAGTTAAAGGATCAGCGGTTGCCAGGGGTTGGGGGAGGGGAAGGATGAACAGGCAGAGCACAGAGGATTTTAGGGCCGGGAAACTATTTTATATGATACTATAATGATGGATACATATTATACATTTGTCCAAACTCATAGAATGTGCAACCCCAAGAGTGAAGCGTGATATAAACTATAGACTTTGGGTGAAAATGTGGAGTCAATGTAGGTTCGTCAATTATAACAAATGTATCCCTTTGGTGGGGGGATGTGGATAATGGGGGAAACTGCACATGTGTGAGAGCAGGGGATATATGGGAAGTATCTATACATCCTGCTCAGTTTTGCTGTGAATCTAACGGTGTTCTAAAATATAAAGTCTGTTAAAATAAATGTATGCAGTACATTGTGCCCACGGGCACACAGGCTGTGGAAGAGGGTGAGACTGACCTTGGCTTAAGCCGGCACGAGATTTGCTTCTTCCCCACCTCCCATGTTCTCTTGCATAAACTTGGTGACCTAGCCCAAGTCTCTCCTGGTACAACTGATTCTCATCATCAATGAAAGTTATGTTTGGGACTTCCCTGGCGGTCCAGTAGTTAAGACCCCGTACTGCCACTGCAGGAGGCATGGGTTCCATCCCTGGTTGGGGAACTAAGGTCCTGTCTGTGGCACGGTGAGGTAAAAGAAAGAAAGAAAGAAAGAAAGAAAGAAAGAAAGAAAGAAAGCTATGTTCCTTAACATTGCTGTACACACTGCATTAGCGAATAGTGAATCATATATCCTAGGGGAATTATAGGGCTGTGTTCCTGTAAGCCTCTGGTCATACTTCCATCAACTGATCAATATAGAACCTTGACTTACCTAAGTTTCTGTTTAAAGACGCTTTATTTAATACATATTGTTGAGTCATTAACCTTGAACTCATGGCCAACCGTATCATCATTTGTGCCTGAATGAAGCTTATTTAACACATTTTCTTTAAAAGACACATCACAGCCTTCTTGCACTTAGGGAGACTAAACAAACAGCATTTCAGCACTACATGTGGGGGCCATTTTAAACAACATTACCAACAAAAAGCACAAAAATGCAAAACAAAAAAGTGGCACTAATAGATCAAGGAAAGGACACTTGTTTACAGGACAAGAGCTGAAACAAGAAGGCAGGGCATCACCTGGTTCCACCTCAGCTGGGAACACACCTGTTGGGCAACTCAGATTACTCCCACTCTCTGCATGCCCACAAATTACCACTAAGGCACCACACCTATCAATTTTGGCGATTCAAATAAATTGTAGGGAGTAGGTGAATTTGCATATATTAGATCTGCAAATAATTAGGTTCAACTGTATATGTTTTTGGTTCAGCCATAGGAAAATTGGCATGAGTCTAGCTTGGAGGACCTGGAAAACTTTAGTGACTTGAGAATGATGTTAGAACACTGTGTGGGTGTTTATTTGGAGATGAAAATGTTTGGGCTCCACCTCTCTGTGGGCCATGGGAAGAAATCCAGGGCACAACCTATCAAGGTCAAGGCCCACAGCTTGTATTGACCCAGGCGCCTGATTATTTCCCTCTCTGGTGAGCACAAGTGTCCAGACCACAGAGACACCCCATATACTTCTGAGTGATCCTCAGCCCTCACAAACCCCACCTCATGCCTTTTCATTCATTGAACCCTGTTTCTATGTTGACCACTGGGGAGGTTTCCTATATACCAGTGACCTCTGTCTTTCCTTAGGATATCATAATAATTCACTTTATCCAGACTCTGCTCATCCAGGGTGGGCAGGAGAGCCTATCTGTAATCGTGGCATTCCATCTCATATTGTATCTCAGAAAGACAAAGGGTCACAAGGAAACTTTTGGAGGTGATGGATATGTTTATTACCTCAATTGTATTGATGGTAATGGTATCATGGATGTGTCTAAAATCATCAAATTGTATATTTTACTTATGTTCATTTCTTGGTATATCAATTGTATCTCCATAAAGCAGTTAACATTTCAATCAACAATTTTTAAAATATAAGTATGTCCCATGCAATATTTGAGACATGTTTATATTGAAAAAATATTCATTATTTATCTGCAATTTAAATTTAATTGGCTGCCCTTATATTTTTATTTGCCACATCTGGCATCCCTGCCCTTCAGGAGCCCTGGGGGGCACCAGAGCTGGCAGTAGTGTGAGAATCAGGGAACCAGTCTGCCAGTGACCAACAGTGAGGTCTTGGGAAAGTTAACTTCCATCTGAGCCTCAGTTTCCTCATCTGTGAAATGGACATGATTTCTAGTATCTCCAGCTGTCCCTTTATAAAATTGACACTGAGAACTAGAGTTTGGGCCCCAATTTTCATATTCTTTGTTCTTGCTTGGTCATTTGACACTTTTTAAGTTCCCAAAGGAAGCTAAGAAAAGAAATGTGAAGGTAGTATTTATTTCTGAGTAAAAGTTTTCTATTGTTGAAAGAAAGCCCACCCATCTAGGCCAAAATACCTGCTGCTTTGGCAGGAAAATAAATTTGCTGAAAATCATGAAAGCGCTTTCTCCCTCACCTTCCTGCCAGGCCCTGATGCACAGGTGATTAAGAGCATGTTCTCCAAGAAAGCAGGCCGGCGAGGTACAGGTCTGGGCTGTAAATCACGTCTTTCAGTGCAGTGACAGGCTGAGTTTCCATGCTCCCTGCCCTCACGAGGTTGTGCTCCTGTGCATTCAGGGCGGCCAGTGAACCAGGCCCCTGGACCATGGGGATTTAGGATGGCAGCACAAAAGATTGGTTTTGTGCCTGCAGCAGAGCCAGGCAAGCCCGGGTCACATCTGTGTCTACACTCCCAGCAATGGGAGGTGTGTTTCTCCTACGCCATGTTCACAGAGTTGGCGACCTCGGAGAAGGGCTGTGCTTTCCCTGGAGTCTGCTGGTGGACTCTGGCCAAGACGTGGTCTGAACTTCTGTGTTTGAACAGAACACTCATTCTGGGCGGGGGTGTCTGGGGGTGGTGGTAACAGGAGAAGGAATGAAACTTAAATGAGAGGGGGGAGTAAACTCTGGGATGCATTTGTTCCAAGCCATCATTTCAGAAGCCTCAGGCAGCACTACTATCCTGGTCTGATGAGAGGCCCATCTCCCCTGGGGAGGTCTTAGCAGATGTGGTCTCCCAGAGCTGGCTTGTTCTGCAGGTGGAACCCCCGAACAGCAGGCACCTGGCTCTGCTTTTCTTGGCTTTGAACAGAGTTCCAGCTGGGATTTGAAGACCACAGAATTCCTGCATGCTCTGACTGGCTAATGCTCTCTGAGATCCTAGGTCGCTTGTTCATCTCAGGTAGTGGACAGGTGTGTTGAGATAAACCAATAATTTCATTAAGGTACACAAGGAATTGTAGTGTCTGTTCTTGCATGTGGAGATCCAATTGTTCCAACGTCATTTGGTGAAAGACTATCCTTTCTTCACTGAATTGCCTTTGCACCTTTGCCAAAAATCAGTTGTCCATTTATGTGTGGGTCTGACTCTGGGCTCTCTGTTCTATTCTGTTGTGTTATATGCCACACTGTTTTGATTACTGTAGTTTTATAATAATTCTTGATATCAGACAGCATTAGCCCTCCAACCAAAGCAGGGGATCGAAGTTCTCAGGGCCAGGATGGACTAAGCATTATTTGATCCAGTGGTTGGTGGTCTTCAGAAAGGATGCTGAGCCCCATTTGACATTTAAGAGAAGAGAAACCTAACAGAGTAGATGTTCTGGCCCATGGAGCTAGGATGTAATGGAGAAGAATCTAGAACCAAGCTCTCCTTTCTATTAGAACCTTAGCAAAATGCTCTTCTGATAATCAGATAATTATGGTAATAATGAGCTGCTATTATTGTTATTGCAGTGCCAGCTATGGAGCTAAGCATTTTACATGTAGTATTTTATGCAACTATGTCTAGGATGCAGTGCTATTATTATGTACATGTTTCAGGTGAGAAAACTGAGGCACACAGAGAGGTTAAGTTATGTGTGCAAGGCTGTACAGCTACTAGAAGGCTGGACTGAGGTGCAAATCCAGAGAGGCTCATGGCGCAGTCCGTTCTGTAAACCAGCAGATTTCAGAGTGTGTTCCCTGAACCAGCAGCATTAGCATCACTTGGGAGCTTGTTAGAAATGCAAGTTATTACCCCTCCATTATTCTGATGCAGACTGAAGTCTGAGAACTACTGATAGAATGGGCCCATGTCCTGTCTCTGCTAGCAGGTGGTTTCTCTATGTTTAAATCTCAACTGAGAAATGAACAGTTGCAGAGGCTGGAGGGTGTGTGTACCTATAGGTCTTTCTCTGTCATATTCAATGGCAATGATTTCAGGGGAAGGAGTAACACATAGAGAGGGCAGTATGGAGTACAGGTGAAGTTCATGGGCTTGAAGGATTGGTCAGAGCCCAGGGCAACTTGTTTAACTTGTCTACACCTTCATCTTCCTCCTCTGTGATAACAATAATACCTACACCCTAAGGGTGCTGAAGGGATGAATGAAATGAGTTGGAAAAGTACTCAACATAGGATCTAACCCATAAAAATAAAGACTCAATCAAATTATATTTTTGCTCATTATTATTTAAGTCCATTTAGAAAAACTTCAAGAATTGACCACAGATTGCAGGCCTTCCATGGAATTCTTGGGATAGGTTTGGGCATCTCTGCCTGGTAGGGTGGCCAGATAAAATATAGGATGCCCAGTTAAATTTATGTTTCAGATAAACAGAATTTTTTTTAGTTTATCTCATGCAATATTTGGGACATACTTATTCTAAAAAAATTCTTTTATGTTTGGCTGTGCTGTGCGGCTTGTGGGATTTCAGTTCCCTGACCAGGAATTGAACTCAGGCCATGGCAGTGAAAGCACCTAATCCTAACCAGGGAACTTCCTAAATTTTTTTTTTCAGTGCTATCTAGAAATTAAATTTAACTAGATGGCCTGTAATTTTATTTAGTAAATCTGGTAACTCTACTACCTGGACAGTAGTGACTGTTTTGGGGTCCCTGTAGTGAAGGAAGGACTCCTGCACCGATTCTATAAGTCCTGTCTGTTTGTTTTGGGGTGGGAATTCGGGATGTGTTTACGTTGCCTAGAAATAGGCAGCATGGCCAGAGACTGGCAGAAGGGCTCTTGATCTGTTCCCCTTTTACAATCTTCAGCTACATGTTATGAAACAGCAGACAGATAGATGTTGAAAAGAACAGGGTAGTTAAGGGACCTGTTAAAAATGACTGCAATTTGGCATATTCCTACTGAAAACAAAAGTAGAGAAACAGGCTGCTTTGTTCTGGGAGATAAAGAAAGAAAGAAAAAAAACCCACACATACCACCAACAAAACAAGCCCACAGATACATTTCGCTAGAAGTATATTCATTTAGTCCTCTGAAATGTCTTAATATGGGGGCTAGATGTTCTGTTTATAAATCTGTAATTACAAGTAACTGTGCAGTGATGATAAAATTGCAGGATATTTATGTGGGGATTTAATGGCATTAATTTAAGCTGTGAGTACTGCTTAACTAACCTGAGAATATGGGCTTCTGTTAAAAATCCACTACTTCCAGATGAACCAGTTTGCAAGGCAGAAATAAAGACACAGATGTAGAGAACAAACCTATGGACACCAAGGGGGGAAACCGGGGTGGTGGTGGTGGGGCTGGTGGTGGTGGGATGAATTGGGAGATTGGGGTTGACATATATACACTAATATGTATAAAATGGATAACTAATAAAAACTTGCTGTATTAAAAAATAAATAAAATTCAAAAAAAAAAAAACATCCACTGCTTCCAGGTAAGCCCGTGTTCCAGGAACAGTAGAGTTTAAACATTTAAAGGCTGTAAATTATTGATGTTTGCACTTCTGACAAGCAGTAAAGTAGGTGACTAGGTGCCAGGAATTTGGAAAGCATTTGATCCCTGTAGGTGGAAATGCTCAGAGTGAAAATAGTGTTACAAGTTTTCAGACCATCAGGGAGAGAGACCTATGGCCAGCTCTCCCCACCTCGGCTGGCATCCTCTCTCTATCTCCTCCCTTCCCTCCAGCCTGTGTTCAGGACCTGGAACTCAGCCCTCTGCTCGGGTCACAGAATGGGAGGAAATAAACTAGGCCGAAGAGTTAAATGGACATCTGAACAGAAGCCATTTAAGGTGGGAACTAACACTCACACAGGAAACCTTGCATTCTATCCTCAACTCTTCTCGTCCCTCCCTATGCAAGGGGATTTTGTTTTTCATGTTGATTATTTTTCTTCCTAACTGAAATTGTCTAATGTAATTTTAACTAGTGGAATAGCTGAACTTAATTTGATGGGATGGAAAGAAATGTGCTTTGTTTTCTTAAAAAGAACAAATGTTTGTCATTACTTATTTATAAACACAATAAACCAGGCTCTACTGGGGAGAGAAGTGGAGAGGAAGCAGCAGATGCATGGGAAATAGGGCATAATATTTATAACAGTGTGAATGAAACATTTAAAATGGGCAAATTAAAGCAATCCTCCAGCAAAAAGGATATATGTATTGCTTGAAACTCATATACACATGCTCCAACCTCTTCTTTGGAATCATGCTGAATACGGAGCTACTTGGTAAGGGGACGATTTGATATGAAGCTTGTGTTTTTAAAGGAATCATCGTGTGTGCTCATATATGAGTAAAGCGCAAGTAAGGAAACCATGCAACATCTCACTTCTAGAAGATTTTTAATCAGAAAATGCTGTTCTATACCCAACTTATAGGGTGGACACTAAAATCAAAGGAGAGGACACTTGACTTTAAAATGTGGGTCACCTAAGCAATTCTGCTCCTAGACATTTACCCAGAGCAATGAAAGCACATGTCCACAAAAGACTTGCTCAAGAATGTTCACAGCCTCCAAAGCCCAAGAAAAAATTCAAATGACAAACTCAAAGTCAGAGCCCAAGAAAAAACTCAAATTAACTGGGGAATGGATAAACAACTTGTATATTCACACTGTGGAATATTACTCTGCAATGAAAAGAAACTGCTGATACATGGAAAAGATGTAGCTGAATCTTAAAAACATTATGTTGAGCAAGTAAAGCCAGATTTTTTATTTTATTTGTCAAATAAAAACAAATCTCGACTTCATTTGGAGAGAGTTTATTCAAGAGGAAATCACAATGGGGGAGGAGCTACTGCAGTAGGGAGCTGGGTCTGACCATCAGATCAGCAAGTGTCTCAGAGGTTAGGGTTAGGGGTTGTTCTTTGCAGAGAGGAGTGAATAAATCAGGAAGAAGCAGGTGGGGGATGTAGGGTGAGAGGCGAGGTGACTGGATAGTAGATCGAGAATGTTTTACCCTGAGGTCAGCCTTTTTTAGGGGGGGCAGTGAAGGTGGGACCGCTTTTCTGTGAGCTGCTATCTGTTGGTACTGAAGGGTGGACCAAAGTTCATGGGGCTGGGGAAGGAGATTCTTTTTTTTTTAAGTAATTTTTATTGGAGTTTAGTTGCTTTACAATGTTGTGCTAGTTTCTGCTGTACAGAAAAGTGGATCAGCTATACGTATACATATATCCTCTCTTTTTTGGATATCCTTCCCATTTAGGAGCATTGAGTAGAGTTCCCGGTGCTACACAGTAGGTTATCATTAGTTATATATTTTATATATAGTAGTGTATATATGTCAATCCCAATCTCCCAATTCATCCCACTCCCCCCACTCCCATGGGGGGAAGGAAACTCTTAACCCAAATTTGATTAAAAACAATTTTGTTCTGATTGATTAGTGGGCATAAGCAGTGCAGCTAATCTTTCATGAGGCAAAGGAAGGGAATTTGCAGGATCTGTGTCTGGCTGTCATATGTAAACAAGGTGGGCTTCTTAGAATCTTATTAAGTTGTATGGGGATGGGTGCTTTTTGCAGTAAGATGTTTTCAAGAACACAAAATGGTTGGGGCAGGAATGGTGTTCCTTGAGCCTTTGCTATTTTCCAGGACCACAGGTCTCAGGTAAATTTTAGCCTTGCTATATTAAACAGCATCATTCTGTTCTTTATGAAATTCTAAAAAGGCAAAACTAAGGTACAGTGGTAGCTGGGTGGCTGCCTGGGGGCAGTGGTGGGCATGGGGACTGACTGTAAAAAATCATATGGAAACCTTTGAGGGTGATAGAAATGTTCAAAATCTTGATTGTGGTGATGGTTGCATTGCATATACATTTCCCCAAATTCATGGAACTATACACTTAAAATGAGTGCATTTGATTGTATGTAACTCTATCTCAATAAGATTGATTTTCAAAACTGTAAGAGGGTTAGATCATAGTGGCCATGAGTTTAGACACAGAAGCCAGGCATCACTTGTGAATTGTGAGATGGATACTGGACAATTGCCCATCCTCACAGAGTATCATTTTCTCCCTTAATGCCCACCTCCTAAGTTTGCTTAGAGCTTTAAAGACATCCAACTAGTGAGAACTCAACTGTAATGTCCATTATTGCTGGTATAGTTGTTACTCTGCACTTCCTTTCAGCTGTGTCTCTCAGGCAATGTGATGCAGTGGACAGAGAATGAGATTTCAAGGCAGAGTGTCTGGGCTAGAAGTTCTTTACCGTCAATGCCTTCAGCTGTAAAACAAGAAATAGAATAATCTCGGTTCAGTTATATTGCAGTATGGTGGTGAAAATCAAATGTGAACGTGCATATAAGCTAAAGCATTATCATAAGTGGAAACAAGCCAGTAAATGGAATGCTTTTGCTTCTTTATGCCTCTGTATTTTCTAATTTGCTTTTCACAAAGAAGATGAATTATCCTTATAATCAGGAAAATATGTAAAGTAAATTCCATTTCAGAAAAAAGATGCTGTAGGCCTGGAATAAGTACTTATTTATCTGAAAAGTAGGTATATAAGAAGAGGTGATTACATAATTATCTTCTAAGGAGGTCCCTTTTGGAAGTGGAAGAGGATGCTATCACTAATTACACCAGGACAACTTGCATAAACCGGCACTACCTGGAGAAAAGTGAGATGTTTTTTCATCTACATGTAAAGGATATGTAAACAAATATTCACTCACAAATGCCTCTTAAAAATCAATAATGTACCACTTGAGGGTGCTTCTTATGTATTTATTTACTCTTTTTCCCCCAGTTTTATTGAGAAATAATTGACATACACACTAAGTTTAAGGCATACAGCATGATGGTTTGATTCATGTACTTATATTGTAAAATGATTATTGCAGAAGGTTTAGTTAACATGCATCTTCTCATATAGATGCCATATAAAGAAAAGAAAAAAGAAAGGAAAAAAAAGAAGAAAATCTCCTTATAATGAGAACACTTAGGATTTACTCTCTTAACTTTCCTATATATCGTGCAACAGTGTAAACTATAGTCACCTTGTTGTACATTACACCCCTAGTACTTGTTTGTTTGATAACTGGAAGTTGATCTTTTTTTAAAAAAATTAATTAATTACTTAATTAATTTTTGGCTGCGTTGGGTCTTCATTGCTGTGTGTGGGCTTTCTCTAGTTGCAGTGAGTGGGGGTTACTCTTCGTTGCAGTGCACGGGCTTCTCATTGTGGTGGCTTCTCTTGTTGCAGAGCACGGGCTCTAGATGCATGGGCTTCAGTAGTTGTGGCGCATGGGCTCAGTAGTTGTGGCTCATGGGCTCTAGAGCAGAGGCCTAGTAGCTGTGGCACACAGGCTTAGTTGCTCCATGGCAGGTGGGATCTTCCTGGACCAGGGCTCAAACCAGTGTCCCCTGCATTGTCAGGCAGATTCTTAACCACTACGCCACCAGGGAAGTCCCGGGAAGTCTGTATATTTTGACCACCTTCCTCCAATTTTCCCTCCCCTCTCCCTCTGCCTCTGATAACCACATATTTGATTTCTTTTTCTATGAGTTTTTTCTTTCTTTTATATTTCATATATAAATGAGATAATATAATGTTTGTCTTTCTCTGTCTGACTTATTTTACTTAGCATAATGCCTTCAAGGTCCATCCATGTTGTTGCAAATGGTAGGATTTCTTCATTTGTTATGGTTGGATAATATTCCATTGTGTTTATATTCCCCCAACTTCTTTATCCATTCTTTCATCAACGGGCACTTAGTTTGTTTCTATGTCTTGGCTATTGTAAATAATGCTGCAGTGAACATGGTGGTACAGATATCTTTTCAAGTTAGTGTTTTTGTTTCAGAAATGGAATTACTGAATCATACGGTAATTCTACTTTTAATTTTTTGATGCTCCTCCATATTGTTTTCCATGATGGCTGCACCGATTTACAGTCCTACTAACAGTGCACGAGGATCTCTGCATTCATGCTGACATTTGTTATCTCTTGTCATTTTGGTAATAGCCATTCTCACATTAGGCATGAGGTGATAGCTCATTGTGGCTTTAATTTGCATTTCCCTAATGACTATGATGCTGATTATCCTTTCATGTACCTGTTGCCCTTTTATATATCTTCTTCGAAAAATGCCCTTTCAGGTCGTCTGTCCATTTTAAAAATTGAATTGTTTGGTTTGTTGTTGTTATTGAGTTGCATGAGTACTTTATATATTTTGGATATTAACTCCCTGTCAAATATATGGCTTGCAAATAGATTTTTTCCCATTCCATAGATTGTTTTTTAACTTTATTGATGATTTCTTTTGCTGTACAGGAGTTTTTCATTTGATATAGTCCCACTTGTTTATTTTTGATTTTATTACTTGTGTTTTAGCTGTCATATTTAAAAATTCATTGCCAAGCTCATGCAGCTCAATATCAAAAAAACAAACAACCCAATCCAAAGATGGGCAGAAGACCTAAATAGACATTTCTCCAAAGAAGATATACAGATTGCCAACAAACACATGAAAGGATGCTCAACATCACTAATCATTAGAGAAATGCAAATCAAAACTACAATGAGATATCACCTCATTGTAGGTGTGAGGTATCACCTCACACCAGTCAGAATGGCCATCATATAAAATCTACAAACAATAAACACTGGAGAGGGTGTGAGAAAAGGGAACCCTTTTGCCCTCCTGGTGGGAATGTAAATGGATACAGCCACTATGGAGAACAGCATGGAGGTAGTTCTATTTTTCCTTAAAAAACTAAAAATAGAACTACCATATGATCCAGAAAACCATATACCCTGAGAAAACCATAATTCTAAAAGAGTCATGTACCACAATGTTCATTGCAGCTCTATTTACAATATCCAGGACATGGAAGCCACCTAAGTGTCCATCAGCGGATGAATGGATAAAGAAGATATGGCACATATATACAATGGAATATTACTCAGCCATAAAAAGAAAAGAAATTGAGTTATTAGTAGTGAGGTGGATGGACCTAGAGTCTGTCATACAGAGTGAAGTAAGTCAGAAAGAGAAAACAAATACTGTATGCTAATACATATATATGGGATCTAAAAAAAAAAAAGAAAAAGAAAAAATGGTTCTGATGAACCTAGGGGCAGGACAGGAATAAAGGTGCAGACGTAGAGAATGGACTTGAGGACACAGGGAGGGGGAAGGGTAAGCTGGGACGAAGTGAGAGAGTGGCATGGACATATATACACTACCAAATGTAAAATAGATAGCTAGTGGGAAGCAGTCACATAGCACAGTGAGATCAGCTTGGTGCTTTGTGACCACCTAGAGGGGTGGGATAGGGAGGGTGGGAGGGAGGTGCAAGAGGGAGGGGATATGGGGATATATGTTTACGTATAGCTGACTCACTTTGTTATACAGCAGAAGCCAGCACACCATTGTAAAGCAATATACTCCAATAAAGATGTTAAAAAAATTCATTGCCAAGACTTGTGTGCAAGAGCTTTATTCTTATGTTTTCTTCTAGGAGTTTCATAGTTTCAGGTCTAACATTTAAGCCTTCAATCCATTTTGAGTTAATTTTTGTGAATGGTGTAAGATAGCATTGACAGCACTGGAATATAGTCTATATTTAAATAAAAGTATTTTATCAATGTTAAATTTCCTGAACTGACAACAGTGTTTATTTTAAAGAGAATGTCCTTGTTCACAGGAAATACACATTGAAATATTAGGAGGTAAGGAGGAATGATGTATGAAATCTACTTTCAAAAGTTCCAGAGAAAACAAATTTACCATGAGAAAACAAATTTACCATGAGAATTTGAGAGAGAATATGATGAGACAAATGTAGCAAAATATTAAAATGGATGAATCTAGGTGAAGTTTCCATGGGAATGCTCTGGATTATTCTTGCATTGTAAATTCAATATTATTGTGAAATGCAAAGTTTGAAAAAGTTCAGGAAGGTGCCAAGTAATGATGAGTAAATGAGGCCCCAAAGTTCGGAGACTCAGGGTGTCATTAAAGCTCCAGATGAAAGTGGGGCAGCTGGAGGGATAAGCAGGAGGCAGAGACACTTCATGTGGTTTAGAAGGGCAGGGGAGCATCGGGACATAAGTTTCTCTTTTGCTGCTGTAATTTGGACTATGTAGGTTTCGTTGGGGCCAGCATGGGGGACAGGAAATAGACAGGCACTGAGTGCCCATGAATCTGACTCTTCTCGAAATTGAGCTCCTGGGAGACTGAGATTGTCCAGTAAGGGTTCATCACCTCCTAAACCTGGGCGCTTCATGGATTATAATACAAAATGAAAATGCAAATTGCTATCACAAAGGAAGGTATCCTATAACATCTTGAGTTATTTTCTCTCCAAAGTCCAATGTCAGTCCCAGCATCAGATCAAGCACAGAAACACCAGAAAATGTCACAGCTGAAGGATTTGTCCAGGTGCCAGGCATGGAGGTGGTGAAGTAGGACAACGAGCTAAAGTGAAAGTAACAATAAGTCTTGGTTCTCTTACTGTGAAAGTGCAAGCAAGAGGCAAAAAAGAGGTTCCAACTCCCTGGTGTCCCATTTCCCCCACGGAATGGCATCAGGCGAGGGTCAGGCAGACAGAGTAGGGTGGGTACTCGCCAAGAGGGGAAAGCCTGGAGTGGAAAAGTACTCAGTCAGAGTGGAGAAAAGTTCCTCAGGCAGTACCTTGTTGAGGAGGTTTTAGTGGAGGCTCCTGGGCTAGGAATGCAGACATCTGCATGAGCATGGCTGGTCTGGGGGACCTCAGTTCTTGACAGAGACCCCCTCCAGAAAATGGCAGTGCATCAAGTCTGATGTGGGGATGGCAATTTCCTCCCATGAGGCCTGCGGGGCAATGCCTTGTGTTAGTCAAAGTTCCCCAGAGAAATAGAACCCATAGGATGTGTGGGTAGACAAATAGATATATAGATAGATACATAAACAGAGATTATTATAAGGAATGGCTCCTACGATTATGGAGACTGAGAAGTCTAGACCCAGGAGAACCAATGATAGATTTCCAGTCCAAGTTCAAAGTCCTGAGGACCAGGAGATCTGATGGTGTGAGTGCCAGTCCAAGTCTCAGTCCAATGTCAGGAGAAGGCCAGTGTCCCAGCTTGAAGACAGTCAGGCAGAGAGCCTATGGTCTGACCTGGAAGATCACACAGAGGATTTTGACTGGAGCTGGACTCCTTACATTTTCTGAGTAAGAAAACCTGAGCTAAGTTGGAGACTGTTTTCCTTCAGGTGGTGGTGGGTTGCACTTTCTCCTTGTAGGATCCCAGTTAGTATGTGGGGACTGCAGTTGGAATGCACAGGTCCAGACTCTCTCAGCTCCTCAAAGCAGGCTGCCCTCGGTGTGTGCACAGGGTGGCATCAGTGCCTTGCTGGCACTTGGCGTGCTGGTGGTGTGTGAGCCACTCCTGACTTCATCTCTTTCCTCTCCTGTCTTCTGCAAGACACCGCTTGTTGTGACACTTCAGGGAACTTGGAGTGGACCTGTGCTCCTTGAGGTTGCCCTGCACCAATGTTCATAGCCCACATGGCATGGGACCACCACCAGCTGAGGTGTATTAGAATCCTTGGTGGAGAGTTCTAAAACTCCAGGCCAGCACAGGTGGAAGGCAAAAACCACAGCCTGGTGAAACAGAGATGGACTCCACACACGTCCTCAAGAATAATTTAAATTCACTCCACAACAGGGGAAACAGTAAAGGGAAAGCAGAGCCCAGCCGAGAGCAGAGGTGGGAATGTGGTTTTAAAAATCACAAGGGTGGGGAGCAAGATTACAGAAGACTACAGTTAATCCTGGCTTTCAAGAGAGGGAAGGATATCCTTGGACAACTATTAAAAGTCATCGCATGATTAAAACACAGAGATGCACACAGCCTAGGTTGACCTTGGCTCTCAACACTGCACAACAGCTTTGGAACCTCAGGCAGGGAACTTGAACTACACCTCCGTCTCCTCATGTGTAACTTGGTGAGTTTCACAGTATCTCTTTCATCGGGTTGTTGAGAGGATGAAATGAGATGATGCTTATAAAAGCATGAGATGGTTTTGACCCACTCTGAGGGCTCAATGAGTGCTAACTGTAAATATACATACATATTTATATACTACATGTATCCACATATTCATGTATATGCCTGTATATAATGTTACATATGCAAGTAAATACATACACATATATAGTGGTGAAGTGTATTTGCAGTGAAAGTAAATCTAGTAGACAGTGGAGATCATTTGTCCAAACTTTAAAAGGAATCATACATTGAAAAGTGACTTTTGTTTAACTGTGGAGATGGGCAGTTTTTCTTTCCTGAAAGACTTATTTATTAAGGACAGAAGCCCGTATTAACTCACTGTGGAAATGAAAAGGGACACGTCCCTAATGTCAGGAAGTGAGAAATGGAAGATTGTTATGGTTTACGTTGCTGACGTTGCATGCACTCGCATGCACCCACGTACACTTATGCACACATGTAGGAATCCTGGGACTGCATGTGTGTTATGTGGAACCAGGGCCATGATTCCTCCTAAGGCCTCCTGTCTTCCAGGCTCATCGGCTTCCCTTCATTCTTTCCTCTTTTTCTTCTTTATGTTCTTTTCATATTTCCCTGTTTCTGCTTTGTCCTTCTCGTGTGTTTACCTCTTACATCCTCGGTAGCTATGTTTATTCATTTGAAAGTCGAAAAGAAGGTAAGAGGAAAAGGAGTTTGTAACCTAAAAGTCCTTCTTTATGAAGGAAATATCTGTCCTTGTTCAAAAATAGCCATGACACTTGTTTCATGTAAAACAGGAAGGACCCGGAAAAGCGTATTTCTACTTAACCCGTGGTGGTGAATCTTGTGGCCATCAGTGGGCTGTGAAAGCAGAAGGAAGGGTCCGTAGGGAGGCCCTGGGCTGCTGCTCTCCATCCAGAGAATTTCTGACATGTTCCATGGCCATGGCCTCCTCAGGGCACATGATTCTCCATCCCCTCAGTTCCCCTCTGGAGGCTGCAATGTCTCCCCCCATTCAGCTTCCACTAGCCACTCTCAGGGGTCCTCACCCTGCCTTGGTGTGTGATAGCTCTGAACACAGGTTTCCACTCATGGTAAACTTATGGAGAACTTGTTCCTACGTGATAAGAAGAGAAACGTAGACATAGAGAAAGGATGTGTGGTCACATGTAGGGAAGGGGAGGGTGGGATGAACTGGGAGATTAGGTTTGACATAAATACACTACCATGTCTAAAATAGCTAGCTAGTGGGAACCTACTATATAGTACAGGGAGTTCAGCTCGGTGCTCTGTGATGACCTAGGTGGGTGGGATTGGTGGTGAGGGGAGGTCCAAGAGGGAGGGGATATATGCATACATATAGCTGATACTCTTCCCTGTACAGCAGAAACTAACACAACATTGTAATGCAATTATACTCCAATAAAAAAAAAAGAAATGGAGACTACTATATGTTGATACTAATACCAATGGGAGATTTTGTTACTTGGTAGAAAATATCTGCAAATCTTACATCACTGTGTTTTATGAGCACTACAATGCAGTGGAATGATGGACCCATATGCATTTTGTTTCTCTTCAAAACAACATAGATGCGTCTATTTGACATGGATGCATTTAAATAAATCAGTGAATTTATTGGGAGGAAAGAGTCCATATGCTAATTTAAAAAAAACCCATAGGTATGAAGACAGAATGCAGGAAAAAAGAAGAGAAAGAGACATTTTATAACACTTGCATTCTAGTAACTTGTATTTTGTACATAAAAAAGAACTGATTTTTATTATTTTCTTCTATTATTATTATTTTTTTATTATTCTCAAACACTGATGACAAAGGGGTAAATTTGATGAATTTTTACTATAGTATAGAAAATGAAAATCTAAATATTTTATTCTTCCTCTTTACTCAGTTGTTACCCATTTACAGTCATGGCTAAAGAACTATTTTTGTGGCTAAAGAACTACTTTTGCAGTTGACTGGATGTGACACTTATTTCAAAACAATGTGAAGGTCCAAAATTCTCATCATCCCAGCATAAAGTCAAGTAGAATGCCTATTATTCAAAACACTGTGCAAGGAAACCAATTATTGTGAAGAACATAAGTATATGTTAAATGTCTTCATGTGAATATCAGTCCACGTCAAGTGATTTTCAAATGCAGTTGTATTAACATCAAGTGCTTATGCTTGGGAATGTGTTTGAGACATAACAGCCGTCCTTTTCTAAATGAACTTATATACAAAACAGAAATAGACACCCAGGCATAGAAAACAAACTTCTAGTTACCAAAGGGGAAGGCGGGGAGGGATAAATTAGGAGGTTGGGATTAACATATACACACGACTATATATAAAATAATCAACAAGGATCTACTGTATAACACAGGGAACTATATTTAATAATCTCCAAAATTTATAAATAGCTCATGCAGCTCAATAGCAAAAAAACAAACAACCCAATCCAAAAATGGGCAGAAGACTTAAATAGGCATTTCTCCAAAGAAGATATACAGACTGCCAACAAACACATGAAAGAATGCTCAACATTATTAATCATTAGAGAAATGCAAATCAAAACTACAATGAGATATCATCTCACACCAGTCAGAATGGCCATCATCAAGAAATCTAGAAACAATAAATGCTGGAGAGGGTGTGGAGAAAAGGGAACACTCTTGCACTGCTGGTGGGAATGTGAATTGGTACAGCCAGTATGGAGGTTCCTTAAAAAACTAAAAATAGAACTACCATATGACCCAGCAATTCCACTACTAGGCATATACCCTAAGAAAACCATAATTCAAAAAGAGACATGTACCAAAATGTTCATTGCAGCTCTATTCACAATAGCCCAGAGCTGGAAACAACCTAAGTGTCCATCATCGGATGAATGGATAAAGAAGATGTGGCACATATATACAATGGAATATTACTCAGCCATAAAAAGAAACGAAACTGAGCTATTTGTAATGAGGTGGATAGACCTAGAGTCTGTCATACAGAGTGAAGTAAGTCAGAAAGAGAAAGACAAATACCATATGCTAACACATATATATGGAATTTTTAAAAAATGTCATGAAGAACCTAGGGGTAAAACGGGAATAAAGACACAGACCTACTTGAGAATGGACTTGAGGATATGGGGAGGGGGAAGGGTAAGCTGTGACAAAGCGAAAGAGAGGCATGGACATATATACACTACCAAACGTAAGGTAGATAGATAGTGGGAAGCAGCCGCAGAGCACAGGGAGATCAGCTCGGTGCTTTGTGACTGCCTGGAGGGGTGGGATAGGGAGGGTGGGAGGGAGATGCATGAGGGAAGGGATGTGGGAACAGATGTATATGTATGACTGATTCACTTTGTTATAAAGCAGAAACTAATAATAAAAAAATATTTTGTAATAATCTATAATGGAAAAGAATCTGAAAAAGACTATATATATATATGAATCACTTTGCTGTATACCTGAAACACTGTAAATCAACTATACTTCAATTAAAAATAGAAAAAAAGAGAAAACTTCCAAGAAAATGTATGCATAAGTGAATCACTTTGCTGTACACCTGAACCTAACAAAACATTGTAAATCAACTATACTTCAATAAAAAAAGTGCTGTGTTTTCCTTCCATTGCTTTTCTCTAAGTGTGTCCAGAGTCCTGTACATAATTTTTGGTTTCCTGAGTGTCCACCCTGAAACTGACTTTTCCTCCTGCATTTACTGAGCACACAGTAGCTGATCAACTCATAATTTAATTGAATGCCCAGGGCAGGAATATCTGGCACCCACTGTGCTAGGTGACTTCTCAGACACTAAGCTGGGAGGACACCCTGCGTCTCCCGGCTCTTCACCGCAAGTCCCATTGTCCTTGGAGTGGGAGGCGCCTGAGTGTGCTGGGGAAACTGGGCAGAAAGGAACAGTGTACTGCTTCAAATCTATACTGTCTGGGTTCATGAGCCAAAGGACCAGAGAGCTGTCAGGGAGGAGTGTGAGTGAAGGAGTGGGGGCCCAGTGATGCTCTCTGAGTGCAGGGCTGGGTGGCCCACTGTGGGTGCCTTCTAACGGTGGAGTAGGGAGCTGCTTCTGATGGTGAACTTGACTGATGCAAGGCTAGATGGTGAAAGCCGCAGGCCATTAACTCCCCAGAGGGGTGGCCAGGATTCACAGGGTTATACACACATTCTCAGACTCTGGGTGGGTAGAACTTCCCAGGTCTTCTCCACAAACTCCAACGTGAGCCCTCCTGGGACTCCAGCTGACTCATCTGCCCAGTGACGGGGCCGCATTCAGAAGGGTCGATGAGTGAGTAGACGCTGGTTTCTGCACCTCTTTGCCATCTCAGTGCATCCCTGCAAATCCCGGAGCTATCGTCCTCAGCATTTCTTGGCGTTGAGAGTTAGCTGAAGTTTATAGGAACAATTTTGCTATCTATACTGTCTGACGATGGTGGCTGTACTCCTTGTGGGTCAAGATACTATATTTCTAAGTATTGTGTGTGTGGCTGGGTTTTATTTTTTTCTGAACTGTCTAAGGAGGTCATGACAAGTCTGTAGCTTCACACCCCCTGTTTTTACAGTCAGTGGATGACATGGCTATACCGTGATGCCACTCTGACCCAGCCTCAAAATCTTTATCTACAGAAAACTCTGGATTTTGTAATGAAACCCACCTGCCTCCTCCTGGTCTGGAGAATGTGATTACAAGATGTGAGTAGCCAGGAACTGACTTTTTAAAAATGTTGGCTTGTCATTTGCTGCAACACTGATGGACCTAGAGATGATCATATTAAGTGAAATAAGTCAGACAGAGAAAGACAAATGTCATATGATATCACTTACATGTGGAATCTAAAAATATGATACAAATGTATTTATTTACAATACAGAAGTAGACCCACAGACAGAGAAAACAAACTTGTGGTTACCAAAGGGGAAAGGGGGTAGGGAGATAAATTAGGAGTTTCAGATTAACATATACACACCACTATATATAAAAGAGATAAACAACAAGGCCCTACTGTATAGCACAGGGAATTGTACTCAATATTTTGTAATAACCTACAAGAGAAAAGAATCTGAAAAATAATACACACACACACACACATATATATATATATATTCAGTTTTATATATGTATATATATATATATATAAATATAAAACTGAATCACTGTGCCATATACCTGAAACGAATGCAACATTGTAAATCAACTATACTTCAATCAGAAAAATAAAAATGTTGTTTTGCAATGATTTCTCAGACTATAGCATTTCAACCGTCAATTGTCAGTAGCTATTTTATCAGTGATGTGGGAATGTTTTGTTGAATGCACTATTCCTGCTGATCGTACTTTTTCTTAGAACACCCTTTGCCTCCATAGTTGTTCTCCTTTCTCTTGGAGAGAAGGTCATGTGGCTGGCTGTGTGTACAATGCAGCTCAGGGGTTGACACTGTGCCTTGGCCGGTGTGGAAGGAGTGGCCCACTTCACGCTCACACCTTCTCCAGTGTTGTGCCGTGAGATCCAGCCTGCTCTTACCATCAGTGACTTTGTACTCAACCCCAAGCAAAGGAGATTCAGAATCAACTGTAATACAATGATAACAGCACTTCTCTGCTGGTCATTCTGCTAAATGCTTCAAATCCCTTTTCTCTTTCATTCTTCACTGCAGCCTTGCAAGGTAGGTAGTAGTATTATCTTCACTGAAGACACATATTCAATAGAAATGAGGCTTGGAGAGGTTAAAGAACTCACCCAGAGTCATATAAGCAGCAGCAGAGGGGGCTTCCCTGGTGGCGCAGTGGTTGAGAGTCCGCCTGCCGATGCAGGGGACACGGGGTCGTGCCCCAGTCCGGGAAGATCCCACATGCTGCGGAGCAGCTGGGCGCGTGAGCCATGGCTGCTGAGCCTGCGCGTCCAGAGCCTGTGCTCCACAACGGGAGAGGCCGCAACAGTGAGAGGCCCGCGTACTACAAAAAAAAAAAAAAAGAAGCAGCAGAGGCAGGATTGGAACTAGGCCCTTCATGATTTGCTCTATGATCTTAAGCCAGGTGGTTTGAAAGCTCATCCCTTGCACTATGAAGGAGACGGAGTGATGGTATCACCCATGTCACCAGTCTGCAAGGACAACCTGTTCTCCTCGAGTCCCCCTGCAAGCAGAGTCCCAGGTATGCTCCAGGATGTCACCTACTTGCTGCATTAGAACCCGGACAAACAGACTCAACCAGAACAAGAGGGGGATACAACAGGTGAGTTTTGTGTGACAGAGGTGGGAGCAAAACAGAAACGCAGCGCTGGAACCCGCTGGATGTGCTTTATCTGAGGCATGCTTCCTTTGTTCTATTTCATGGCAAAGAAGATGTTCTGGATTATTTTAGGTGAAGGAGGGATGGGAAGAGCTGAGGGTGGCTGTAAAGGGGACTAAGAAACTTAAGGCTAGATTTGGGCTGGATTTTGGAATTCAAGAGGTTAACAGAAGCTGAATTTAGGAAAAGTTGTCCTCTCATTTTTGCTCAAAATTGTTGCTGTGTGTATGAGTGTTAAAAAAAATCAATGTGAAGTTATCAGTGTTAAAATTCATAATAAAAGGTAACATCTGTGAGGCTCTAATGGTCCAGGCTCCTATTTTTATTATTAACATCAATTTAACACCCTCAGAAGAGTTATTAGGCTCAACCTCCTCTGTCATTGCTGTTGTAATAGGAATAAAGGCCATTTTCTTCTGGTTGTAAATTCAGCTTTTGAAAATGGAACATCAGCAAGACCCTGAGAGTAAACAACCCCAAATACTGTGTGACCACTGTCTTGGCCAAGAAAATGAATATTTATGAGACTGTGTCTCGGCCGTTGGTTCAGATGCTGTGGGCTTCAGGCAGAATTACTATTCACCATCTGAATTGTACACTTAGGTTGGACATAAATAATTTTATTCAAAACTTCATCCCAGGGATTGTGAGGAACATTCTTCATTTTATTTAGGTTGTGCTGACCACCTAATACAGGACTCAGGTACCTGTCACATTTCCTGTGTGATACTGATCCACATCTGACCGTTGGGCATTTTCTTGTCTGGTGGCAGAGGGACTGGTGGATCCACAAAAGTCCTTCAGAGTGAGCTGGTTTGAGAACCCATGTCCTCCCAAGCCAACCTTTTGTCCCCAGAACGTCTGTTAATGTGCGACCTGGTGGCCTCAGATTAGCATTAAGTGTCAACCAAAGATTAAGTGTGGCACAATTGTTCTGGGATATACCTGATTATATTTAAGTCTAAAATTTTTGAAACACCTTGGTAGAATTTCTGGGACACCAAGGGTCTGGACAACCATAACAACGTCCTCCACAGCAAATAGTATAACTCGATGTTCTGATGATGTGGCTGCATTAATTGCAGTCCTCGGCTTGAGAGAGGAGTTCTCTGCATTTCCAAGTGTTTTTCAAGGGTTTGATTGGATACGGGTAGCCCTCCTACAGTTTTGGGGTGGTGGATGTGTATGGTTTTGCCCACCCGTGGGTGGCTCCTTCAAATGGGAGATGTCCTGATGTTTTTGACCTACCTTTGGTCTAAGGAATGGAACTTGAATCCCTCAGCTCCATGTTCCACCCTCGAGCTGGTTATGCTGTAGAGCCTCCTCTGTTCTTTGGGGTGTACCGTAGTGATAAGGGAAAAAATCAGTACCTTTTTTTTTTTACATCTTTATTGGAGTATAATTGTTTTACAATGGTGTGTTAGTTTCTGCTTTATAACAAAGTGAATCAGTACCTTTTTTGTGAAGCATCACTGAAGCCTTATGTGCTTTCTGTGTTGTCGAGCTGTGTAAATTATCTTCTGCAGGAAGAACTCACACAGCTCGGGCTCACTTCAGTACAACTCTGACAGTTTGTTGGTAGCAGAGAGCAAGGAAAACAATCACCATTTGTGTGGCAAAGATTAGGGAGCTTTGGAACTCTAAAGGGAATTGAGCGAGGAGCTCCTGGCACTCCGAGCCGAACCACATATGGTCGACGTCCTCAGAGCAGCAGGTGTCAAGATGGGATGAAACGCTCACAGGTCTTATTAGAGGCAACTACTGTTTGAGAGAAAAGGGAGAAGGAATCAATGGAATTAGGGAGGATGCATCCTGGACCGCCGGGCTGCAGTCTCTGGAAGGCTCTACAGGGCTTGGGCAGCTCACCTGTGTCTCTCAGAACAAGGCTGCCCTGGGTGTTGGCTGGAGTAGCCCAGGGGAAGCGTGGCCTTGTGCAAACATGGTGAGGATGGATTGCAAAGTGTGACACCTGGAGGCTTTGGTCAAAATGTCTCTGCTGTTGGAGGTCTGCAGGGCCCCTCCCAGGGGCTGCCCGAGACTACTTCTTGGGGCTTCAGTCTCCTTAGCTTAAAATGAAGAGCTTTTCTTCGCAAAATACCTACTTTGTTTCAGAGGCTGGCCACATCCTGGAATCCAAAGGGGCTTCCAGAGGGAAACAGAGGAGAGGCCGTGTGCCCCCCAGCCTGGAGGTGTTTCCCTGCCAGCCTCCCTCCACACACCAGCGTTTCACGGGCTTCCTAGGACCACAGACCACAAAGCCCGGTGGTCTTCTCGTGTCTTCAGTCCCACGGCTATTGGTCAGGGTCACAGGCTGTAGCCAAGCACCGGCTGTTTGCAGCTCTGTCCCTCAGGGGTGGCTTGTTGTCTCTTCTTGTCCTCTCTGGACCAGTTCAGTCACTTTCTCTCACGCTCCTCTGCCAAGTTTGCAACAGGAGGGAACCCACACTCACACCCGTGTTTAGTGAAAGTGAGGCTCCCACCTGCCGCTTCCATTTCCTGCCTGCCTGTGAGTCCGCTCTGCACCTGCTGGCTGTGTGACCCAGGGCATGATGTCCAACCTCTCTATATCTCGGTCCTTATTTGTAAACAGGGAGACTGGTACCAATTATTAACTATTATGGATGTTTTGAGGGTTGAATGTGATAATACAAGCAAGCACTTAGCACAGTGCTCAATAAATGTCAGCTATTATTAGGTTGAACTATTTAGAACTGCCATCTTTCTAAGTCAAAAGTCATTACATTTTGGCAGTTTTATATGGCTGAACTGAGAATTGTCATCGGACAAAGCTTTGGGGTTGGAAACTCCCTTACCATCTGTGGGATACTCACTTGCCAGGCGGAGCAGCTGGCCTGGGCTGCTTCTGCCTCCTTGTCAGGACTCAGCATGTGCTCCTCCAAAATTCGTTAACTCCAAGAGGAGGAAGGTCTTAGGTGGGAACAGAGGAATTGGCTCCATCTCACCTGTCATCACCTCCTCTTCACAGTGATCAGTGTTCACAGCGGTGACCTTGGACTACAGGAGGCCTCCCCAGGGTGGGTGCTCAGCTTGTGAAGGGAGATGGCCCTTTCCTGGCTCACAGAGCAAACTAGGGTACATCAGAATGACTCCTTGTATTAGGGTTCTGCAGAGAAGCAGAATCATAGGATATATATATATATATATATATATATATATATATATATATATTCATACGTTGAGAGATTTATTATAAGGGACAGGATCACACAATTATGGAGGCTGAGAAGTCCCATGGTCTGTAAGCTGGAGGTCCAGGATAGCTAGTGATGTAGTTCAAGTCCAAGCTCAAAGGTCTGAGAACCAGGGGGCCTATATAAGTCCCAGTCCAAGTCTATGGGCTGAAGACAGATGTCCCAGCTCATCAGTCAGGCAGAGAGAGACAATTCTTTCTTCCTCTGCCTTCTTGCTCTCTTCAGGCCCACCCACATTGAGAAGGGCAATCTGCTCTATTCAGACTACGAATTCAAAGGCTCATCTCATTCAGAAACACCCTTACAGACACTCAGAAATAACATGTAACCAGCTATCTGGGCATCCCATGGCCCAGTCAAGGTCCACGTAGGTTTACTGTGGTGATCTTGATTCAGTAAGAGCGTGTCTTTGTGGGAATGGCTGGCCCTGGGGAACCATGGGAATCCTTTAACACCAGCCACGGAATGAGAGGTGCTCCTTCTGAGAACGCACTTGGGTCCGTGTGTGGGCAGGTCCTTCATGGTGAGGAGGAAGGGTCCTCGGACAATGGACTGAGAGCCATGTCCTCATCTCTGCGGGGATGCCCAAAGTCACAGGTACTCTTGTGTTCAAGGCATTCACTTCCTAAAGCCAGTGTTAAAATAACAATGTGTAGCTATTCACATTTGTACATTGGAGGGGCTAAATATGATGAGGATAAAGCACTGGATTTAAACTGCAGAATTAATTTACTCCTGGTCCAACCGTGTGGCTGTGTGCAAGCATCTTACCTCCCTAGAACCTCATATAAGGCATGAGAGTTTGTGCCAAAGTCAGAATGACAAGTGCACCTTATCTCCGAACCCGAATCTGATTGATGAGTTCAAACTCCTTCAAGCACTGTGTTGGGAGGATTAATTATTGATATAAGGCCATGCCCAGATGACACTATATGTACTTGACAAAGGATTTATGTCCAGAACACAAAAAGAACTCCTATAAATCGATACAAGCAAGAGACACAATCCAATAAAAAAAATTTGAACAGACACTTCACCAAAGAAGATCCAGGAATAACCAGTAAATACATGAAATGATGCTCAAAAACATCAGTCATTAGGAAAATGCAAATTAAAACCATGAGATACCATTTCACACCCACTAGCATTAGCCCAAATCTAAAAACTGATAACATCAATGTTTGTGAGAGTGTGGAGCAAGTGGAACTCTCATACATCACTGACGGTCATGTGAAATGGTACAGCCACTTTGGAAAACTGTTTGACAGTTTCTTATAAATGTAGCCATATACTTTCCCAAAGATCTAGCAATTCTAGTCCTCAGTATAGCCCAAGACAGATGACAACATTTATCCACAAAAATACTTGTATAAGAATATTTGTAGGAGGTTTACAGATATCAGTCAAAAAGTGGAAATAATCCATGTTTTCACTGACAGGAAAATAGGTAAATGTATTGTGGTATATTCATATAAGTGAATACTACTGATGCAGGTAATGGCATAAATGAATTCCTAAAACATTTTGTTGAATGTAAAGGACCAGTCAGAAGAAATATATACAGTGTGATCCCATTTATGTGATGTTAAAGAAGAGGCAAGTAAGCTGATAGAAATCAGAACAGAGGTTTTTTATCAGCGTGAGGAAAACTACAAGGGGACCAGAGAGAACTTTCTGAAGTGTTGGAAATGGCATCTTAATTGGGGTGGAGGTTATATGGGTGTAAACATCTTTCAAAATTCACCACATTATGCACTTAAGATCTATGCATTTTACTGGTTGTAACTTTTACTCCAATTAAAGAAAAATAGGAAAAAACAGGAGGAGAGAAATTAGAGACACTGAGAATAGTTTGCTCTTTCAAGGAGTTTTGCTTAGAGAAGAAAGGAGAAACAGAACGCTAACGAGAAGGGAAGTCCAGGCCAGAGGTTGTTTTGTTGCTTGTTGCTTTTTACCATGGGAGAAGTAACACCATGTTTGTGTGCTGATGAGAAAGATTAGCAAGAGGGAGGGAAGATGCATGGTTCAGGAGAACATGGGCCAAGCTACAGGAGTGATGTCCTTGACTAGGTAAGACAGAAGCTATCTAGAACACAGCAGGATTATTAGCCTTTGCCAGGAGTTGGGAGAGTTCACCTATAACAAGACGGAAGGCATTGCAAATGAGCACAGATGCAAGATTAATATCTCAGAATTTAGAACAAGGCCAGTCTGCACACTGAGTTTTCCCCCAGTCTCATGTGGCCCCACCAGTAAAGTGAGCATAGACTTGGAGTTCAAGTGAGTAAAACAAAGTGAGGGGGGATGGTGAGGGAGTGAGAGAGTGATTATCCTGATTGGTCATGGACTCTACATTCCATAAACAAGACAGTGAGGACAAGAGGATGGTGGGGAACAGGCAAAGCCAGGATTGCTAGATGGTTGGTACTGTTAGGTCTGAAGGACTAGAAGAGTTGAATCAGAAGAAAAAACATGCAGGAAATGCAAAATAAGCTGGGAGCTAAGTTTTCAAGGAACAAGTGACAGAGAACTGGGGGTCAGTTAATGATGGTGGCAAGCAGGGTAAGTAATTGGTACATAGCCTGATGAGTGGAAACTCAAAGCTAGGTGTTTTGATGAAGGAGGAAGGAAGACAATCTGGAGGAACCATGTCAAATGCTTCAGATAGATCACCCCCACCTCCAGGCCAGGTGGTGCACAGAAGGGATGCTGAAGAGAAGACTTGACAGGGCTGAGGGCAAGCAGAGTCTCTGGGAGGGGGAATGGCATGTCCCATGAGAGGAATAGGATGAAGAGACAATACTGGGGAAGAAAGGATTTTGGTATAACAGTACATTTCATCTAGCTCCATATGTCTCTGAACCTGATGACATTTTGCTACTTCTCATTTTTGTCCAGTCTGGAAGGATCACACAGTTCTTATAGAAATTAACATATTACCTGATTGAACATGTCATGACTTTGCCCAAATAGGTGTTCACACTGTTCTAAGGTCTTGCCAAATACAAGAAGGATGATCAAATGGCCAACAGACACAAAATCAATCAATCAAAATCTACTTCAATCTTACTAGAATCAAACAAATAGGAATTATTGGAGTGGAAAAATAAGAAATATTGATTTTTCTGGCATTAGAGAAAGTCAAGGAGCACTTTCACACACTGTTATTTGTAATGTCAACTGATACAATCATTTGAAGGACAGTTTAGCCAAAACTATTCAAAATTAAGATGAATATACCCTTTGTTTCTTCCATATCCACTTTTAGAAAATTAACACGAAGAAAACTGCATAGTTATACAGGAGAGTCCACAGTGTTCATAGTAGAAAAATGATTGCTCATATGCCAAATGGCTATAAAAAAATTGGGCAAACACGTGATAACTCCAGACCATGGACTATCATACAGCTTCAGAATGGATGAAACAGGTATCTCTCTGCATATTTTTAAAAGTCTCAGACTTACTGCAAAGTGGTGACTATGCTACAAAGAAGAGAGTGATGTATTTGTCTTGAAATGGAAGAATGAGACATATTACTAAATGGAAAAAAAAGCAAGTTGCACAATAGTTTGTGTGCATGAACTCTTTTTTCAATAATAAATGTGTAGAAAATTAATGGGATTTTCACACAGTATAGCTGTCGTTATCTGTGCATGGTAACATTGGAGGGCACTTCTCATGTCCTCTTTTTTAACATCTAACAGGGTGTGCAGAGTGCCAATTCTGGATCAGAGTGCCTGGATTTGAATCTTGATTCCTATACTTGACAGCTGTGTGGTTGTCACCAAATCCCAAATTTCTCTAAACCTTGGTTTTTTCCTCTATAAATTAGACCATTGTAAACTGTGAGGGTGATGTAGGAAAAATCACGGCAACTATCCCAGTAAAACAGAGAAAGTGCTCAAATTAATTATTATTATTATTACTAGTATATTTTGCATAACAGACATGTAATTGCTTTTTCTTTACTGGAGTATAATTGCTTTACAATGTTGTGTTGGTTTCTGCTGTACAACGAAGTGAATCAGCTATATGTATACATATATCCCTTCCCTCTTGGACCTCCCTCCCCCCCACCATCCCACCCATCCATCTAGGTCATCACAGAGCACCGAGCTAAGCTCCCTGTGCTATACAGCAGGTTCCCACTAGCTATCTATTTTACACATGGTAGTGCATATATGTCAGTCTTAATCTCTCAATTCATCCCACCTTCCCCTTCCCCCTTTGTGTCCACTTGTCTGTTCTCTACATAATTGCTTTTCTATTCAGAAAAGAAATAGATTTTTAAAAATTTTATTTTTAAGGAACTTAGTTGGGACACAGTCCTGGAGAGATGTAGCCTCACCTCCACATGAAAATGGCCAAAATTAATGAAAGAATGAATGAAGTGACTGATGTTGATGGAGAACCAAATGGATTCCTGTGGATATTAATTGATTTGAATCTAAAATCAGTGAAAGATTTATTTTTAGTTCACAGGAAGTCAAGCAATCCAGTGACTTTTTAGGATGACATTTTATTTCACATTTTATAAATTCCTGATGTCTCTTGTGTATAGTAACTTACACCCTGTGGTGTGGAAAGAGGGGTCCCTGAGCTTCTCCAGCAGCAGGGAATTTCCTGCCTGCTGAAAGCCAAGACTTTCAACTTTGGAGAGGAGACAGGTGACTGAGGGAGAATAAAGTTGTGGACACTCCTATCCCCAAATTACACCTGGTTACAATGTGGGCCAAGAGAAGGCACCCCTCCCCTCTGGGGGGGGGCGCTAAAATAGAGACTAGGTGAGAGCCGATGGAGCAGGCTAAGATATACTAACAGCTGGACCCAGCCCTCATAAGTCCCCAAAAGATGTGTCGATTTTCAGTCCCCTTACTCCCTAAGAATCAGAGAGCAATTCCTTTCCATTTTGCATCTCAAACCAGGGTGGGATGGCACGTTTTTCTATGGAAAGCTGGGGTCTGGAGGCAATTCTATTTATGGAACAAAATTTTGGAGACTAAAGAGCTCTACACTTTGGGATACTGAATCAAAATTTCAATTTTCTGCTCAAGTTTGAAGCCTTAGACCTAGTCAGACCTCTCTCTCTCTCTCTCTCTCTCTCTCTCTCTCTCTCTCCCCTCCACCCCGTTATCTCCCTCCCACCCTCTTTTTCTCTGTATGTCTTTCTTTTCTTCTTAGGGAAAGTATAGTTTTTGGTCACAGCCCTTGTCTTTGAATCATGTACATTGAGAGAACATTAACTGCATGCAGTCCTTTTAGTAATTTGGATCCTACACTTTTAGCTCGTTGGACATCAGTGAAGGTATCTCAATTCAAACGATCACTGAGAGGGGCTGGATGGAAGAGAGCATTCCCAATATGGGAGGATGGTTTGAAACAGCAAGTATCCTCAAGATTTCTGTGGCTGCTTGTATCTGTCCCCTACATATAACAGAACACATAATCAGCAACCACTGGTACAAATTATCCTCTTGTGACTTCTGGCATATGCAGTGGTATGTTGTTTTTACAGCGCCTCTATTTGTATTAATGTCTCACATGGTGGCCCCTTATTAGCACAAGGACTGTGAATATTTAAACGGGCACAGAGTAGGACACTGAGCTCATGTATTTTGGATAAAACGCCTCTAGCCTTTCTTCCTTATTTACACTCAGGAGTCATTCTTGAGCCCTCTATGATGCTAAATTCATTTTCTCATCTCTCTTTAGCCAAAACACCTTTGACCAAATGTATAATGTCCTTTTCACTGAATCTTGGAAGAAAGAAACTATGAATTAGAAGGCAGTGTGATTTTCTGTCTTGGGAAGACTATCAGCCTAGGACATAGTTATACTCTTGCTTGACCTCTAATCCTTAAAAATAATCAACTTCATGCCACACAGGGTCAATAAAAGTTTATTTTTCTTTATATGTGTGCTTCTTGGTGTTATTTTTCTCTAGCAAAGGTTACATTTTACATTGTATTTGCTGGAACTATTGTTATAGAAGAAACACTATGAATCACTAGTAAAGTGATTCCTCTAGTGTTAGATATTTTTATTAATATTAAAACAATTGTGGATCAGTGTCAGTAAAATTTGAGATTTTCTCTTTACCCCCAGCTTCCTTTTGTTTTTTTTTCTCCACCCTCCATCCCTCGTTTCCTCTCTCCCTTCTTTCATTCTTCTATTTTTATTTTTTAGAAAAGAGTTAAACATATATTTCAGATAAGATATTCGATAGTTCCAGAACTATCTTTGGGTATTACTTATTGTTTTAGATGGAGGGATCACCTGTCAAAGATTTCATTGCTTAGATGCAGAAACAGATCCCCTCCAGGCCATTCTCTGACCTCACAACTGAATCGGTACACTGGCTTCCTAGTCTGATGTCCCTGCCTTCGATTTTTCTGCCCTGTACATAAATAAGCACCCAGCAGTATTACATTTCCTAAATGATCAGTTTCATGAAAATTTTGAAAGCTCTTTTAGGGGAATTCTCACTACTTAAAGGACAAAGTCCACAGTCTTACTTTCTGTTTAGGACGTGCAATGAGTGGCTTCCACATTCTTGTGGGAGCAGAATTCCAGGATGCGGAGTTGTCCTTAAGGGAGGATGGGCTCCACGTTGCCCCTCCCCCCCACCACGTGCAACTCTAACTCCAAACATTTGCTCATACCCTTAAACTCCTCGGATGCCTTTGATCCTAGTCCCACACAAATCCTATCCCCTCACCAAAGGTTCAACCCCACTGTCTCTTTTACTAGAAAGCTTTCCCTAATAGTTTCTAGTCTCACTGAATCTCACTTTCCTGAAATTCCATCGATGTTCATTACTTAATATGCCCTCCAGTATGAGAAACCCAAACACCTATACCCACCCAACTACGGCCGAGGTTGATCTTGACCTGACTTTTCTATCTTACTGTTTTCATCAATATACTTTACTATTCCAGGGAACTCTTTCCCAGGAAATTAAACATTGCAAATAACTTTATTTGCAAGAAGTTCAGGAGCTTCCTTAAAAAAAAATTTTTTTTAATGAACTTGAAACTGTTAGAGTTTTTAATAGATAGCATCAAACAACTCGTTACCCTCCAAGGCATTATGAAACCCTCGCTTCAAAACCTTCCCTTTGGAGAGAACCTTCAATATGGCAGAGGAGTAAGTTCACCTTCCTCCCGACAAATACATCAGAAATACATCTACATGTGGAACAACCCCTACAGAACATCTACTGAACGCTGACAGAAGACCTCAGACCTCCCAAAAGGCAAGAAACTCCCCGTGTACCTGGGTAGGGCAAAAAGAGAAAAGGAAAAACAGAGACAAAAGAATAGGGACGGGACCTGCACCAGTGGGAGGGAGCCGTGAAGGAGGAAAGGTTTCCACACACTAGGAGCCCTTTCACTGGCAGAGACAGGGGCGGGGGGAAGCTTCAGAGCCACAGAGGAGAGCACAGCAACAGGGGTGCAGAGGGCAAAGCAGAGAGATTCCCGCACAGAGGATCGGTGCCGACCGGCACTCACCAGCCCGAGAGGCTTGTCTGCTCACCCGCCGGGGCGTGCAGGGCTGGGAGCTGAGGCTCAGGCTTCGGAGGTCAGATCCCAGGGAGAGGACTGGGGTTGGCTGTGTGAACACAGCCTGAAGGGGGCTAGTGTGCCACAGCTAGCTTGGAGAGAGCCCAGGAAAAAGTCTGGAGCAGCCTAAGAGGCAAGAGACCATTGTTTCAGGGGTCCGTGAGGAGAGGGGATACAGAACACCTCCTAAACAAGGTCCAGAAATGGGCACGAGCCGTGGTTATCAGGGCAGACCCCAGAGACGGACATGAGACGCTAAGGCTGCTGCTGCCGCCACCAAGAAGCCTGTGTTCGAGCACAGGTCACTCTCCACACCTGCCCTCCCGGGAGCCTGTGCAGCCCGCCACTGCCAGGGTTCCATGATCCAGGGACAACTTCCCCGGGAGAACACACAACGTGCCTCAGGCTGGTGCAACGTCACGCTGGCCTCTGCCACTGCAGGCTCACCCCGCATCCGCACCCCTCCCTCCCCACGGTCTGAGTGAGCAGGAGCCCCTGAATCAGCGGCTCCTTTAACCCCGTCCTGTCTGAGAGAAGAACAGACGCCCTCAGGCGACCTACACACAGAACTGAGGACAAATCCAAAGCTGAACCACAGGAGCTGTGCGAACAAAGAAGAGAAGGGAAATCTCTCCCACAGCCTCAGGAACAGTGGATTAAATCTCCACAATCAACTTCATGTACCCTACATCTGTGGAATACCAGAATAAACAACGAATCATCCCAAAATTGAGGTGGTGGACATTGAGAGCAACTGTAGACTTGGGGTTTGCTTTCTGCATCGAATTTGTTTCTGGTTTTATGTTTATCTTAGTTTAGTATTTAGAGTTTATGTTCATTGGTAGATTTTTTTATTGATTTGGTTGCTCTCTTCCTTCTCTCTCTCTCTCTCTCTCTCTCTCTCTATATATATATATATATATATATATATTTATTTATTTATTTTTGTTTTTCTCTTTTTGCTTCTTTGTGTGATTTTTTCTGTATAGCTTTGCATTTGTCCAAGGGTTCTGTCTGTCTGCCATGTTTTTTTTTAAGTATAGTTTTTAGCGCTCGTTGTCATTGGTGGATTTGTTTTTGGTTTGGTTGCTCTCTTCTTTCTTTTTTATTTCTCTCTCTTTTTTATTACTATTTCGTCTATTTATTTTTAATAATCTTTTAAATTTTTATTTTAATAACTTTTAAGATTTTATTTAATTTTATTTTTCTTAATTTTTTCTCCTTTTCCTTCTGAGCCGCTGGGCTGCCAGGTGCCAGGTGACAGGCCTGTGCCTCTGGAAATCAAAAGAAAGCTGGAGTAGCAATTCTCATATCAGTCAAAATAGAATTCAGGATGTTGGTCCACCAGAGACTGCTTGGCTCCACATAATATAAAATGGGGCAAGCTCTCCCAGAGATCTCCATTTCAATGCTAAGGCTCAGCTCCACTCAACGACCAGCAAGCTACAATGCTGGACACCCTCTGCCAAACAACTAGCAAGACAGGAACACAACACCACCCATTAGCAGAGAAGCTGCTTAAAATCATAATAAGTTCGCAGACACCCCAAAACATACCACCGGACATGGTCAGCCCACCACAAAGACAAGATTCAGCCTCATCCACCAGAACACAGGCACCAGTCCCCTCCACCAGGAAGCCTACACTACCCACTGAACAAATCTTAGCCACTGGGCCAGACGCCAAAAACAAAGAGAACTATGAACCTGCAGCAGGCAAAAAGGATACCACAAACACAGTAAGTTAAGCAAAATGAGAAGACAGAGAAACACACAGCAGATGAAGGAGCAAGACAAAAACCCACCAGACTAAACAAATGAAGAGGAAATAGGCAGTCTACCTGAAAAAGAATTCAGAGTAATGATAGTAAAGATGATCCCAAATCTTGGAACTAGAATGGAGAAAATGCAAGAAACTTATAACAAGGACCTAGAAGAACTAAAGAGCAAGCAAACAATGATGAACAGCATAATAAATGAAATTAAAACTTCTCCAGAAGGGATGAATAACAGAACAACTGAGGCATAAGAATGGATAAGTGACCTGGAAGATAAAATAGTGGAAATAAGTACGCAGAGAAGAATAAAGAGAAAAGAATGAAAAGAATTGAAGACAGTTTCAGACACCTCGGGGACAACATTAAATGCACCAACATTCGAATTATAGGGGTCCCAGAAGAAGAAGAGAAAAAGAAAGGGACTGAGTAAATATTTGAAGAGATTATAGTTGAAAACTTCCCTAATATGGGAAAGGAAATATTTAATCGAGTCCAGGAAGCACAGAGAGTCCCATACAGGATAAATCCAAGGAGAAACATGCCAAGACACATATTAATGAAACTATAAAAATTAAATACAAAGAAAAAATATTAAAAGCAGCAAGGGAAAAACAACAAATAACATACAAGGGAATCCCCATAAGTTTAACAGCTGATCTTGCAGCAAAAAACTCTGCAAGCAGAACGGGGTGACAGGACACATTTAAAGTGATGAAAGGGAAAAACCTACAACCAAGATTACTCTACCCAGGAAAGATCTCTTTCAGATTTGACAGAGAAGTTAAAACCTTTACAGACAAGCAAAAGCTAAGAGAATTCAGCACCACCAAACCAGGTTTACAACAAATGCTAAAGGGACTTCTCTAGGCAGAAAACACAAGAGAAGGAAAAGATCTACAAAAACAAACCCAAACAATTAAGAAAATGGTAATAGGAGCACATATATCACTAACTACTTTAAATGTTAATGGATTAAATGTTCAAACCAAAAGACACAGACTGGCTGAATGGATACAAAAACAAGACCCATAGATACGCTCTCTACAAGAGACACACTTCAGACCTGAGGACACATACAGACTGAAAGTGAGGGAACGGAAAAAGTGAGGGAATGGAAATATTCCATGCAAATGGAAATCAAAAGAAAGCTGGAGTAGCAATTCTCATATCAGTCAAAATAGAGTTTAAAATAAAGACTATTACAAAAGACAAAGAAGGACACTACATAATGATCAAGGGATCAATCGAAGAAGAAGATATAACAGTTATAAATATTTATGCACCCAATATAGAACCACCTCAATACATAAGGCAAATGCTAACAGTCATAAAACATTAAATCAACAGTAACACAATAATAGTAATTGACAGTAACACAATAATAATAGTAGTAGGGGACTTCAACACCCCACTTTCACCAATGGACAGGTCATCTAAAATAAGAATAAATAAGGAAACACAAGCTTTAAATGAAACATTAAACAAGATGGACTTAATTGATATTTATAGGACATTCCACACCAAAACAACAGAATACACTTTTCACAAATGCTCATGGAACATTCTCTAGTATAGCTCATATCTTGGCTCACAAATCAAGTCTTGCTAAATTTAAGAAAATTAAAATCGTATCAAGCAGCTTTTCCGACCACAACACTATGAGACTAGATATCAATCACAGGAAAAAAAAAAACTATAAAAAATACAAACCCGGGCCTCCCTGGTGGCGCAGTGGTTGAGAGTCCGCCTGCCGATGCAGGGGATACGGGTTCGTGCCCCGGTCTGGGAGGATCCCATATGCCGCGGAGCGGCTGGGCCCGTGAGCCATGGCCGCTGGGCCTGCGCATCCGGAGCCTGTGCTCCGCAACGGGAGAGGCCACAACAGTGAGAGGCCCGCATACCGCAAAAAGAAAAAAAAAAAAAAAAAAAAAAAACAAACCCATTGGAGGCTAAGCAATACTAAATAACCAAGATTTCCCTGAAGAAATCAGAGAGGAAATCAAAAATACCTAGAAACAAAGGATAATGAAAACACAATGACCCAAAACCTATGGGATGCAGCAAAAGCAGTTCTAAGAGGGAAGTTTATAACAATAAATTCCTACTTCAAGAAACAAGAAACATCTCAAATAAACAACCTAACCTTACACCTAAAGCAATTAAAGAAAGAGGAACAACAACAAAAAAAAAAACCCCCAAACTTAGCAGAAGGAAAGAAATCATAAAGATCAGATCAGAAATAAATGAAAAAGAAATGAACAAAACAATAGTAAAGATCAATGAAACAAAAAGCTTGTTTTTGAGAAGATAAACAAAATTGATAAACCATTAGCCAGACTCATCAAGAAAAAAAGGGAGAAGACTCAAATCAACAGATTTAGAAATGAAAAAGGAGAAGTAACAACTGACACTGCAGAAATACAAAGGATCATGAGAGATTACTACAAGCAACTCTCTTCCAATAAAATGGGCAACCTGGAAGAAATGGACAAATTCTTAAAAAAGTACAATCTTCCGAGACAGAACCAGGAAGAAAGAGAAAATATGAACTGATCAATCACAAGCTCTGAAATTGAAACTGTGATTAAAAATCTTCCAACAAACAAAAGCCCAGGACAAGATGGCTTCACAGGTGAATTCTATCAAGAATTTAGAGAACTAACACCAATCCTTCTCAAACTTTTCCAAAATATAGCAGAGGGAGGAACACTTCCAAACTCATTCGATGAAGCCACTCTGATACCGAAACCAGACAAAGATGTCACAAAAAAAGAAAATTACAGGCCAGTATCACTGATGAACAGAGATGAAAAAATCCTCAACAAAATATTAGCAAACAGAATCCAACAGCACATTAAAAGGATCATACACCATGATCAAGTGGGGTTTATCCCAGGAAGGCAAGGATTCTCCAGTATAGGCAAATCAATCAATGTGATACACCATATTAACAAATTGGAGGAGAAAAACCATATGACAATCTCAATGGATGCAGAAAAATCTTTCAACAAAATTCAACACAGATTTATGATACAAACTCTCCAGAAAATAGGAATATAGGGGACTTACCTCAACAAAATAAAGGCCATATATTACAAACCCACAGCCAACATCGTTCACAATGGTGAAAACCTGAAACCATTTCCTCTAAGATCAGGAACAAGACAAGGTTGCCCACTCTCACCACTATTATTCAACATACTTTCTGAAGTTTTAGACACAGCAATCAGAGAAGAAGAAATAAAAGGAATCCAAATTGGAAAAGAAGAAGTAAAGCTGTCACTATTTGCAGATGACATGATACTATAAATAGAGAATCCTAAAGATGCTACCAGAAAACTACTAGAGCTAATCAATGAATTTGTTAAAGTAGCAGGATACAAAATTAATGCACAGAAATCTCTTGCATTCCTATATATTAACAATGAAAAATTTGAAAGAGAAATTAAGGGAACACTCCCATTTACCACTGCAACAAAAAGCATAAAGTACCTAGGAATAAACCTACATAAGGAGACATAATACCTGTATGCAGAAAACTATAAGACACTGATGAAAGAAATTAAAGACAATACAAACAGATGGAGAGATGTACCATGTTCTTGGATTGGAAGAATCAACATTGTGAAAATGACTATACTACCCAAAGCAATCTACAGATTCAATGCAATCTCTATCAAACTACCAGTGACATTTTTCACAGAACTAGAACAAAAAAATTTACAATTTGTATGGAAATGCAAAGGACCCTGAATAGCCAAAGCAATCTTGAGAAAGTGAAACGGAGCTGGAGGAATCAGACTCCCTGCCTTCAGACTCTACTAGAAAGCTACAGTAATCAAGACAGTATGGTACTGTCACAAAAATAGAAACACAGATCAATGGAACAGGATAGAAAGCCCAGAGATAAACCCATGCACATATGGTCACATTATGTTTGCTAAAGGAGGCAAGAATATACAATGGAGGAAAGATAGTCTCTTCAAGAAGTGGTGCTGGGGAAACTGGTCAACTACACGTAAAAGAATGAAATTAGAACACTTCCTAACTGCATACACAAAAATAAACTCAAAATAAATTAAAGACCTAAATGTAAGGCTAGACACTATAAAACTCTTAGAGGAAATCATAGGCTGAACACTCTGAGACATAATTCACAGCAAGATCCTTTTTGACCCACCTTCTAGAGAAATGGAAATAAAAACAAAAATAAACAAATGAGACCTAATGGAATTTAAAAGCTTTTGCACAACAAAGGAAAACACAAACAAAATGAAAAGACAACACTTAGAAAGGGAGAAAATATTTACAAATGAAGTAACTGACAAAGGATTCATCTCCAAAATATACAAGAAGCTCATGCAGCTCAATATCAAAAAAACCAAACAATCCAATCCATAAATGGGCAGAAGCCCTAAATAGACATTTCTCCAAAGAAGACATACAGATTGCCAACGAACACATGAAAGGATGCTCAACATCACTAATCATTAGAGAAAGGCAAAACAAAACCACAATGACATATCACGTCACTCTGTTCAGAATGGACATGATCAAAAATCTACAGACAATAAATCCTGGAGAGGGTGTGGAGAAAAGGGAACCATCTTGCACTGTTGGTTGGAATGTAAATTGATACAGCCACTATGCAGAACAGTATGGAGGTTCCTTAAAAGTTTAAAAATAGAACTACCATACGGCCCAGCAATCCCACTACTGGGCATATACCCTGTGAAGGCCATAATTCAAAAAGAGTCATGTACCACAATGTTCACTGCAGCACTATTTACAATAACCAGGACATGGAAGCAACCTAAGTGTCCATTGACAGATGAATGGAGAAATAAGATGTGGCACATATATACAATGGAATATTACTCAGCCATAAAAAGAAATGAAATCGAGTTATTTGTAGTGAGGTGGATGGACATTGAGTCTGTCATATTGAGTAAAGTAAGTCAGAAAGAGAAAAACAAATACCATATGCTAACATATATATAGAATCTAAAAAAAAATGGTTCTTATGAACCTAAGGGCAGGACAGGAATAAAGATGGAGATGTAGAGAATAGACTTGAGGACACAGGGAGGGGGAAGGGTAAGCTAGGACTAAGTGAGAGAGTAGCACTGACATATATACACTACCAAATGTAAAATAAATAGCTAGTGGGAAACAGCTGCATAGCACAGGGAGATCAGCTCGGTGCTTTGTGACCACCTAGAGGGGTGGGATAGGGAGCGTGGGAGGGAGATGCAAGAGAGAGGAGATATGGAGCTATATGTATATGTATGGCTGATTCACTTTTTTATACAGCAGAAACTAACACATCCTTGTAAAGCAATTGTACTCCAATAAAGATGTTAAAAAAGGCGGGGATATATGTATATAAAGACCTGATTCTCTTGCTGTACAGTAGAAACTAATGCAACATTGTAAAGCAACTATACTTCAATAAAAATTAATTTAAAAAAAAGGGAGTCCAGGTAGCTAGTGTCCAAAAGACCCAAACTTCTTGAAGGCTTTCAGGGAAAGGTTTTTAAAGACAGGGTGAGGGAAGAGGGTTGTGCGTGTGTGATTAGCTCATGAACATTCTTCTGATTGGTTGTTGGTGGGGTAATCGGGAGTCAACATCATCGACCTTCTAGTTCCAACTGGCCTGAGGTCTACATACTTCTGGGCAGCATAAAGTTAACTTCTTTCACCTGATGGGGGTTTCAGTGTCTGCAAAACAGCTCAAAGGATATGGCTCAGAATATTATCTATAGCCCTTGAGGAGGAACTAAAAGTCCTTGACTTTGTAATGGCTAATCTGTTATTATTTTGTTTTGCTTGACTTTTCCTTTCTTTTTTCATTTTCTCACTTCTCTGATTAAATTTACCCTTTGGAACTTGGGGAAGGCCTAGGAGGCTAAAGTTTTTCTACAGAGAAGAGGCAGGTGAAGGAGACTGAGGTGAGTCTGTTCTGGGAATGCCCCATTGTGTCCTGCTTGGTTACAATAGGGCTTTTGTGTGGATAAATTGAATTTTACACACAGGGCTCTGAAAGCGTCGCTGGGCACATAGTGAGTGCTTATTGTGGTGATTGTTGTTATTAAGTGGAAAATCTCATTATAGTCCTAACATGTACAAGAGCCTCTTCTTTAAAGAGTTTCTACCCACACTTCTTTTATTACATTTATTTATTTTTCATGTTGTAAATGCTCTAGTGAAAAATTTAGAAAACATAAATGTAAAGAAAAAAACACCCATGCATAAACACTGTTCCTTTGGTTGTATTTTATTTTAATTTTTAAAAAATGCTTGTATATTATTATTTTTATAAAATTGAGATCATATGGTTGCTTTGTATGCCTACTTTTAAATTTAGTATTATGCTTTGAAAAATTTTCTAGGTCAGTGAATATCCTTTGAAAATAAGCATGATTTGAAACACATACAGGGAGAACACCATGTGAGGACAAAGGCAGAGATCGGGGAGATGCATCTACAAGCCAAGAAAAGCCAGTGATGACCAGCAAACCAGCAGAAGCTAGAAGAGAGCATGGAACAGATTCCCCCTCTCTGCTCTCAGAAGGAACCAACCCTGTTGGCACCTTGATCTTGGATTTCCAGCCTCCAGAACTAGTTTGCCTCAAGGATAACAGAAGATCAAGAGATCACTTGAAGACTATCATGATGGGGCTTTCTAAGAGCTGCATTGATAGGACATTAATTACATTAATCTCATATGTCAATGATTTCAGCTCTTACCTATGGCAGGTACACTTTCCAGTGCATGCCAACCAAGAAGATAGGTATTCAGAGAGCTCATTCTCTATCTTCTGACTTCCTTACAATGAAGACAGTCTATAACTAGAAGATCAAACCATCAAACATACTAGAAAGCAAGCAAACAAACTAAGAACTGTCAGATGTTTGGAAGAGAACATCTGTGCATCTGAATACTTTGAAGAACCCTGATGGTAGAGAAAATTTTGTGGCAGGGTCCAGTCTCACCTGTTTGCACAAGGATGGATGACTTTAGTTTACATTCCAAATGCTCCCTCTTTCTGCCTCCTCTGATGTGGATCATTAGTCACATACGGTGTCTGTGTGTTTCTGGGCTTTTTAGTCTTTTCCATTGGTCTATCCTACAGAGGTTTTGCATATCCATTGGCAGATTTTTTTTAATTGAAAACTTATTTAAATTTTATTTTGAAACTCTTTGTCACTAATATATAGGAATGTTATACACACACACACACACATATATCTGCAGCAAATTTTTAAAGTATTGCAAATTTTATTAAATTGCAGACTTATTTGGATTTTTTCCTTATGTTTTACTTATTATCTGTGATGAGGGTTTTGTTTCTTACTATACAATTTATAAAGATTCATTTCTTTCACCTGCCTTGATGTAATGGATACTATCTTCATTGCCAAATAGAAATTGTGACAGTGGGTATACTTGTGTTCCTCTGGATTCCAAAGCAAGGTTTACAATGTTTTGATATTAAATGTTTCATAGACATACTTTATTAGAAAAAAAGATGCATCCTTCTTTTGCCAATTTGCCATGAATTAAAAAAAATGAATTGGTATTAAATCAATCAAATAGTTTTTCTGCATCTGCTGAGATGATCATTTTTTAAAACTTATTAATGTGGTTGATTGCATTTATTGACATTCGATTGTTAAACCAAATCGCCATTCCTCAAAAAAAAACCCAAACAATTTGTTCATGATGCATTAAAAAAATAAACAATTTCCTACTGTTGTGTAATATTCCATTGTCTAGATTAGTGCTTCCCAAACTTGCCTATCAATCCTCTGGATTTTATTAACACAGATGTGCAGATTCACTAGGTTTGGTCTGGGGCCTGCGATTTTGCATCCAGTGTCCATGAGATCCTGATGCTTGTCCATGAACCACACTCTGAGAAGCAAGATTATAGACATAACATGATTAATGTAAATAATCACTTATTGATAGATACATCAATTAGAATTTTTTGACTTTAAAAATAACTCTCTGATGAGACTTATATTTAAATCTTTTCCTAATTTCCTGGATATGGAATGGGTAGGTCAAAGTCTCTTAAAACTTACTATCAAATGCTTCTGATAAAGGATGTATACATTATGGTCCCACCAACAATATTAAGAGCTCCTCTATGTAGCAACTGGAAAGCTTCTAGAAACTGACTATAAATCCTTCTGTTTGTAAGTGCCCATGATACTTGTTTTCTATTATTAGTTTTCTATTGATGCATAACAAATTATCACAAACTTATCAGCTTAAACAACATCATACTAGCTTCCAGCTCCATAGATCAGAGTTCTGCACACTGTGGCCAGATTCTCCGTACGGTCCCATAAGGTCAAAGTTAAGGTATTGGCAAGATTGGGCTCTTAACTAGAGACTCAGGAAAAATTTGCTTCCAAGCTCCTTTGGGTTGTTGGCAGGATTCAGTACCTTGGAACTATGGGACTGAGGTCATCATTTCCCTGCTGGCCTTCAGATGGGGACTGTCCTTAGCTCCTATTTGTCACCTGCATTCCTTCTCAGCTAGCACCCTCTCCATCTTCAAAACTACAGTGATCATTGAGTCCTTCTCATACTTTGAATTTCTCTGACTGCTCCACCACCAGCTGGAGAAAACTCTCTGCTTTTAAGGGCTTGTGGTGTTACCTTGGATGCCCTTGGATAGCCCAGGATAATCTTTCAATTTTAAGCTTTACTGTGCCATGTAACATAACATGATGCTATGAAGCAATTATCTCATCATATCCACAGGCTCCGGAGAGTAGGGTAGGACATATTTGGGGGGCCCACTTAGAAATTCTACTTATCATACCATCCAAGTAAAAATTTGTTATTTTCTCTTCACTCTGTCTTAACTGTTTCAATTCCTCTGTAATAATCTTATACCTCTGGATTGTAACGTTTCCAACCCTGTTTTTTCTTTTGTATTTATCTGACATGTTAGGGTTAATGATGTTGCTGAGGCACTCAAAATAAAAACTGAAACCCAGTAAATGGATTATAAACTAAAAATCGCTTTGATGGCCAAGACTATCACTGCTCTTCACACTTGTTAACAGAGTCTTTAGGGGTGAGCAAATGGATGAGTTTTCGCTCTGAGGTTTAAATTTTTCTGTTTAATTTTGAAGGTTCATTAGGATGGAAGTTTATGCACAGGATAGAATACCATTTTCCAGCATGCCAGGGATCTGATCTGTTCCAGTTATATGACATTTCCAGATTGTTGGTAACTAAATGCAAACTAGTGAACTTGTTGATGCTGTTACCCACAAAATCATATTAGCAGTGAGGAAACATTGTCTGTTAGAATTCAGGCCATGCTTCCTTTATCATAAGATGGACCTGCCTTGACATTCCCAACTGGAGGTGGCATCACCCCATGCCACACATTATAGAAAAATGTTCTTCATTTGTTACAAAGCCATGTTTTTTCCAAATGCAAGATTATAAAAATTCCCTTTGAAATAATTCTGTCATTTAGATGCATTTGTTTTGACTTTAAGAAGGGGAGGAGCTTCTATGTCCATTTTACCACAACTTCACTAACTGTCAAAATTATTATTGAAACCTTGTTAATTTGATAGATGAAAAATGATATTTCAATTTGAGTGAAACAGAACATTTAATGCTAATTAGTCATTTATGTTTCCTCTTCTGATTCTGTTCTTGTCCATTTTCATTGATTTGTAACCACTTAATATACTCAGAGCATTAACATTTTATCCTGTGATATTTCTGACATATATCTTGTCTCATTGCATGCTTTAACACTTTTTTTTGACATACAGACATTTCAAAGTATTATGAGATAATTTTTTTTATTTGTGATTTCTCCCATCATTTCTTATCCTCAGAAGTTGGCTTTTTCATCCCAAGATCAGATACATTTTTCCCCAGGCTTTTCATTATTTACATTTTTTTTGATCCACTAGGAATTTCTTTCAGAGTACAATATGAGGTTGGGACTCTTTATTTTTTTTTTCCCTCTAAATACTTAACTTGTTATTCTAAATTATTTCATCAAATAATTATTTTCCTTTCTGTAATGATTTTAATGCCATCTTATATAATATACTGAATTCTCCTTTATATATTCAGGACTGTTTAAGGATGTCTGTTTTGTCTCATTGATTTGTCTGATTATTCTTCAGCCAGAAGCATTCTTCACTAAGTTATAATTTTATATATATTCTCAAATATCTGATAGAATATAAGAATCATTCTTCACTATTTTATTTTTCAAAAACTACTGTTATTTCTCCAGATGAACTTGAGAATCAGTTTTCAAGTTCCATTTAAATTTTTCTGTTGCACTGAATGTACAAATTAATTTGGAGAGAGCATTGACATCTTTACTAAATTGAGTCTTTCAATTCAGAAATAAAAAGAATCTATGTAGTTAAGTCTTTTTATGTTCTTCCTAAAGTTTTAAAGTTTTTCTCATGTGAGTCTCATACATGCCTCATTAATTTATATTAATAGATTTCTTATTACTTAATTGGTATTTTAAGTTTTTTTGGTATGATGACTGAAATCTTTTCTCAAACATGTTTTTGAATTGGTTATTAATGATATATAGAGAAACAATTGATTTTAGAAATTTCTTTTGTACCACAATTTAACTTTGAGATACCTTACTCTTTATTGACAAGAGAAAAAGAAGAATTCCTGTTCTTCTGTTAAACATGAACGAAGTCATAACCTTATAGATTCTCTGCTATATGATGTGTTTCTGTTTTCAGGTAGAACTATCCTCATAAATACTATCTGTCTCATTTCAAACATTCATTCATTTCCTCACGCAAGTTTGTATTAAACTACCACTACCAATAAGATAGTGAATAAGGACCCCCCAAAGATGGCCATATCCTAATCCCTAGAACCTGTTAATATGTTACCTGACATGGCAAAACAGACTTTGCAAACACGATTAAACTAAAAATCTTGAGATGGAAAGATTACCCAGGATTACCAGGTTGAGCCCAATGCAAGCACGAGGATCCTTATAAGATGGAGGCTGGAGGGTCAGAGTCACAGATGGAGGTGGGACAGTGCAGACAGAAGGAGATTGGAAGATGCTACTCTACTGGCTTTGAAGACAGAGGAAGAGGCCATAAGCCAAGGGATGCAGAGGTTTCTAACCGCTGGAAAAGGCAAAGACATGGATTGTTTCCTGGAGCCTCCAAAAGGAACACAGCCCGACTGACACCTTGATTTGAGGACTTCTGATCTTTAGAACTATAAGATAACAAATTTGTGTTGTTTTAGATCTCTAGGTTTGTGGCAATTTGTTACAACAACCATAGGAAACAAATACAGGAGCTCACTGAGGAAGAAGAAAGGACAAGAAGCCACAGTTTGTACTGTAATGACTTACAGAGTGCAGTTCCCATAACAATACAAAACTACAAGTATTTAAGGGAAAGACAACAGGTGTCAAGTGTATGTTTTGAGAATCATAACTTTCTTGCAAGTCTGACTCTGGGTTTTAAGTGCTTGCATTTCTCCCCTTGGTCACCATCACAGACACATTCCTGCTCTGCAAATAATGCAGAGAACCAACCGGAACACACTGGTCCACTCAGGATTCTGCCCTCTCCCCCTTAAAGCTAGTGCTGGGCCTAACTAGTGACCTCTGATCCGTGGGTATGTCTTTGGGGGACCTCAGTGCAGTGTCAGGAAAGGAAGGAGGAGAAAGATCACCTGTTTCAGCCTTTAACTTCCTCTCAGTGGTCTCCAGGGTTTCTATCCTGGTTCCAAACACTCCCAAAGCTGCATAAGAAAACCCTGTGGATGAAGGGACCCAGGCCCCTTGGTGGAGTTTAGTTTTTCTGCACCTGGTGTGTTACATCCTCCTCCCTGTACCCTCAACATCTATACAAGAGCCCCTTTCAGCCCTGCCTGATACTTATTTTGAGATGAATTCTGATAAATTCACTTTTTTTCCTTTTCTTCTTTTCCAGAGATGCTTGCTTCCCATGGTGTTTAGTGCACCTCATGGACCAGAGTTCCACAAGGCTCCCCAGCTGGCCCACCACTTCATGTGGCCCTGTGAGGACACAGCTCTACCTGCGTTATATCCCCTCAGAAGCTGTACAGGTTCTGGAAACTCAGGCAGAGTCTGGGACCCTGTAACAACCCATGGTGGTGAGTCTGCAACTCAAAACTATTAAAATAAAAGCTGGATTTATGAGCACCATGCATCAAAACTCGACATTCTCTGTCATTCTTTAATGGGGCAGAACTGTGTTTCCAGAATTTGTGTGACTCCAAGCAGAAGAGTTGCTACATTTTGATGTTTCAGTTCTCTACTAAGACAATATAAGTAGTGACATATTCCTCATATATTCCTACTTGTTTTTCAAGAGACCCTCAGGCTTTCAGATTAACTAAATACTAAGGTTGGGGTTATTTGTTTTTAATTTTTAATTTTAAAGTAATTATATATTCACAGGAAGTTGCAAAGATGGTATAAAGAGATGCCAAGTACCCATCATCCAGATACCCGCAATGGTTACATTTTATACAACTATAGTTCAATATCAATACTGACATTGATACAATGTGTATGAAGTTCTATGTCATTTTATCACATGTGTAGCTTTCTTGTAACAACTACCACATCAAGATACAGCATTGTTCCATCCATGCAAAGACCTCCCTCATGTTACCCCAGCAGAGTCATAGCCCCCACACAACCTTGACCATTCCTAACCCCTGCAAACACCAATCTGTTCTCCATCTCTGTGATTTTGTCATTTCATAAATGAAATCATACAGTATATGACCTTTTGAGACTGACTTTTTTCATTCAGCATAATGTCCTTGAGATCCATCCAAGTTGTGACATGTATCAATATTTCAACTCCTTTTGAAAAGGAAACCCTCCTACACTGTTGGTGGGAATGTAAATTGGTACAGTCACTATGGAGAACATGTATGGAGGTTCCTTAAAAAACTGAAAATAGAGCTACCATATGATCCAGCAATCGCACTCCTGGGCATATATCTGGAGAAAACCGTGGTTTGAAAGGATATATGTACCCCAATGTTCATTGAATCATGGTTAACAGTAGCCAAGACATGAAAGCAACCTAAATATCCATCGACAGATGAATGGATAAAGAAGATGTGGTACATATATACAATTGAATATTACTCAGCCATTAAAAAGAATGAAATAATGTCATTTGCAGCAACATGGATGGACCTAGAGGTTATCATACTAAGTGAAGTAAATCAGACAGAGAAAGACAAATATCATATGGTATGGAATCTAAAAAAAAATGATACAAATGAACTCACTTATTTACAAAACAGAAACAGACTCACAGACTTAGAAAACAAAGTTATGGTTACCAAAGGGGAAAGTTGGGGCAGGGGAGAGATAGTGGGAGTTTGGGATTAACATATACACATTACTATATTTAAAATATAGTAGTACAAGGACCTACTGTATAGCACAGGGAACTCTGCTCAATACTCTGCAATAACCTAAATGGGAAAATAATTTGAAAAAGAATAGATACATGTATATGTATAACCGAATCACTTTGCTGTACACCTGACACTAACACTAACACAACATTGTTAATCAACTATACTCCAATATAAAATAGAAATTAAAATAAAAAAGTTTCAAATCCTTTTAATATCTGAAGAGTATTACATGCTGTGGATATTTTATAGGACCAAATTTGCATTTGCTCTCCTGTGCACAGTAAAGCCTATCTACGGACAGGGAGCTGTGGTAAAGGAAAGTGTGTTTATTTCAGGGTACCAAACAAGGATTCCAGGCAGTTGGTGCTCAAAAGGCCAGAACTCCTCAATGGTTTTCAGGGAAAGGTTTTTAACGACAGAGTGAAGGAGACAGTTGCAGGGTGTGTGATCAGTTGGTGAACAGTCTTCCGATTGGTTGGTGGTGAGATAACAGGGTGATATTTGGGGAGTCAACATCATCAACCTTTTGCTTCCAATGGGTCTGGGGTCTACATGCTTGTGGGCGGCATACAGTTAACTTCTTCCACCTGGTGGGGGTTTCAGTATCTGCAAAATAGATAATATCCTGATCATTGCCCAGGATATTATCTATAGGTTGTGAGGAGGAATTAAAGGTCCTTGACTTTGTTTAATCCCTAAACTCTTATTATTTTGTCTTGCTTGATTGTTTTCCTTTGTTTCTGCATTTTCTCACCCCTCTGATTAAATATATTCTTTGGAACTTGGGGAAAGCCTAGGAGGCTAAAGTTTTTCTACAGACAAGAGACAGATAGAGGACATGGTGGGGGGTGGTGTCTGCCCCAGGAAGGCCCCATAGGGTCCTCCTTGGTTACTGATACACCACAGTTTAACCATTCACAGATTGAGGGACATTATACTTGCTTCCAGTTTTTGGCTAATAAAAATAAAACTGTTATAAAAATTCAAGCACAGGGTTTTGTGTGGACACAACTCTTCATTTCTCTGGAATAAATGCCCAGGAGAACTACTGCTGGGTTGTGTGGAAAGTGTATTTTCAGTTTTTTAATAAACTTTTAACTATTGTTTAGAATGGCTGTACCATTTCACATTCCCACCTGCAATGTATGAGAGATCTAGCTTCTTCATCTCCTCACCAGCATTTGGTTTTGTCACTACTTTTCTTTTAGCTGTTCTGATAGGTGTGTATTAATCTCTCATCATGGTCTTAATTTGCATTTCTCTGCTGGCTAATAATATTGAACATTTTATTATATGCTTATTTTGCCATCAGTATAGTTTCTTTGGTGAAATGTCTCTTCATGTCTTTTGTCTATTTTCTAACTGGATTATTTGCTTTTTACTGTTGAATTTTGAGAGTTCATTATATATTCTAAATATGGGTCCTTTTTCAGATACATGGTTTGCAAATATTTTCTCCCAGACTGCAGCTTGTCTTTTCATCCTTTTAATGAAACCTTTCACAAAGTAAAAATTTTGAATTTTAGTGAGGTACAATTATGCATATGTTTTTGACATCATGTCTAGAACCCTTTGCCATTCCCTAGGTTATGAAAGAGTTCTACTCTTATCCTCTGAAAGTTTTATAGTTTTACACTTTACATTTAAATCTATGTTCCATTTTGAATTACTGTTTATAAGAGGTGAGTTTAGTTAGGTTCATTTTCTTTTGCCTATGGATACCCAGTTGCTCCAGCACCTTTTGTTGAAAGACCATCCTTCCTCCATTGAATTGCTTTTGTATCTTTACCAAAAGTTTTGAATTTTGCCTCTTATAGAGCACGCAGCCCCAATTCAGATGCAATGAAACCATCAGTACTGTGGTTTCAAGCATCCCATTCAGTGGCTGTTTCTTACATGCATGTGTGTCATCAGGAACAAGTTGCTCTGAGAGCCGAATACAACAGGTAACTTACTGGCAGGCTAAGCAGATTGAGAGAAATAGAGAGTTAGTTTGTAGACTGGAGAAAGCATTCTTACCAAGATGTGCTGGGTTAGATGCAAGTGGCCTTTGAGGCCTTCAGACAGCCATCTTGGGAATGCTTGGAAGGTTCAGAGAAATGCTGGTGCATTGTTGAGACAGTCCTTGGGATGCAGCTTAAACCTAATGAGCCGTTGTCTCCCATGTTAACAGTGCTTATACTCCTGGTTCGCAAAAGACAACTATGATTTGAAAATGCCTCTTGCCTTAAGACCTCCCCAGAGAAGTGACAAAAAACAAGCAATGCCATTTTTTTTTTTTTGCACAATGTACGAACTGATGTCAAATTCATAGGTAGGATGTAGTTTATTTGCTTGAATCACGGGCCCCTGGATTTTCTGGGTAATAAGATGTGGCCACCATAACATAAGCTTCCACTTGGGAAATCACTCCTTCAAATAAGGCTGTTGACTTCCCTTCTGCTTGACTTCTGCTCCTTTGCATACATGTTCTGCTTTGGGCTTGGGGACACAGGACCACTGCCCAGGGGCAGGATTGACCAAGATGAAGGGCCTTCAGACTTTCTGCTGAGGGGTTTGACTGAATGTAAAACAGAATGGTTGCCAGCTGGCCTCTGGAGTCCACCAGCACAGTTGGCTCCATGGAAACCACCAGCAGCCTCTTGTCAGACCCAGAGTGACTGTGTGCTGAAAACAGGCTCTCAGCAATGTTATATCTGGCTGAAAATTTTTAAATGTTTATGACTCGGCAGGTGGTCAATTCAAGGACCAAAGTGCAGTTTAATTCCCCAAGAAATAAAATCTAGGGTATAAAAGAAAGAATTTCCCCTAGAGAAGAAGAATAAAATTGAAGGACCCTGGAGGAGAAAAGCAAATCATAAGGATAGCAGCTGTGTTGGATCTGTTGAGGGCCAGCTCATTGTCATGGGCACAGGAGGTGCTGTGCTTACCTGTCATGAAGAATTTGTGAATTCACGCAGGACTCCTGCTCCACCACATCTCCAGCAGCTTTTATGTGTTCACCATTTTTATTGCGTTTACTCCGTGGGTCTAGTGAACAGACTGCAGACCATAAGGTGAAGGGATGCTAGTGTGCATAAGAAAGAGACAGCCTTTGAAGGCCAAGTTAGACTTCTTCTGCACTTAAAAAAATTGTGGTAAAATACACATATAAAATCTACCATCTTAACCATTTTTTTTTTTTTTTTTTTTTTTTTTTTTTGCGGTATGCGGGCCTCTCACTGTTGTGGTCTCCCCCGTTGCGGAGCACAGGCTCCGGACGCGCAGGCTCAGCGGCCATGGCTCACGGGCCCAGCCGCTCCGCGGCATATGGGATCCTCCCAGACCGGGGCACGAACCCGTATCCCCTGCATCGGCAGGCGGACTCCCAACAACTTGCGCCACCAGGGAGGCCCCATCTTAACCATTTTTAAGTGTACAGTTCAGTGATATTAAGTGCATTCCCAGTGTTGGGCAATCATCACAATCATCCATCCCCATAACTCTTTTCATCTTGTAAAACTCTTATCTATAGGAAACTCTATTCCTATTAAACAATAACTCCCTGTTACCCCTCCCCCAGTCCCTGACACTCACTGATCTACTTTCTGTCTATGAATTGACAACTCTAGGCACCTCATATCAGTGGAATCATATTGTTTTTGTCCTTTTGTGTCTAGCTTATTCCACTTAGCAAAATGTCCTCAAGGTTCATCCACGTTGTAGTATATTGCAGAATTTCCTTCTTTTTAAAGGCTGAATAACATTCAGTTGTATATATAGACCACATTTTTCTTATCCATTCATCAGTTGATAGACACTTGTGTTGCTTCCACACTTTAGCTATTGTGACTAATGCAGCTATGAACATGGGTGTACAAATATCTCTTTCAGACATTGCTTTCAATTCTTTTGTGTCTATACCTGGATCACATACTGGATCATATGGTAAGTATATTTACAAGTTTTTGAAGAACTGCCATACTGTTTTCCGTAATGGCTATACCATTTTACATTCCCACCAACGGTGCACAAGTGTTCCAACTTCTCCACGTCCTTGCCAACACTTGCTATCAACTGATTTTCTTTTATAATAACCATCTTTTATTTTTTTAGCATCTTTAATGGAGTATAATTGCTTTACAATGGTGTTAGTTTCTGCTTTAGAACAAAGTGAATCAGTTATACATGTACATCTGTTCCCATATCTCTTCCCTCTTGTGTCTCTCTCCCTCCCACCCTCCCTATCCCACCCCTCTACGTGGTCACAAACCACCGAGCTGATCTCCTTGTGCTATGCGCCTGCTTCCCATTAGCTATCTATTTTAAATTTGGTAGTGTATATATGTCCATGCCACTGTTTCTCTTTGTCACAGCTTACCCTTCCCCCTCCCCATATCCTCAAGTCCATCCTGATGGGTGAGGTGATATCTCATTATGGCTTACATTTCACTAATGATTAGTAATGTTGAGTGTCTTCTCATGTACTAATTGGCCATTCAGTATATCTTCTTTGGAGAAATGTCTATTAAAGTCCTTTGCCTAATTTTGAATCACCGTGTTTGGGTTTTTTTTTTTTTTTTTTTTTTTTGTTCTTGGGTACCAGGTTAGACTTTTGAAAGGGTGTATAGGCCTGTTAAAAAAAAAAGTTAGTGTGGCCCAGGAAGCTAAGCCTGAAATGGGGAGGCTAAAAACTTGTGTCAGCTTCAAAACCAAGTTGTTTTTTTGTTTTTTGAGATTAAGCCAATAATGTGGCTTCTGTGAGTCTCAGATTCTTTAAAGGCAAGAAGTTGGGGGCTTAGCTTGTGTTGCTCTCTGAGAGTGGAAGGATGATTAGAAGTGTCTGGAAAACAGCCACATGGAAACCCATCCAAAATAGAATGAACCACTGCCTCACCTTTCCATTTGTTTTATAGGTTTCATTTGAAAAGATGCTGCTCTTTAACTCTCTGTACATTGCTGCCCATTTCTAGGACATGTCATGGGTGTGTCTGAAGGACTAGGAAGTGTTCAGAGGGAGGTGGATGTCACTGGTGAGTTTAATTCATCAAGGATCTGCAGGACACCGACTGGGAAACTGGCACTGGGCCTGGCAGGCACTCTGAAAGAAAAAACAGGGAATGACAAGATGTCTGAATGATACAAAAACCCTGAAGAATTTCCAAGCTCACTATGGAGAGAAGATGTCAACCCAGGCACAGTGAAATAAAAGTGCAGCGGGGTGTAATGGTTAGAAAAAGAAGGGATGGACAGGCAGTTACCAGGATAAGGGAGTGTTGTCACCCTAGTCTGGCTCACGACACCTTAGCAGGTGGCACTGACTTTCAGGATAAGTGTCAGTAAGACCCGTAATGCTTGCACTTCACTCCCCTTTCTCATCTTCTGTCCTCTCGCAGAGGGCAGTGGGTAGGCTGAGGGACAGATGGGAGGGGTTTGCCATCAACTGTTATGGTGGCAGATACTCATTCAGGGAGCTCTCCTTCTAACCCTGCTGGAAAGCTCCACTCTGAGACCGTAGTTTACCATCTTGGCTGGAAGGTCCTTCCCCGAGATCTAGCATCAATGGAGCAGAAGGACATAAGTGCCTCCTCTCAACCAGGAAGGCGAAAGCAAAGTTTCCTTTAATCAGCAGGGGTTGTAGGTAATCCTGGTGGTTCTTTTCCATGGTTAAGCGAGTGCAAGTCTCAATAGGGATATTAACCCAAGCCATTTCAATTTCAGTGTCTTGTCATCTTAAATTTGAAGCCTAGTATGGGCTTCTCAATGGTCATTGAAGAAAACCTCTAAAATACAACAATATTGGTGAACCCAAAATACAACTGACAAATTGGACTTTTTAGACTTAGAGATTTTGAAAATATTTGTAAGATGGGTATTTTCAAGGAAACTTTCACCATTCCCATCATTCAAATAGGAGTTGTTTCCTGGAAGACCTTTAACTAAACCTGTATGTTCAGCCCACTCATCTGCCAAAGGTGAAGCCTGAAATAACCAGGATGTGGGCCTGTCACCCCAGCTGGGTCTCCTTTATCTCCCATTGGTGTTTTCTGATGATGCCAAGCAGAGAACCAGAGGCTATAGTCTGACCCCTTCATGGTCATCTTTGCCTCATACTTCCCTCTGGTTGAGGGTCAGTTGGAGGTAAGCCTAGGCTCCTAGAGGCTCTGCTGATTATGTCCCATGTCTCTTCGATGTCTGCCTAGCAGATGTCTGTCCATAGGGAAATGCAGATCAAAACCACAATGAGATACGACTTCATACCCACTGGGATGGCTGTAATCAAAATGACAGATGGTAATAAATAATGGCAAGGATGTGGATAAATTTGGACCCTCACAGACTGCTGATGGGAATATAAAATGGTGCAGCTGCTTTGGAAAGCAGTCCAGAAGTTCTCCAAAATGTTAAACATTGAATTACCATATGATCCAACAATTCCACTCCCAGGTATATACCCAGGAGAAATGAGAGCAAGTCCTTTTCTATATGCTGGAAAAGCTATTCAGGAGCTGTTACAGCTGTAACCCATGTAGGCAGCCAACATGCATTCACTCATGTAATTAATTCATTCAACAAATGTTGAGTGTCTACTGTATGTCAGGTACTGGGAAACAGTAGTGAACAAAGAGATAAAAAGTCCTGCCCTCATTTACCTTACAAGGCAGTGGGGAGAAGGACACAAGCTATTAACCACATAAGTAGAATATGTACTGAATTAGATAGGGGCATGGGGGTCAGGGGAGATATTGCAATTTTAAATATGATAACCAGAGAAGACCTCACTGGAAAAGGTATAGCTTGAATGAAGACCTTAAGGAGATGTGGAAATGAGTCAGACAAATTTCTGGAAGAACAATGTTTAAGAGAACAGTACCTCAAGGGCAGTGACCCTGAGGTGAATGTGTGCCTGGCACATCCCCGGGGCAGCAAGACCAAAGAGGCTGGATGTGAGTGGGTGGGTGGTTGAGGCTGCTGTAAGGGTGATAACTTTTTATCTGAATGAAATGGGAAGAGTTTGGGGCAGAGAGATGACATGAAGTGACTTGGGCTTTAGAAGGATCACCCTGACTCTTTTGTGGGGTGAGTTGCTTGCTCACTGGTGCTCAGGACAAGGGGAAATCAGGGAGACCAGTTAGGAGGCTATTGCAATAATCCAGCAAGAAATGATAACATCTTGGACCAGGAGATCGCAGTGGAGCTGGTGAGTTGAAGGATTTCTCCTAGTGCCCTTGGGAGAGTGGCGGTGGATGAAGTCGTGTGAGGTTTTGTTGTAGAGCTAGAAAGAGAGAATCTGGGTGAGTAAAATCGAGATGGATCAAGGAATGTCGAGAGGCGATACGGGCTCTCAAGCAGGATGCTGTGTTATTTATACACAGCAAAAGGAAAAGGCTGGTGTCCTAGTCAAAAGATTGCAGCTGTCCATCTACCATAAAATTACAGAATTAATCCAGTTGCTGAGTCCACTGTAAATGATGGCAGAAAGCAACATATGTAAATTGAGAGGATAAAATTGCTTCGTTGGTTTGGTTTCCAAATCATGGAAAGAAAAACACCACATCAGTTTATTGAACAAACACACAGAGGTGCTTCTGAGCCACAAGGCTGAAAACCGTTTATGTTTACTTTCATAATTGGTTCTCTGGATTGGCTGAGAACATAATACCACCATTCTCTTCAATAGCCTGTGGAAAAACTGATTCCTTTTCTGTCTTATAGGTTCATTTCTTTCTTCCTCCACTTTGTGTGATTGTAATAATTGCCCCCTTTGGGTGGTTCAATTGCCCTGTGTGGAAAATAAAGCAAAATATATACACACACACATATATATATAATGGATAGGTCTGGAAGAGCCTCTTTTTCTAAGGATATGTAATAAAAGATACATATTTACTTTAGGAAATTTGCTCCTTGATTGAATTTAAAATGTGTTGAATATTTAAACTTTGATTTCCTTGTAGGTTTTCAGGAGCATAATTATTCCTTCAAATCCTTCCTGCCTGTGATAGGTGACGAAGATGGAGCGGTGAATAAAACAGATAAAACTCCACTTTATGGAGTTATAGCCTAGTTGGGGGAGACAGGAAATGGACAAATAAGTAAGTGTAATGTAGTATGTCAGATATGAGCTCTACAGAGAAAAACAAGCAAAGATGTGGGTGAGGTGCTCCAGGGTAGAGGTGGTTGCCAATTAAATGGTGTGTGCAGGGAAGTCTTCACTGAGAAGAGTAGGTGCAAAGGCCCAGAGGCAGGAGGACTGTCCAGGACCCCACGTGGTTGGGGAAGAGTGAACGGGCTGAGTAGTAAGAGATGGGGGCAGATAGGTAATGGGAGGGAGCACAACAAATAGGTGCTCATTGAACCTAAGTTCTCCTAACAGCCTTCTCTATGAGAAAGGATGCCAGAGGAGGGACAAGGCATGTTTAGAAGGATTGTGAAAAGACAGAATGGGTTAAGATGCTTGCAAATCATGTATCCAATAAGGGACTTGTATCCAGGTTATATAAAGAACTCTAACAAGTCAATAATGAAAAGATAAATAACCCAGTTAAAACTTACACAACAGAAATAGAGTCACAGATGGAGAAAACAAACTTACGGTTACCAAGGGGAAAGGGGAGAGAGGAATAAAGTGGGAGATTGGGATTGACATATGCTCACTACTATATATAAAATAGATAATTAATAAGGACCTACTGTATAGCACAGGGAACTCTACTCAATGTAATGACCTATATGGGAAAAGAATCTAAAAAATAGTGGATATATGTATATGCATAACTGATTCACTTTGCTGTACAGCAGAAACTAACACAACATTGTAAATCAGCTATATTCCAATAAAAATTAATTTTTAAAAATCTGCAGAGGATTCGAATAGACATTTCTAAAAAGAAGATCTACAAATGGCTAATATAAATTACATTTCCCTAATAGCTCATGATATTGAACATGAAAAGATGTTCAACATCATTAACCATTTGGGAAATACAAATCAAAACCACAATGAGCTACCACTTCACACCCACTAGGATGGTTGTAATGAAAAAAACAGGTAATAACAAGTGTGGTCAATGATGTGGAGAAATTGGAACTCTCATAGATTGCTGTTGAGAATGTAAAGTGATTCAGCTTCTTTAGAAAACAGCCTGGAAATTCCTTAAAATATTAAACATAGGATTACCAAATGATCCAACAATTACACTCTTTACTATATATTCAGGAGAAATGAAAACATGTGCCCACATAGAAACTTGTACACAAATGTTCATAGCAGCATTATTCACTGTAGTCAAGGTTATTTGTGGAAACAGCTCACACGGCCATCAACTGATGAATTGATAAATAAAATGTGGTATATCCATATAATGGAATATTAATTGGCAATAAAAAGTAATGAGGGATGCTTAAATGCTTCAACACGAATGACCCTTGAAGACATTTTGCTAAATGAAAGAAGCCAGATACAAGAGACCACGTACTGTGTGATTCCATTTATAGAAAAGTTCCAAGACAGGCAAATCCAGAGATAGAAAGCAGGGCCTTGGGGTAGGGGATAAAGGGGTTGGGAGTTTTCTTTTGGGGGTAATGAAAACGTTCTAAAATTACCTGTGGTGGTAGTTGCACAACTCTGTGAATACATTAAAAACCATGGAATTGTGTACTTTAAGTGGGTGAGTTGTATGATACATAAGTTACATTCTCTTAAAGCTATTAAAAACACACAAACAAAAAGGACAAGTCTGACTGCTCTGTGGAGAACCTTCTACAGGGATGCAAGCAGGGAGTAAGGATCCCAACAGGGGGACTGTTACATCAACCTAGGCACAGAGATGAGGGTGGCTGGACCCCAGTGGTGGAAGTGGAGGTGAGGATTTTACATTCATTTCATAGCAGAGTGAGGGAGCTTTGCTAACTGAATTGATGTGGAGGGAGAGGGGAAGGGGCTGTGCTATTACTCTATTATGAAGACTGGGAGAGAGGAGCCAAAGATGGGGAGTGAACCCCAAAATGAGCAGCCCCATGGCCCACCACTATGGCTAAGGTAGAAGACTAGATGCTAAGGATGTGCAACGGGATGTAGACCCCAGTCCTTGCTTCAGGAAGTTTACAATCTGAGTGCAGATTTTGACACAGGAACACCAAAAAAGTTAAATGAGCACCAGTACTAGTGCCACGTTGTTTTTTTTTTTTTTTTTTTTTTTTTTTTTTTTTTTTTTCTTTTTGCGGTATGCGGGCCTCTCACTGCTGTGGCCTCTCCCGTTGCGGAGCACAGGCTCCGGACGCGCAGGCCCAGCGGCCATGGCTCACGGGCCCAGCCGCTCCGCGGCATATGGGATCCTCCCAGACCGGGGCACGAACCCGTATCCCCTGCATCGGCAGGCGGACTCTTAACCACTGCGCCACCAGGGAGGCCCTGCCACGTTGTTTTGACTACTGTAACTTTGCAGTATAGTTTGAAATCAGCGAATGTGATACCTCCAGCTTTGTTCTTCTTTCTCAAGATTGCTTTCGCTATTCAACGTCTTTTTGCTTTTTTGCAAATTTTAGGATTTTTTGTTCTAGTTATGTGAAAAATGTCATGGGTATTTTGATTTTTTCCCATTTTTAAATTGAGTTGTTTACATTTTTATTATTAAATTGTAGCAGTTTTAAAAATATTTCTTGACAGAAGTCCCTTAAAAACATATATGAATATCTTCTATCAGTCTGTGGCTTGTCTATTTAGTTTCTTAATAACATATATTAGATGAGCAGAAGTTTTAATAATGGTGAGTTCCAATTTACCAAAATAATGATTTTAATGGTTATTACTTTCTGTGGATTCTCTAACAAATTTATGTCCACCCCCAATGTCATGAAGTTATTCTCTTTGGTTTTCTTCTAGAGCTTTACAGTTTTAGTTTTTATGATTAGGCTCAGATCTCTCCCGGAATAATTTTTGTGTAGGGTGTGAAGTGGGAATTGAGATACTTTTTTTTTCCATATTCACTTGTTTCCACATCATTTTTTGAAAAAAAATTTTCCTTTGAATTGCTTTTGTATCTCTGTCGAAAAATTATTGGATCATATATGTTTGGTTTATTCCTGGAAACTCTGTTTAGTTCCATTGATCTATTTTTGCCTATTCTTTAACCAGCACTGTACTGACTTGATGACTGTAGCTTTATTAAATTTTAAGTCAGTTAGTGTAATTTCTCTACATTTGTTCTTTATCAAGATTGTGTTAGCTATTTTAGGTACTTTGAATTTTCATATATATTTTAGGAGCAGCTTGTCAGTTTTTATTTTTAAAAAAGTGCTGGGGTTTGGCTTGGGTTTGCATTGCATCTACAGATAAATTTGGAGAGAACTAACATTATAACATGTTGTCATCTAATTTTTAAACATTGTACATTTATTTAGGTTTTCTATTATATCTCTCAGTATTGTTTTATAGTTTTCACTATAGAGATCCTATACACCTTTTGCTAAATTTATCTCTAAGTATGTCATGTTTTGTGAGTACTATTGGAAAGAATATTTTTAAATGTTATGTAATAAAATTCACATGTCTAAATACATACACATATATATGTATGTGTGTATGAGTATATCTACATTTATCATCTATATTTATCTATCATCTATCTATCTATCTATCTATCTGTCTATCTATCTTTTTTTGGGTGTCCATTCCTCTGAAGTGGCTAAATTACATTCCTTAGTTCATGGTGCAATTTCATCATTGACCCATGCATGGCAGGTATGTTTCATGTACATATGTATGTATTTTTAGTAGTGTAATAAGCACCCTTTAATCCACCTGCTATAGCAAAACTTCATTGACAATAAGCTACATCTAATCATATGCCCTCTCCCCAAATCTCCCTGCTCACCATACTCAAATATCATCATCCTGAATCTACCTCTTTTTTTTTATTCTGTGGTATGCGGGCCTCTCACTGCTGCGGCCTCTCCCTTTGCAGAGCACAGGCTCCAGACACACAGGGCCAGTGGCCATGGCCCACGGGCCCAGCCGCTCAGCAGCACGTGGGATCCTCCCGGACTGGGGCACGAACCCACATCCCCTGCATCAGCAGGCGGACTCTCAACCACTGAGCCACCAGAGAAGCCCGAATCTACCTCTTAATTTGTTGAATTTTTCCTTTGTGATTGGACTTTAAGTGGTCTTTCTAGGTTTCTTCTATTACAAGTAATTCTGTAATAAATATTCTTGTGCAGTATATTTAGTCCAAACACTGATTATGTACTTGGAATGTATTCTTAGAGCTGGAATTATGTCAAAGTACATTAAAAGACAAGATTTTTAAGATTCTTGTATATTTTACTGCACCTGTAAAATGGGCACATCTCCCAATACCTGGGTACTCGGCACAGATTGAGAGCATCATCCAGGCTTCTGGGAGAACACCTGGCCTGTACCTGTGTGCAGGGGTCTTTCTAGTCCACAGTCCACACCTACCCTCCATCTGTATATCATCCTCCATAACAAAGCAAAATGTTCCCTACACCTTGCTGTGTAGCCTGTAGAGAAACCCCGTTGTCCAGGGAATCAGACCCCTCTCACCTGCCCTTAGCTATCCCTACCCTGGGGATAGCAATGACTTCATGGATAGTCATTCCCCAGGGAGGAACCCTGTAGATACAGTTTGTTTATATATTTATCCAGTTCAGCCTAACAAGCCTTTGTGATTACTAATAGTGTTCATGGCAATGACCTCTACCCTTTGAGGGGACTCTTCTATCTGCCCAGCACTGTTGTAGGCATCCTATAGCATCGTCTGGCTCAATCCTCACAAGTGTGCTGGGGGATGACTGTCATCACCCTCTTTCAAGATGGGGAAAAGGAAACAAGAGGCAGTGACTAACTGCTCAAGATGGCACAGGGGCAAATGGTGAGGCAGGACCCCGGGCAGCTGTCTCATCCTGGAGGCCACGCTTCTCCATGAGGTGACTGAGTCACACCCTGAGTGGAGGGCAGAAGGGGAAGGGGGAGAGGAGGAAAAGGACATAGCCCTGCCCTCCATGGACTTAACTGCCCAGCAGAGAGCAAAGGACACACATGTATCCACACATGAACATGTACACGAAACATACCCACACTGCACATGCACACACGTTATCACACACACATCCACATGGTTACACATACACCATACACTCACACACACACTGTTACACACACACTCACATCACACATGCACTTCACACACGCACTGTCACACACACACACATACACTCTCACATAGGTATACACTGGTGCATGGGGGCGTGGACAGCTCAAAGGTGACACTGCAGCAGAAAGGCCTGCACCACTCTTCACAGGAAGGGACCCCAGGAGCTGCCCAATCAGAGGAGACCCTGGGGTGATGTGAGCTCTGGGTGCTGAGTGCTCACGAGCTGGAGGCTGAGGCTGCTCAGTGGATGTGGGGCCTCTGTCTGGGGAGCAGTGGAAACAGGAAGGAGCAGCTCACATGTAGGGGACAGTGAAGACAGACCACAGGGGACATTGTGTGATCTGGGGTCCAAATTCCAACCTGGCTACAAGTAAACTGTCAAGGGTTACAAATTATTTATGCTGATAAAAACAATGTCAGATTGATAAGATAGATAGATAAATAGATGATAGATAAAAAAAGGAAAAAATAAAAGAACAGAAGAGAAGAGAGGTGAGGGGAGGGGCCAAAGTCTTCCCCCTCCTGCTTCTTCAAATTCCTTACCCGGTGAGGACTGGGGAGGGGCCATCCTTCCAGAACGTTTTCAGAATTCTCTATATACAAGCATCTTACCATTTCACTCAATACCATATTTTAGACCTGTTTATGGGGCAATAGTCTCAATTCTATTTCAGTCTTTTAAGGCCTGACTTCATATTAGGAAGAATATTATCATTTCTTCTGCCCATTTTGGATCCTTTTAAAAGACCAATCATTTGCAGGTGCAGAGTTGGCTCCCGTTGCCCTGAAAGGGGTCTGACTTCCCCTGGGAGGAGCCCTTGTCCCCAGTGCCCACTTCATGTCCCATAGATCTCTTGATCCCTGGCACCCTCTAGGACTCTCCAACTGGCCTTAGATTACATTGTTCCCACAGCAGTGAAGGAACTGGAGACCAGGCTCTCATGGCAGAATCCTAGAGGATGAACTAGGAGGCTCTGAGCCTGGATCTGCCTGAGAGATATTAGGAGAGCAAGGTGTGGTTTAATGAAATAAAAGTTGGTTAATTGAGCTGAAAGAAGGACATGCACCCTCCACAGAGACCCATTCTGAAGGTGACTTGGCAGATTGGAGACCCTCCCCAAGATGGCAGGACCACATGAGAGATGGAGTCATGGTGACTGTGTCACCCCCGGTACAGGGTCAACCTCTTCAAGGAGAACTTAAATTACACAGGGACATGCTGGCTCCACAGAATCCATGAAATTATAAGACCCTGCCAGGTCAGTGAAATTTTCCAGGGTTGTTAGGATTAGAATCCAGGTCTTTCAATTAATACCTTTTGGGACACCCTTCACCCTTCACCCCTGCCTGCCCATAGTGACCACACACAAGGAGAGAGGGAGCCTCAGAGGAGGGAGATTCCCTGGGACTTTGAGGGTAGGACCAGGTTTCTCTGAAGCAGAAGAAAACTTTAAGTCAGGAGAGTGGGTTTTACCCAGGGAAGAGACTCCACCATTCTGCCTCGATGTGCTCTTGTGCACAGAAAGGGGTGTGGCCTGGCCCTGCTCTGAGCCCTAGAGGGGCCCAGCTCCAGACTGTGATCAGCCCTCTTCACCTCCCCCCGGACCTGTATAAGTGATTAGATCACTTTCTATTTCAGAGCAGTTAGGGAGAACTGTTTCCTAGAACCTGGCTGGTCTACTCTCCCCCAGCCTACCTGATCAGCCCTGGGAGGCTGGTGTGAGGACTGGTATGAACTTTTCTTTAAATGTTCAGTAGAATTCACCTAGAAAGCCATCTGGTCCTAGGCTTTTGTTTGTTGGGAGTTTTTTAAATTACTGATTGAACTTTATTACTGGTCTGTACATATTTTCTATTTCTTCTTGATTCAGTCATGGGAGATTGTACATTTCTAGAAATTTATCCATTTCTACTAGGTGGTCCGTTTTATTGCCATATAATTATTCTTAGTAAACTCTTATGATTCCTTGTATTTCTATTGTGTTGGTTTTAACCTTCTCTTTCTTTCTTAGTTTATTTACTTAGGTCAATTTTGCTTATCTTTTCAGAGAACCAGCTCTTAGTGTCATTGATATTTTCCTTTTTTTTTTTTTTTTGGTCTCTATTTCATTTATTTCTGCCCTGATATTTATGATTTCTTCTACTACATTTAGATTTTGTTTATTTTTTTGCTAGTTCCTTCTAATCTGAATGACAATCTTGCCTGGTAGAGTATACTTGGTTGTAGGTTTTCTACTTTTTCATCACTTTGCATATATGGTACCACTTCCTTCTTGCCTGCAAAGTTTCTGCTGAAAAGTCAGCTGTTGGTCTGATGAGAGTTTTCTAGTATGCAACTAGATGCTTTTTCTCTTGATGTTTTTAAAGATTCTCTTTATCTTTAATTTTTGCCATTTTAATTATAATGTGTTTTGACGTAGACCTCTTTGGGTTCACCTTGTTTTGGACTCTCTATTCTTCCTGGACCTGGATATCTGTTTCCTTTCCCAGGTTAAGGAAGTTTTCAGTTATTATGCCTTCAAGTAAGCCCTCTGTCCCCTCTCTCTTCTCCTCCTAGAACCCCTATAATGTGAATGTTAGTAGGCTTGATATTATCCCAGCAGTCTCTTAAACTATCCTCATTTTAAAAAATTATTTTTTCTTTTTTCTGTTCAGATTGAGAGATTTTCGGTTCTTGTCTTCCAGTTCACAGCTCCATTCCTCTGTATCATCTAATCTACTGTTGATTACTTCTAGTGTATTTTTTTATTTTTATATGTTTTATTATTATATTTTTTATTGTGTCCTTCAGGTATGTTTGGTTCTTCTTTATATTTTCTCACTCACTGTTAATCTTCTGAATGTGTTCATCAGTTCTACCAACTTCCTTGAGTAGCTTTATGATCATTACCTTGAACTCTTTAGTCAGTAGCTTACCTGTCTTTACTTTGTTTAGTTCTGCTTCTGGGTTTTGTTTTATTGCTTCATTTAAAACATATTTCTCGGGCCTCCCTGGTGGCGCAAGTGGTTGAGAGTCCGCCTGCCGATGCAGGGGATACGGGTTCGTGCCCCGGTCTGGGAGGATCCCATATGCCGCGGAGCGGCTGGGCCCGTGAGCCATGGCCGCTGAGCCTGCGCGTCCGGAGCCTGCGCGTCCGGAGCCTGTGCTCCGCAACGGGGGAGGCCACAACAGTGAGAGGCCCGCATACCGCAAAAAAAATAAATAAATAAATAAATAAATAAATAAATAAAACATATTTCTCTGTTTCCTCATTTTGCCTACTTGCTGTATTTATTTTTATATATTAGATAGGTTGGTTAAGTCTCGTGATCTTGGAGAAGTAGTCATATGTAGGAGACATGCTATGGGACACAGGAGCACACTCTCCTCTGGTAATCAGAGCTATATGTTCCAGGGGCACCCACTATGTGGGCTGTGTGGTCCCTTTTGTGGTGGGGCTGACTATTGTGAGCGTGCTGGTGTATGGGGCTGGCCCCTGACCTGGTTAGCTGCCAGGTCCTCCCTTATGAGGTCGCTGCTGGCCTATTCGTGTGCAGGTAAGTCCCTGGAGTAACAGACTAGAGGGAGGACTCCAAAATAACACTTGCCAGCATCATGTCCTCATAGTACAATGTGCTCCCTAAGGTGGCTGCCACCAGCATCTATGTCCCCAGGGTGAGTCTCAGTTGTCTCTTGCCTCTCCAGGAGGCTCTCCAAGATCAGCAAGTGGATCTCATCCAGGTTCCTTTCAAATTGCTGCCTCTGCATTGGGACTCAGAACATGTAAGAATTTACATGTGTCCTTTAAGAGTGGAATCTGATTCCTCCAGCCCTCTGGCTCTCTTGTATGCAAGCCCTGCTGGCTTTCAAAGCCAGACATTTTGGGGGATCTTCTTCCTGGTGTAGGAACCCTGGGCTCGGAAGCCTGATGTGGGGCTTGCTCCTTGTGGAGAACCTTGACAATTGAGCTATCCTCCTTTTTGTGGGTCACCTACCCAGGGAATTTTACCATGTCTCTGCCCCTCCTACTTACCTCATTATGGATCCTTCTTCATTTTTTTGGTTGTAGAGAATCTTTTCTTATAGCCTTCAGGTCATTCTCATAGATAGTTGCTGTGTAAATTGTTGTAATTTTGGTGTACTCATGGGAGGAGGTGAGCTCAGGGTCTTCCCACTCTGCTATCTTGGCCACCCCCACACCCCAGCACAAGACTTTAAGTGTACTGGCAACACCAGAAGAGATATTGCAGGAAAATCAACTAGTAATTGCTGTATTCAAAATATTAATTCAAATACAGGGCTGAAATAGCTCCCAAGGCAGGCCTGAAAGGAGGAGGAGAATGGGATTCAGAAAAGAGGAAGGGAGACTCAGGAAACCCTGTGGTTTCAAGAGTCAGGAAATATATGACTGCGGCTGAAGTTAATTTCCCATGGAGATGGAGAGGCAGATGAGGTTGGACAAAGCAGAAAACAATTCTCTTTTAAAATGCAGAGGGGAAAATACTTTGTCATCATTTGACTGATCGTAAGAATGAGCTCAGCAATTTTGTACCAGATCGTAAACCAATTGCCCTCTTTTGGAAGATTAACTACTAGAAAGACCTATTGCCTTTCTCCTGTGATGGGACGATAATGCATATGACAGATTGCCTGGAAAATAAGACATAGTAATGAGGGTCAAACACTTATTAAATCCATGTGGGAAAAGAATCAGGAGGAGGGGAAACTACTGTTAATTATGGTGAGAAAGCGGATTACAAAGTGGCTAGAGGGTTTTTTTTCACAGATTTTTGAATTTAATATATTTTGAGACTGTCAAAGAAGCACATTAGAATGATTAAGTATATTCAGACTACTCTGGGAATTAACTCCCTGCTCTTCTTTCACGAGGAGTAAATAAGATGGCCAGGTGATATTTTTAGTAACTGAAAAATGTTTCTTTGATTTAGATTTTATTTATTTTTCTTGGGAAAGATAGATATTCCACCTATAGGAATTGGAAATGATCTTCTTTATAGCCCTGAAGTGAGGCGTTTGTGTCTTAGAGCTAGGCTGTTTCTGCTCAGATCCCAGCTCCTCACTTCACTAGTGTTTAATCTGTCTGTGCCTCAGTTTCTTCATCTGTAAAACAAGGATGATGGTAAGCGTGGTACCCACTTGGTGGGGCTACAAGAGGATTGACTGCGTCACTGTTTGTACAGCAGTTTGTCCACACCCTGTAATGTCAGCTGTGAATCGAAAAGTCTGCGTTTTTACCAATTCCTCACTTTCTGCTCACTTTTATTGTAGCTAAGCAGTGTATTTCTTCTTTATTATACATATTCGTATGCCTCCAGTTGTAGGGTCTGCAGTCTTTCGTGGAGGAGGAGCTACTTTTCATTTCCAACTGCCAGATAAGTGGCTGGAGGTGATGGGGCGACTTCAGCCAAAACCCACAGGATGCACATGGATGTTGGAGGCGGGGGCATGGGTTCACACACTCACCCCAATACCCTCCGCTTAGCACAGTCCCTAGAAACCTCTACTGAGTATTGACTGTTGACAGGAACTGGTTAGAGCAAAAGCTATGAGGTATGGTTTCCAAATCCACTGGGTGAGTCATTTTGATCAACTGTTAGGTTGAATTGTAAAAAGTGGCATTTATATAGGTCAGAAAGGATGAATGTTGACAATTCTGTATGATTCCACATAATATTTCATGTTTCCTACATCTGTTGATTAATGGATATGAATAGTTATATCATTTACTACTTTCCAGCCAGAGTTACCAATGTCAGCAGGCTGCATTAATGAGCCCCTGAGGACAAAAAGATAATTCTGTTCTACATCCGACCTCAGACCTTTGATTAAAGTACTTTCTGCAATTCATAGATTACATTTACTAGATCCCTCCATATGCTGGGCAAGAGACAATACTTAATAATAGGTATTCACAGTTTAAAATCACTTAAGGTTCATCACCATCACCACCATCATTAGTCATATGTAGAAACACTCAGCCTTACTGGATGGCTTACAGGAATATTCCTAAGCATTTTGGGGAGGTCATAAAAGGACTCCAGGTTGAATATGAAGTGTAGGGATGGTCAGCTTTATGTATAGGCTCACTTTGGAAGCATCTGGGCTATGATTTCGATATGTAGGGAAGAAGAGGAAGAGCAAAAAAAAAAAAAAAAATTCCCGTGACCCACATGTCTCTCTTTGTCTCTGGTTTTACTTCGGGAACAGGAATTCCTGGGTTAACAATAACTAGTATGATTGAGGAACTAGTATTTTTTCTAGTCCAGTCTAAACTCCTCTGGTCCATGGGTACTGTTCTGGCGGTCCTCTCTGTTCATGCCACTCTTGCCTGAAGCTGTTCAGCATCTGATTGGTTGTGTCTTCCTTCATGGCTCTTATGAATAATTACAGAAAGTTTCAAACTTTGTATCTCCAATGCCAAAAGCCTAATCTCTTCTTTGACAGTCATCTTCTACTGAGGGTTTTGCTTCATGTTATCCAAATGCTGGGTAGCAGATCCAGCTTTAGCAATATTATCAATCAGCCTAGGCTGGGTTACGTTTCAATAACGGATAACTCCAAGATCTGAGACAGAAACTACAAAGGTTTATTTCTTGTTCACCTCACATACCCACTGCAGTTCAGCTGGGGCCTCTGTGCATATTACTTTCATTGGGACATTCTGGCTGGGAAAGGCTCCAGCACTATGCTTCCACAATTGCTTAGGCAGAAGAAAGAAAATGTGGTGAGTTATACACCAGTTCTTAAAGCTTCCATATGAAAGTGACACATGACTTTGCTGCACATCACAAGACCACATGTAACTTCAAGAAGATGCAGAAAAGTGCAATCGATTATGCATGCAGAAATTAGAGGGCTGAGATTATCTACTGAAAAGCCATAATGACCACTGTTAATGGACAGTGGAATGCATGCATGATGTTTGAGCTTTTACTCAGTACCCTAAGCATTCTACCCTACATCCTTGTTTGCTCAACTGGTTGTGCTTTTTTGGGTATTCTGTGATGAAGGAAGGAGTCATCTTTCACTTTCCTTTTTGAAATATGACTTTTGATTATATGAGTTATAATCAATTATATACCATAACTTTTCTTGTGTAAGTCCCTGAAACATCAATATACAATAGCAGTAATATTTGTTTAGTGTATATTATTATTGTTCCAAAAGAAACATAGCATACAATTTACTGATTCAACCATTTTTAAGTGTACAATTCATTGACGCTAAGTACATTCACATTGTTTTGCAACCATCAGGACCACACATTTCCAGAATTCTTTTCATTTTCCCAAACTGAAACTCTGTACCCTTTAAACAATAATTTCCTATCCCCCCTCCCCCCAGCAGCTGGCAACCACCATTCCACTTTGTGTCTCGAGAAATTTAAGTATTCCAGGTATCTCATATAAGTGGAGTCATACAATATTTATCCTTTTGTAACCAGCTTATTTCACTCAGCATAATGTTTTCAAGAATCATCCATGGTACAGCATGTGTCAAAATTTCATTTCTTTTAAGAATAAATAATATTCTGTTGTACTTATATTCCATTGTACTCACATTCTGGACATATCACACTTTGTTTATCCACTCATCTGTCAATGGACACTTGGGTTTCTTCCACCTTTTGTTTATTATGAATAATGCCACTGTGAACATTGGTATATACATATTATTGACTTAAATAATTCTGGGTGTATATCTAGAAGTGGGAATGCTGGATCATATGGTAATTCTATTTTTAACTTTATAAAGAAATGCAACAGCAATATTTAACTCAGTGTTTTAAAAGCTGTTTTCTGTGGAACTATGGCCCCATCAGTGACTCACAGTGCATTTTAGCCTTGTAAAGTTCTGAGAAATTCTACAAGAAAGAAATCTTTTTCTCTTGGATTAACGCAGCATTTACCAAATTTATTAAACCATAGAATTCGTGCCCCATTTTTGATTGAGCTGTCTATTAAAACCTCATGGAATATGATGTAATGTGGGAAATATTAGTTAACCATTCAACTCAGTATCATGTGGGCTATATGAGAAATGGTCAGATGATCGAAAGAAAAACCTAAAATGTGGACAGTAAAGGTGCCATAGGGTGGTCAGTTCATTGGCCAGCCTTCTCATTGGCTAAAAATTGCTAAAAATATCCGATTCCACCAAAAGCTAAAAACACAGTTGAGTAAAAGAGATGAAAGCTGGCAGGAAGAGAGGAAGGAGTAGAGAGGGAGGTGGGGGGAGAGATTGCACGTCTAGGGAAGATCTACGAGTGCTGATGCTGTCAGGGCTACATTCACCTCCCTTGCTCATTCAGTGTGCAATTTGAAAATGGATGTAGTCTCTGTCCTTCCAGCTGAGGAAACGGAGGCTCAGACCACACAACTGATAAGCAGAGGTGTTGGGATTGGAGTTGTTCTTGTGACTCCAAAGCAGAGAAAGAGAGAGCAGTGGCTTCCAGTGGATCCCGAAGGCACACAGAGTTGGCTGCAGAAGTGAGCTACCCCTAGCTGCAGGAGTAACCTGGGGGTCTGGAGAAGAGTCGGTGCGCAAACAAGGAGCCCTTCAACCTCAGTGGACCCCGACATGATCCATCTTATGTGGAATCCCCCAACATTTTTTTTAGATTATATATATATATGTATTTTTTAAAAAATCTGTATTGGAGTATAATTGCTTAACAATGGTGTGTTAGTTTCTGCTGTATAACAAAGTGAATCAGCTATACATATACATATATCCCCATATCTCCTCCCTCTTACGTCTCCCTCCCTCCCTCCCTATCCCACCCCTCTATGTGGTCACAAAACACGGAGCTGATCTCCCTGTGCTATGCAACTGCTTCCCACTAGCTATCTAGTTTACATTTGGTAGTGTATACGTAAGTCCATGCCACTCTCTCACTTTGTCCCAGCTGGGTTATGGTATATATAGAAAAAAGATAGTATTTGTATGATCACCTGGGATGAATGGCATAATGATGCTAGAGGCTGGCCCCAGACCTGGGGGCTGCAGACCCCCCAGACCTCCGTCCAGCTTCCCCATGGGCTGAGGGGATGACTCTCCATGTGTCTGTACCCCAGGCTGCCCCCTGTTGAGAGCTCTGCCCTAAGTGTGTCTGTATTACAACACAGAGTGTGGAGTTGTGAGGAAAGCTGTGTGTGTCGGGGGTGGGGACAATGGGAACAACCAAAGGGAATAACCCAAATGCCAGCTGTGTGGCAAAGCTGAGAACACTGTGCTTACTGTGCTCCTAAAAGGGGGGTTCAGGCTTTCATGAGTGGCCTAAGGAGAAGACTCGTGGGACTGAGGCTTGGGGGAGCAAAGCGAGATTGGGTTCCCTTTAGTGTTAGGAGCAGTGTGCTCCCTGCAGCTGTGCCTCTGGAGTGGAAACTGAGAACTCCACACCCGAGAAGGGGCTTGATGGCAACAGGTGATGACCTTCCCGCGTTGGCTGAATGAGCAGGTGGAGGTGTGTCCCACCTTGGACACTCTTTCATCCAGCGGAGCAGATGCTTTTTTTAAAACTAAAATTGGAACACATTTTATCATAAAATATAACATCATTACTTTTTTTTTTTTTTTTTTTTTTGCTGTACGCGGGCCTCTCACTGCTGTGGCCTCTCCCGTTGCGGAGCACAGGCTCCGGACACACAGGCTCCGCGGCCATGGCTCGCGGGCCCAGCCGCTCCGTGGCATGTGGGATCTTCCGGGATCGGGGCACGAACCCGTGTCCCCTGCATCGGCAGGTGGACTCTCAACCACTGCGTCACCAGGGAAGCCCCACATCATTACTTTCTTAGAAGAGTTATGCAATTTTATGGTATGAAACCTAAAATGTAACCTTAAAATAAGGCAGGGAAAAAAGATTGGTGACTGTTTATAAGAAGCATGCTTTTAAGAATGACCTTTCTGAAAATTAACTCTTGTTCAGAAAACTCTGCTTTCTTAGACATCAGTGCGTGAGTATAGGTCAAATGATAAATTTTTTATTTTTTATAATAAAAATTGTTAAAATAGAAAGTTTTGTGTTTCCATAGGATTAGTTGTTTTAAATATAAGTAAAGTGTTAAAATATGAAATAATTTTAAATCTACAGAAAAATTGCAAAGACAGTGTCAAGAGTCCCCCCTGGATACCTCTCACCAGGTTATAGTTTCCCCTAATTAACATTAGCCTGTCCTATTAACAGTAACATTGTCATTTCATGTTACCATGGTACATTTGCAAACCTAAGACACCAACGTGGGTCCTTTACTATTAACTAAACCAAACAGACTTTGTTCGAACATAGGTATACCTTTAGATAACTGCAGCACCTCCCTACACATCCATTTTCCAGAGGAGTTATTGAAGAACTTAGGTTTTCTATATCTCGTTCTTGAATTCAATATTTATAGTTATAGTTATAGTTATCATTATTGTTATAGTTATATTTTCCTGACTTAAATCATCTGCCTCACATTTCTGGAACTCACTTTTACTGTGAAAGAATGCTTCCTATGATTATCAAGTATGTTATTTTACATGCAATAGTTTAAGCAGAATAACTAAGCTACAATCCAATAGGCATTTCTCATAATGATTATAGTCATCTTTTTTAAAAAAATTTATTGCGATATAGTGGATGTACAATAGTATATAAGTTTTAGGCGTACAACACAGTGATTCACAATTTTTAAAGGTTGTACTCCATTTATAGTTATTATAAAATATTGGCTATATCCCCTGTGCTGTACAATATATCCTTGTAGCTTATTTATTTTATCATCATCTTTATTGAGTAAATCCACATATTGAAGTTCCTAATGAAACTGAGTTCTTAAACACATGAAAGTTATTTTATCATACCTCTTCTTAAATTCTATTATATTATCATAATAAGAAGAAAGGGAAGCTGTATCAGTCAGGGTCCTAGAAGGGAACAGGTGACACGCCTGGATGGGGTAATGGAGGACACTTCAGTAAGATGTCCATTTACAAATCTGAGGGCAAGTTGAAGGATACCCTTAAGGACAGAGGGACACTCTGGAGCAACAACAGTGGGGTCTTCTGTGACCCCTCCGCCCCAGGCTTGAAGGTGCCAGAGAGGAGCAGTTGCAAGAAATGATGGCAACATAAATGCAAACACGAAGTCAGCAGAGAAGACTGTATCCTGAAACAGACTTTAAAAACAATTTAACTACAACTGTTTGTGTCATTCATTCTAGATGTTATTGTCCACATCAGCTGTGCAGAATCAAACAAAGGGAGAAATCAGACTTTTGGTTTAAAAGAAAAAGGGAAAAATGAATAGCATGTCTGGTTTAACTTTAGGGTCACAATTCCCCTGCCATTCCTGGTAAATGCTGGGCTTAATGGAAGCTGTGTCAGAGCTTTGCTAGTTTTCTAGAATCAGGGTGGTCAGCATCTTTGCTGCAGAATGAGCTGTCCCAGCTTCATTGTGTTAGCTACGTTGTGAAGGGACACTGCTATCTTGGGCATCCTTTGCTCTGGATGCTGCCTTTGTGTTTGTCTGGGATTGTCCCTTCTCTTTGTTCATGTGGTTAGCAGTTGTTTCCTGCCTAAGGGCCCTGTAAGCATGGGCACATCATTTTCTATCTGTTTCTCCATGTTTGGGTTGAAAGAATTCCTAGTTAAATTCCTTATCAGAATGTATTCATACGTCAGTTTAACCTCATTAAGTCCATGATGAATTTTAAGATTTCTTTTTTGATCTCCAGCATGTGGACATGGATTTTTAAGTTATCATTCCAACCAGGAAGAACATACCCCAGTGTATGCCCAGACTACTGACAGGCTAGAAAGAAAGATGAGTTCTTTCTCCCTTTATTTATTCACACACTCGTGTTTTGACAAAGACATTTTGGACTCAATAGTTGATAGCTGGCTGAAACTCTACTTTGATTGTCATAATAAAAAACCAATTTGGAGAATATATTTATTTTAGGATTTCATTAGTAAGTTATGAGTTTGTGATGAAAGCAAAATAATTTGAAATTTTTCAAAAGGTTAAAAAAAAGACATTACTAGGCTTGATGATTAGAGAAATAGGAAAATGTGTGTCATATTCAAAATAAATTAGGAAAGGTTGTTTTTATGTTAAATGACTGATGGATGTTTCCATGGGGAAATTTTCTCTCCATGAGCTACAGTACTTGCCTTCAATACTGACACCAAATGCTCTGGGAATTGAAATCAATGACATCCAAAGTATCATTACTGGTAACAACAATAAACACAAGTAACAATGAGTAAGTACTAACATTGTACCAGGCTTTGTGCTAAGCATTGTACAGGATGATCTCAGTTAATACCCACAGGAGATAGGTCTTATGATGAATCTGTTATTACATAAACGAACAGGCAAAGAACTGAAATATACCCAAGATCACAAAGGGTTGGAGCCAAAATTTGGACCAAGTTTTTCTGATTCCATTGCCCAGGGTCTTAACTATAGGAGTCTGTAGTCTCCCTGTGATTCAAATTCATGCAGGATTGGAGGAAGGGACGTCTATGAGAATCTTTACAGGTTCTAAAGTTGATCAGACCTTAGTGAAATGAAATGTAACATGGTTAACTTCTTAATGAAGCTGCACTCATGTCCTAAAACTCCCTGTGCAAATACAGAAAGGGGAGATGGTGTTTAGTATCCACAGCCACATAAAAGACCAGAGGTTTTAATTATTAGCATTTTTGAAGTGAGTCTACTGTGTTGATTTGGCTATAAATGCAAGATGGCATATGGGAAAGTGTTTTTTAAACCACAAATCACTACACAATGTCTCATGTACATACAAGTTTTGTTGTAGATATTAATTCTGCTCTAAAAGCTGGAGACAACACATGAGAAAGTGTTTGTAAATCAGAAATCTCTACACAATATCATATTTGTACATATCTGTTCCAGTGATAGGTCTTGATTCTTAAAAGGAGGAGGAATTTGGAGCAATTTTCCCTGTTCTTGGCTGGAACCCCACCCTTTGTCTGGAGCATGGCTCTCATAGCTGGAGCCATACTTTACTCAGGAACATATTAGAGGAGGGTCTTCAGGTTAATGAGGAAGCTAAACCCAGGTCATGTGATGAAGAAGAAAGAGCTCACTGGGAATCGATATCTCTTCAAACAGCTAGCGCTTCCTTGAGAAAGGAAAGTCAGGCTTGTTACGTGTGACTGCGAAATGAAGCAGAGTTAATGGGCGTAAGATGGAAGGCGGATTTTGCTCCACACTATGCAGGATGAGCAGGTTGGCTTTGCCTATGTTGAAAGGGCCTATGGGGAGGCAGAATGTTCAGCCAGAGGCTGGATGAGCTGATGGCAGAAGGTGGTAGAGGGTGATGTCACATAGACCCTTGAGGTCCACTGCAAGCCGTAAAGGTGTGTGTCAGTGGCTGTTGGACAAACCCACCAAATTAACTAGTAGCTGAGGCTTTGCCAAATCCATCAACAAAATCTCTTCCTCTGATTCAAAGGATATGGATATATATATAGCTAAACTCTTGTAATGTAAACTTGAATATTGCCAATGTGTGTCCTGAATTGACTGATAGGTGAAACCAGGTGACTGCAGGCACTGAGTGCTCTCTGATGATCTGGAAATGTCTTTCTAGAATCAATTCACAGAATGTGTTTAGACCAGAGGGGAACTTGTCTTAGTTCTAGAGCTTTCTGGGCGGCCTGTGCACTTTCTAGATAGATCCCTGTGGTCTGTTGATGCCAGAAGCCAGCCAGTAGAACTACCATGAACTGTTATCTCTTTCATTTTGGGGGTGGTGGTGGTAGTGGTTATTTATTGCTATAATTGGAATGTTGAAGAAACATGGTACACAGGATGATTTAGTTGGTTCTTTCTCTACCTCTTCAACTTTGTTTGGTTCTTCTTACCTTTGCAGGAAAATTCAGACCATTGCATATTTCTGGTCTGTCTTAGGGATTAAAAAAAAAATCTTATGGCCACTTTAAGTCATGGTCTCAATTTTGTACTTAAAAGGATGAGTCCCTTAGAAGGATGTAAGAGTCTCAGCATCCACCTTCCATTAGAAATGACAGGTATTTGTGCACTAGCTCTTACGGTGACAGAGAAGCTTCAGCTTGGGAAAGGGGTTTAGATGGATTCTCTTCTTCATGATTCTTCTTCCTCATTTGTGAAATTTTTGACACTTCCCCTCTGAACTTGGAGAGTGGGTGGAGAGGAGTGATAAAGGATGTGCAGGAAAAATCTTCCTATCAGGTATTGCTGCAGGCTGCCGTCAGGTCCTCTGGGGCTGGGCAATGTGTAAAGCTAATGCTTTTTTTCTACTTAGTTGTTTTTGTTCAGAGATTGTTCCTTGCTGAGGAATCCCTTCCATGTGGGTGATGTCCCCTCCCACATAGCTCATCACTGACTCTGAAGACCCCAGGAACCCCCGATCCCTGTGGCTTCTCTCTGCCAATGGCTGTTGGCCCAGGCATCCCAATCAAACAGCATCATGGTCCCCTGCAGGGACAGATGGATCCCCACCCAAAGATGGTTTTGTATGTCCACACTGATGAAGCCACACACCAAGAGGGATGAAAAGGCTTTTAACTTACATAACTGAGGTCTCTGGGGAGAGCAGACAGGCCTCTTGAATGGGTCAGAAATGGCTTGAGAGAGCAAGGAAAGGAGACTACTGGCCTGGGCTTTTACTGTGGGGACCAGGCTTGCAGGGTTTGAGGGAGTGCCTAGACTTTGTTACCAGCTTGTCCAGGTGTGGACCACCTGCAGAAGAAGGGGGGTGAGGCTGGAGGGTGGTCAGCAGTCAGTCATCAAACATGGAGTCAGACTCCTCATCACACACAAGCCTACACCAGCGAAAGTCAGCCTGAATGGGTCCATGGGATTCCCATACACAGGCACACTTTCCGTCTTGACGCTGAGTGGCAGCCAATCCCAACATGGCCACACTTCCTTGGAATCTTCTGTCAGCAGTCAGTCAGCCAGTCTCTAGGACTTCAGACGTCTCAGGAGGGATCAGACATGTGTCTGTCTCCCCAGCTGCACCCCAGGTACAGGGGGTCATGGCACACTTTTCTCTCGACCCCTCTGGCCTCCCTCACTAGGTTCTAGGTGAGGGGCCGACACTCCCACCTCTCATCACTGGAGTGAAACTCACAGTGTAGCTCATTCCTAAGAAATTCTCATCAAAACCCTTCTTGTCTCCTCTCCACCTCCCACTCTTTTAAATTTGTAGCGTTGAGAGGTTCATGAGTGTTGGATCTGCTTGTGCTTCGGAGGCTAAATCCAATGAGATTTATGTCTGACCTTTCAGTTGGGAAGCGCCATCTACTGTACCTTGGGACTACATTTAAACATACTGCTACATCTGTTTGTTTATTACTTATTCATGACACATCCTCCAGTTACTTTCTCAGAGGGATTTGAGATGACTGAGGATATAAATTCATGTTCGGTCAGACAGTTTCAAATACAGTCAGAGACTTATTTCTTCAGTCTTCATCCCCTGAAAAGCACTGCATCCCATGGGAAATGGCTATGGTGGTCCTCACGGTATCTCAGAGACACCAATAAAGGTGCTCAAGAGTGGGGAAAATATGTCTATAGGAAACATAATTCTTAAAGCATTATTTGAGATCAATGAGTTGTAACTAGGTATATTCCAGAATCATCACTGGAGTTTAACATCCACACACCGGGATCCACCCCCTGGCATTCTATTTTAGTATACCTATGGTATTTCTAGTATATCTAGATATTTGCACTGAAAAATAAAAGATGCACAGGTGATTCTGATGCATACCCTGGATAATATCCTCCCTCTTCAAATCATATCTCATCTAATTAATCTCATCTGCAGGACTAAACTTCCTTATATTTTTTATTTTGTTTTAAAATCTAGAATTTCACAAATAAAATGGAACATTCCTTGCTGTATCTTGCTCATAGTTGGGTGTGTTTATTCATTCATCCAATATTTGTAGTGTTACCTGCTGGGTCCCAGGTCCTGGGCTATTAGGACATCAGAGAGACCCAGGCTTTGAATGAAGTCAGAGTCATTGTCAGGAAGCGGCACCAGCTGACAGTGAGGCCTTGCTCCAGGGTAGGCTCCCTGGGGAGATCAATGATTTATAATTCATCTCTGGAGTTAATTTACCCTCCAGGATGAAGTGCTCCACACAAAGGGCTGACATGGAAGAGACCCTACAAGTATGTACCCCACTGTAGAGTTGTGAATGGCTTATTTGATTTTTAAAAGAATTTTTTTTTTATTAAGACTACTTCCTAACTCAAATCTTCCTACCTATCGCAATCAATGTGTGAGTAGAATTTCTGTCAGCTGCATTATTTATGAATGTATGAGAAGACTTTACCACTTAATGTAGTCCTTTTAGTAAACTATAATTTTTTAGTAAAGGATCACTCAGCAAAAAAAAAAAAGAAAAAAAAGAGAGTTTACCGAAATCTAGATGGAGGCAAGTTGGAGACTGAAGAGGAGTTCGGGACCTTCCAGAATCATCCAAGTCTCAGGCATCAAGGCTCCATTCTAAGATGGGGAATGTGGGAAGGGAAACCAGAGTATGGATTCAAAATACATTGTAGAGGGAGATTACTTGTGATGTTTCCCACTATCTAGGTTTTCTCAGCTTTCTTCCATTTGTAGTCAATCAATTCGTTTTGTGTTTACATATGTCAAAATAAATCAACTCACTTTTTTTAAACAGCGAGAAACATAGAAATATATATTAATATAGCAAAACAGGCAATATAGACAGAGCCTCTGATGGACTGTGCTCTTTGTCCCAGTGAAAGGTTTCCTGAAGATGGTATATAAGCTGGGGACTCACAGGATGGTTAGGACTACACTAAGGAATTATAAGTGGGTGGATGGCACACGTTGTGTACTTCTGTTCTTATCTGCCAGTTCTAATGAAAAATGTCCTCCCCCCAGCTACATCCTCCCCATCTTTCACTGGACTGATTTTACCTTCATTCTCAACTCTCTCATTTGTCTTGTCTTGCAAGCTTAATTAAGGTTTAAGGTGGGCAGTGAGCACTTTTTAATAACGTGTGACAGTTGGAAGCTGGCCTCTTAGGAAGTGCAAAACTGGGAGGCATCTTTTCTGACTCTTTTGACTTGGTGAAATGATTCAAGGACCAATTTAGACTTTGTTGAAATTATAGTAACATTTTAGAAAATGACACACATAAATGCAAATGATGTACGCAAATGCAAGCATTAGGATGCAGGAGCCCTTGACCATCTGTGTTCACCAAATGAAGTGTACATTTCTGTGAATATAATGGATGCATTAAGGATTGGGAATGCTGGTAACTCTGTGTTGGATTAATGTCTAGAAACTTCTGATTATTTTTGAATACAGTGACTTAGAACACAGAAATTTCTTTTTTTCCCTTTGTCGTTTTTATTATACTAGATATTGTGTAGTAAAGTTTCCACTGTAGAAAAATTAGAAAATGTTTTTAAAAAATTCCCTGATACCACCAGTGACTTAGAACCATGATGAATAATTTGGTTTATATGGCTATATAATTAGTTAAGAGGGTATCATATTATGTACTATTTTTATTTGTTTAGTTCACTAATAAAAACCTCATAGAGCAGCCCTTTGAAAATAAACAGTGATTCCAGATTTATTAATTGAGCATCTAATATGTACCAGGCATATGAAATAGGAAAACATGGGGGAACAAAACTCCTCTCACAGAACTTATAGTTCAGTGGAAGAGACAGTCCTTCATGAAGGATCATGGCAGATGTTGTTTCAAACTGTGATAACTGTGTGAAAGAAGCACACAGTGTGTGATGAGAGGATAACATGGGAGGTGGGGCTGGTGTAATGAGGAAGGTCAAGGAGGTTCCCTGTGAGGAAGGGAGCTTTGAGCTGATATCTTAGGAAAAATTGGGAGATAGCTAAGGGAGAGCTTGTCAGTCAAGACAGTGAAAATTGGTGCTGTTTCAAACTTCCCTCACTACAATCTTACTAATGTAAGCTCAGCCCCTTTCTCTCTCTCCTACCCCCTTCACCCCTTTCCTCTTTTCTTGGGTAAGTAGCCTTGAGATCCATGAGTCCAGATCTGTGTCATCTTTAATTTGCTGGCCTGACTCTTGCTTCACATGTCCTTGCATCCCTGTCCTATTATGCATCCTTCTCTTTCCAGCACAGGTTGTTCCAATGCTAGGTCTTTTCTCAATAGGGGCACCTGTGTTAGGAGAGAAATTTTCTATCTTCATCACCAGTTGCAGGAGGCCAAGATAAGCTTGTTCAATAACATGTGTGGTGTGATTGTGAGGCCCTCTTGATTGCAAGTGAGAAGAAGTTTCTTCCAAAAGAGCCAGACTCAGATTTGCCCAGCAGTTATGGGCTGATGCTGCCATTATGAACACAACTGAAGGAAATGAGTGATAAGATTTCCTAGGTCCTCTGGTGTGTGTCATACTTGTTTGGGAAGACCTGGCTCATCCTCTTACTAGATCTGTACTCAGGCAGGTTGCTGACCTGAGTTTTCTCATAGATAGTGTAGGGATGATGACACTGGTGTGGACTTCTGTTGTTTTGTCTGCTCAACACCTCTTTCCTTGGGGAATGGTCCTTCACCATCTGGTGCTGGAGAAGCTGCCAATCATGACACACCTTTCTGGCCACAGGGGTGTTTATGGAACTCAGGCTTGGCCAATGGCAGTGACCCATGCTCTTGGCCACAGTGATCAGCCCCCGAATGGGAATGTGACTCAAATGAGGTCAATCAGAGTCCTTCTAGGGGGTCTTATTTATAGTGAGAGAGACAAACCCAGTCTTTCTCCTTGTATCAGAAACTAAAGGGAGATGGGGGCAGCCATGTTTCCTATCACACAGAGGAAATCCTGTATGAAGTAGGAAAGAATAAACCAAAAAGAGCTGAGCATAAGTGGGAGGGGGAGAGATAGAGTGAAAGCAAGAGGCAGAGAGGAGGTGTGGGGGGATCCAGGTTCATGACCCTGTAGGAGACCCTTGTCATCTCCAAGCCCACCTTCATCTCTAGACTTTCTTGTTATGTGTTTCTTTAAAATTCCTTTTTTTGTTGGTGTTAGTTTTGGTTGGATTTCCATCACTAGAAACTAAAGCTAAAAAAAGGTCCTGGCTAAAATAATATCTACTTTATAGAGTTGTGAGAACTAAATTAAAATCTGTATTTGTTAAGTTCATAATCTGCACAGTATCTGGCGAATGGCAAGTACTTAATACCTTATGGTTAATGCTGTTGGTAGAACTTGTCTATGCCTTAGAATCTGGCTAGTAAAGGGTGGTGCGTGTGATCCAGCAGCACTGGCATCATCCAGGAGCCTGTTAGAGTTGTCAAATCTTGGTTCCATTCTATAATCTGCTCAGCCAGAACATAACAGTTTGCAAAGTCCACGCATGAGTTGTGTGCAAAATAAACTGTGAAAAGCACCAGCCTGGTATGGTGATGAGTTTTTAGATACAGCATCAAAGGCACAATCCATGAAATAAACAATTGATAAGCTGGATTTCATTAAAGTAAAAAACGTCTGCTCTGCAAAAGACAGTGTCAAGAGAACGAGAAGAGAGGCCAGAGGTTGGGATAAAATATTTACAGAAGACGTATCTGATAAAGGACTGTTATCTAATATATAACAAGAACACTTAAAACTCAATAACAAGATAACAAACAACTCAATTAAAAAATGGGCCAATGACCTCATCACCAAAGACTATACAGGAATGGCAAATAAGCATATGGAAAGAGGCTCCACATCCTATGTCATCAGGGGAATCCAAATCAATGCAACAGAATACCATTATACACCTATTAGAATGGCCAAAATCCAGAACACTGACACCAAATTCGGGCTAGGATGTGGAGTAATGGAAACTTATTCATTGCTGGTGAGAATACGAAATGGTACAGCCACTTTTGAAGACAGTTGGGTTGTCTCTGACAAAACTAAACATACTCTTACCACTCAATCTAACAATCACATTCTTTGGTATTTACCCAAAGGAGATGAAAATTTATGTCCACACAAAACCTGAATGTGGTGTTTATAGCAGTTTTATTCATAGTTACCCAAACTTGAGAGCCATCTAGATGTCTTTCAGTAGGTGAATGGATTAGTAAACTGTGGTATACCCAGACAATGGAATGTTATTCAGCAATAAAAAGAAATGATTTATCAAACCATGAAAAGACATGGAGGAATCTTGGATGTGTATTACTAAGTGAAATAAGCCAATCTAAAAAGGTTATATACTCTATAATTTCAACTATATGACATTCTGGAAAAGACATATCTATGGAGACAGTAAAAAAATAAATAAATCAATGGTTGAAAGGATTGAAAAGGTGGGGAGGGATGAATAGGTGGAGCCCAAAAGATTTTTAGGGCAGTGAAACTATAATGATGGATACATGTCATTATACATTTTATCAAAACCCATAGAATATAAACTATGGACTTTGGGTGATTATGATGCATCAATGCAGCCTCATCAATTGTTACAAATGGACCACTCTGGTGCGAGATGTTGATGATGAGGGAGTCTATGCATATAAAAGGGCAGGAGGTATATGGGAAATCTCTGTCCCTAGCTCTCAGTTTTGCTGTGAGAACTGAATTGCTGAAACTACTCTAAAAAAATAATGTCTTAAAACAAACGAACAAACAAACAAACAAAAAGACTGACCTGGTCACACCAGAAGCACAGGCAACAAAAGTAAAACTAGACAACTTAGACCACAACAAAATAAAAAAAAAAATTTCAGTGCATCAAAAAACATATGAACAGAGTGAAAGGGCAACCTACAGAGTGGGAGAAAATACATATAAATCATATATCTGATAAGATGTTAATAGGCAAAATATTTAAAGAACTCCTAAAACTCAACAGCAACAACAACAACAAAATCCTCCAAATAATACAATTAAAAAATGAGCAAAGACTTGGATAGACATTTCTCCAAAGATGATATACAAATGACCAATAACCACATGAAAAGATGTTTAACATCACTGATCATGAGGGAAATGCAAATCAAAATCACAACGAGATATCACCTCACACCCATTAGCTACTATCAAAAATCTCCAAATGTTTGATGATAAGTGTTGGCAATGATGTGGAGAAATTGGGGTCCTTGTGCATTGCCAGTGGAAATGTAAAATGGTGCAGCCTCTGTGGAAAACAGTCTGGCAGTTCCTCAAAAAACTAAACCTGGAATTACCATATGATCCAGTAGTTCCACTTTCAAATATTTAGTAAAACAAATTGAAAGCAGGTACTCAAACACATACATGTACACCCATGTTCACAGCAGCAACATTCATAATAGCCAAGATATGGGAGCATCTCAAGTGTTCATCGATGGATGAATGGATAAAATACAGACAATGGAACATTATTCAGCCTAAAAAGAAAGGGAATTCTGACACATGCTACGGCATGGATGAACCTGAGGACATTATGCTAAGTGAAATAAGCTAGTCACTAAAAGACAAATATACTATATGATTCTACCTAGATGAGGTATCTAGAATAGTCAAATTTATAGAGACACAAAATAGAATGGTGGGTGCCAGGGACTGCGAGAAGGAGGGTGAGAATGGTGAGTTACTGTTTTATGGGTACAGAGTTTTAGTTTTGCAAGATGAAATAATTCTGGAGATTGGTTGCACAATAATTTGAATACACTTATCACTACTGAAGTGTTCACTTAAAAATGATTGAGATGGTAACTTTTGTTATGTGTTTTTAACATAAATTTTAAAAAGAGTAAGACAGGGCCTCCCTGGTGGCGCAGTGGTTGGGAGTCCGCCTGCCGATGCAGGGGATGCGGGTTCGTGCCCCGATCTGGGAGGGTCCCATGTGCCGCGGAGCGGCTGGGCCCGAGAGCCATGGCCGCTGGGCCTGCGTGTCCGGAGCCTGTGCTCCGCGGCGGGAGGGGCCGCAACAGTGAGAGGCCCGCATACCGCAAAAAGAAAAAAAAAAAAAAAAAAAGAGTAAGACAAATGGCAAAAAAAAATTTAAACCACTGGTCAACTGGGGGTCCTTTGATGAAAGGGTCTGAAGAAAGGAGATGTTACAAGTGTTTGTCCCACTGATTCCAAATAGAGACTCTCAGACGTGTGCCTCAGAAGTCAGAAAGTCAATGAGATGAAACAGTGACATCATGGACAGGTTGACAGTGAGAATATCACCAACAAAGACTTGACAACTAGCAGCCTTAGTCTGTCACCTGGCTCGTAAAAGACTGCTCCTACTTTAAGTTTGACTTGGCGTTTCGATAATTGTTACCTTGTTCTATATAGTAAATGTCGTCAGAATTCTTTTCTACCCTAACTAGGGCAAGTTCATTTCTGGAATAAATGCAGCCCTCAAAATACAGAGGGGCTCTGTTCCAGAAAAATTCATTTCTAGGTCAGCTGAGTGAAAGTTTGAAAACAATTCTAGAAGTGGCCTTTAAGTTATAATTTCTTCTGATACAAATCTTAGGAAAGTACCAATGACCTGACAGTTCTTAAAACTAATTTCATTCACAACCAATGGTCATTTCTCATAGATAGAACCTTCTGTAGTTCAGTCAAGGAAATTGGATAAAGAATTCTAGGCCTAAGACTCTTCCTTCATGCTAGGCTTCTGGTAAACGTAGTATAGGCACAGATTACTATCCAAACAGAGGTCAAAATACTATAATAATGGTTAGGAAAGTGACTGATGCCCACTCAAATGCATGGCTTCTGGGAAACTTTGGTGGAGACACAGCCTTGACCTCAGAGTAGGGCCTCTGAAAAATAGCTCCCCCAAAAGGTATCCATGTCCTAATCCCTATGAAAGTTACCTTGTATAACAAAAAAGGGGGATGGGGTGGTCTTTGCAGATGTACTTAAGTTAAGGATATTGAGAAGGGCAGATTATCCTGGACTATCCAGGTGGGTCCTAAATGTGATCGTATGTATTCTTCCTAAAAGGGAGGAAGGGGAGATTTGACATTACACAGAGGAGAAGGTGACTTGAGGAAAGAACAGAGAGAGATTTGAAGATGCTGGCCTTGAGGACTGGAGTGTCGTGGCCACAAGTCAAGGACTACCGGTGACCACAAATCTAGAAGGAGCAAGGGACGGATTCTCCCCTAGAGCCTCTGGAGGGAACACAGCCCCGCTGACAACTTGATTATGGCCCAACGATCCTCTTGCTTCTCCTGCTCTCCTGCCCCAGGTGTGATCTTCCACAGAGGAGCCCCTCCCGGCCCCCAACCCAGCACAAGGGGTTCAGTGCTTCCCTCTCTGCTGGAGTGTGTGCAAGGATTTTGCTTGAGGGGATAGTAGATCTCTAGGAAAATAGTACATTCCCGTATCAAAATAGGTTTGAGGATACTCAGCTATTGATTAAGTATCAAATTTTTGAATTGTCTGAGCATTTGCCCAGAAGTTTTATACCAGAGGTGACTTAGCTGTCTGGAAGAGTCAGGATCACATGTTTTTCCCCACCACCAGAGGAAATGAGGGCTCATGAGCATGGTGTATTCTACTATGGAGAAATACACGTTGCATCTCTCCACATGTAAATATGAACCTACAAACATCCTACTGGGCAGAAGCCACGCCTGTCTCCGGAGAAGGGGACTCCTACATGGACTCCTTCAATTGGCCTCCTTCCTACATGGACCACACTTTTGCTTCAGGTCAAGTTCTGAGCCTGGATCCAAACTGTTGCTTCTTGGAAACATGTTTGGTTTTACCCAAAGCACTCTTCATGAGCTGTAGCAACTTTTTCAGGAAAAGTCTATGTGTGTGGTGGGATCTACAATTCATCCCATGAATGCCCCATAGAAGAAAGTCCTTCTGCATCCTGCTTTGCCTGATATTCATTGACTGGCATTCATCACTAGCTATCTCTAGGCCAGGGGTAGATCCTGTTAATGAATAATGGAGGAAATTTTGCATACTTTATGCAAAAATGGTGGCCCTTTTAATGTCTAAGCCAACAGAACCTAAGATTTAGGTTTCCCTGCACTTCGTACTGAACTTACCACTTTATGCACTCTGAAAATGCAGGAGAGGAGATAATGATGATGAAAAAGACCTAGAGCTTCTTAGTTATAGGCTCTGAAATGGTCCACTCTACTGAGGATCATCGGGCATTCTTAGCACGTGTTCAATTTTGGATCACACTGTGCAACCAGCCACCGTTCAGGTGGCAGACAGGGAGAGGGGGCTGCAGCTGTAGTGAGTGACACTCGCTGAATGTTTGCAGTGACCTCACTTCAAAGCAAAGTCATGGAGATTTTTCTGGTGAGCTTTGTGAGAGTTAGACAGCTATCCTGGCAGCTCTGAGAAAACTCGTGCTGTGCCCAGTTCCACATTGTGGTCTCTGTAACACCCTTAGGCTCTATCTAAGGGAGTGAAGCAACCTCCTTCTACCTAACCCGACCTCCCAGATTGTACCTTCATTTGCTTATGCAGAAAATTACTGGAATTAAAGTCACATGCCCATTCCAATATGGTCCTTCATCTAAACAAGACCAATAAATGTGGGAAGGAATAGCAGCTGAGGGTCACTGCCTTTCAGAAAGTTTTCCATCTCCTTGCAGACACACACATCTGTGTCTTGATCACACTCCTGTAATCTGGTCTTCCTGTGGCAATTGGGTCCATTGATCTCCTGTTTCTATTTTCAGTGTGTTCTCTCCACAAACACCTAGGGCAGTGCTTCCACACATGAAAGCATAATGAATACTTTTCTACCAAATTCTGGACATCTCTGGAAGTGTCAGCCAGCCAGTACTTGAAACAAAGCCCAATTTCCTATTAATTTTACTCAACAATATGACTCATATAGAAGGAGCACAAAACAAATTGGAAAAAAATAAAATTAGGCAGGAGAAACTAAGGGAGTGAAATTGGACAAAGGTAATAGGAGAAAAAAATAGCCATTGTGATGAGTCTGAATGAACAGAGTAGACAGAGTGGGGAGGTGATGCCTCCAGGAAGCTGTCACAGAGAATAAGACATCTAGGCGGAAATTATCACTGGCATATGAGTCATGGATAAATGAAATAACGTGTTTTGTTTTGTGAGATAAAGTCTCCAACCAATTTAGTTCACTGATTGGTTTTATTGTTTTGTTTTTTTTCTCCATGGAAGAGACTGGTTGTCAGATTTTTCTTTTCTCATTAAGTTGCCTGGTTCACTTTAAGAATATTGATACTCCACTCTTTTTTTGAGGGGGGGGAGGTTGTTGGGATGCCGAATATTACACTTTGGGGCTGGGCTAGGAGGTGAGAAGACAGGGAACACAAGCTGACCTCAGAGAGAGTCAGAGCAGGTTCAAGTGTAGGACCAGTAAGTCAGGGACCAAGTGCTTATAGCTACCCCACTCTCAAAGACATACTGGAAGACTGCTGCAGAGGAGAGAAACCTGTCCTGGAAACATGACAGAATCTTCTCAGGTAGGACAGCAGAGGGCCTCTGAGGAGCATAAGCAGAGAGGGGAAGGTAACAAAGAACATTGACAGCATTTATGAACTGATGAATTAGGGTGCCCTTTAGATTGAAAGATTCCTGGCCCCAGGATTATATTTTTCTGTGTACTCTGCCCTCCAAGTTGGGAAGCTGAGAGTTAGGAGACCCATCTAGTCTGATTCCACAAGAAACAGAGAATCAAAGAATAGGGAGCAGATCAAGAAGGACAATCCAGGAAACCAGTTCTTCCCAGCTTGATGGTCCGTCTCCTGCTTCTTCCAGCAGTGGCATCTCACAGTTGATCTCCCAAGGTCTCCCAGGGCAGCCTTGGATCCTTTGGCAGCCTGAGAGTGTAGGTCATAGTAGCGTCCTTCCCAAGGCCGGTAGGGCCAAGACTTACTGAGTGGCGATCACAGTCCAAGCACTTTACATACAGTCTACTAGTCTTTACAGATGAGAAAACAGAAGGTGACAGAGCTAAGTGATTTTCCCAAGGTCTGGTAAGGGGTGAAGTTGGGATTTGAGACTGTGTGTTGCACAAGGCTGCATTCTTTCCACTGAGACACACTGTCTCCTTCATAAGATGACGTTTCGTTCAGAGTGTGTAGTTGCATCAGGAAAACAAGCCTATCATACTGCATGATGTCACACTGTGCTGAGATGTTTATCAGTTGCTACTTTGAGAGAGAGTCCAGGTTTGCTGACTTTTCCTAGGATCCTTTCTATGTTTTAAAGCCAACGTTTGAAAGGTATTTTATGCAGACCCTATATCTCCTTCTTGAAAATTCTTTCCACAGCCCTTCTTGGGTGCACACTAAGATCAGTTTCCATGTGAAGTTCTTAGAGATGATCAAACATACCACGCCTAGGAGTGCAGGGGTGCAGGTATTGCACCAGAACGGAGAAAGAACATCAAACCTTCCACAACTATTTACTGAGTGCTTACTGTGCCTCTCTCTCTCTCTCTCTCTCTCTCTCTGTCTTTCTCGGTCTCTCATGCATGCATGCCTCATTTGGATTTTGAAATAAAGTGGATATCTCCTGTGTTTTCCTGTCCCACTTTCCCCATTCTTTTGCTGGCACTATACCACTTTTTTTTTTTTTTCCTGGGTAACTGTCCTTTCTCCACTCCTGGTCCAGTGTGGCTTGACCCTGGTATGAATGCATAAATGAGGCAGCTCCTGTGAGCATATTCCACACTGCTGTCCAGGGAAAGGTTTGGGAATTGGGCATGTGATCCAGATCAGACCATTCACGGGACTTACGGAGAAAGAATGCTCTCTTTTATGGTTGCTAAGAGGTGCTATGTACACCTGATTCTACTGGGCTCCCACAGCAGAAAGCCTGGCTGCGCATGAAGCTGACCTAGAAGAAAGAAAAACAAAAGGAGATGGACAAGCCCTGTTGGTAATTTTATATTCTGGGCCCAGCCCGGAATCTGTGACATAGATCCACCAAATCTCCAACACAGTCTTTCACCTTTGGTCATCAGGAATAGCTTGAGCTGTTAACAACACGATACTCTGACTTTCCCCTGCTATTGTTCTTGGGAGAAGAGCTTCTGTGGAGAGCCCACTGGAAGAGGGGTGACTGGCAGTTTAAGGGTCAGGCATCTTAGGTATCTGGTCATAATCTCAGTCATAATACAGTTAGGCCTTCATATCTACTGGTTTCACATCTATGGATTCAATCAAATTTGAATAAAAAATATTCAAGGAAAACAGTTCCAGAAAGTTCCAAAAAATAAAACTTGAATTTTCTGTGTACTGGTAACTATTTACATAGCATTTATATTGTATTAGATATTATAAATAATCTAGAGATGATTTAAAATATATGGAAGGATGTGCATAGGTTATATGCAAGTACTATGCCATTTTATATAATGGACTTGAGTATCCTTGGATTTTGGTATCTGCGGGGGATCCTGGAACCAATCCCCTGCAGAAACCGAGGCATGACTATACTGTCAAATGTCATCAAAACTCCTAGCAGAGGTCACAGCCATCATTTCCCCACTTGTATTCGGAAGGAATTTGTGTCAACAACATCAACAGTTATTTGCAGGGTCATGTCCCTGGCTTTCTCATTGCATGAAACTGTTAATGAACTGAGGGTACAAAACCTGAAAAAGTGTGAAATGGAAAGGCACCAAAACCTCTGTTTCCTGTGATGTTTGTATACAACCAATTAGCTGCAGTCATCACCAATGACTTTAATTCAAAATAAAACAGTCTTTTCATTGTACTTTAAAAAGGTACTTTAAAGTACCTACCACAGTCAGGTCTTTCAACTAATATAGAGTTAGTTAAGGATGTAAGTGTAACTTTCCACCCCATCCTCACAGCATGCAAAACATTAATCATTATGCATAAGCAACCTAAGGACCAATCTAGAAGTTCAAACCACAGATTACACTTTGGCGTTACCGGCTGCACAAGTATGGGGAAGTGTCATTTTAAATAAAAATAACAATATATATGAAAGTATATTTCTAGTAAGAAATTTCAGCTATGATGGCATCCATCCTTCTGCTATAAATTATACCACATTTGCCTGCTGGCTTAAAGAAATCACAGCCCTGGAAACTCCTCTAGATTTAATCTTTGCACTTCTATGCAAAGTTCTGAGAGGAAAATACACTTAAAACACAAGAATGTTCCCCTATTCAAGCTCTCCGTTCCCCAGGCTCTGTGCAATAATCTGTGCCCAGTGGCAGGAATAATGCTTAAACCACTAGCATCATAAATTGCTTAAAGAACAAGGTGTAGGTGATATGAAAGATACATGGAGTGGAACTGAGCAAATTAGGCCTGTCCCTGTTGTTTTAATCTTTATTTATTAATGGCAATAATTCGCTCCTAATCTTTTGTATAGCACTTCATTAATTATGTGGCATGCAAAGCTCTTCAAGGTCTCCAAATAATTTTCTTGACTTCCTTTTTCTTCTCCTGCAGAGGCAAAATGCAGATGTCTCTAACTCCTTAGAATGGGGTCATGAGTAACCTCAACAGATTCTTGTGGTTCCTGCTGTTAAAAGGGTCTGTAGGAATTCATCATCTCCTCCTCAAAATGAGGACTTTTTTTTAAAAAATTAAGTTTTATTGGAGTATAGTTGCTTTACAATGTTGTTAGTTTCTGCTGCACAGCAAAGTGAATCAGCTATACGTATACACATATCCCCTCTTTTTAGGATTTCTTTCCCTTTTAGGTCACCAAAGTGCATTGAGGAGAGTTCCCTGTGCTACATAGTACTTTCTCATTAGTTACCTATTTTTATACATAGTAGTGTATATATGTCAATCTCAATCTCCCAGTTCATCCCACTGCCCCTTCCCCCCTTGGTATCCATATGTTTCTTCTCTACATCTGTGCCTCTATTTCTGCATTTCAAATAAGTTCATCTGTATCATTTTTCTAGATTCCACATATAAGTGATATTATACGATATTTGTTTTTCTCTTTCTGACTTAACATCACTCTGTATGACAGTCTCTAGGTGCATCCACATCTCTGCAAATGGCACAATTTCATTCATTTTTATGGCTGAGTAATATTCCATTGTATATATGTACCACATCTTCTTTATCCATTCCTCTGCTGGTGAACATTTAGGTAGCTTCCATGTCCTGGCTATTGTAAATAGTGCTGCAAGGAACATTGGAGTACATGTGTCCTTTTGGAATTATGGTTTTCTCTGGGTATATGCCCAGGAGTGGGATTGCTGGGTCATATGGTAGTTCTATTTTTAATTTTTTAAGGAACCTCCATACAGTTCTCCATAGTGGCTGTACCAATTTACATTCCCACCAACAGTGTAAGAGGGTTCCCCTTTCTCCATACTCTCTCCAGCATTTATTGTTTGTAGATTTTTTTGATGATGGCCATTCTGACCAGTGTGAGGTGATACCTCATAATAGTTTTGATTTGCATTTCTCTAATGATTAATGATGTTGAGCATACTTTCATGTGTTTGTTGGCAATCTGTATATCTTCTTTGGAGGAATGTCTATTCAGGTCTTCTGCCCATTTTTGGATTGGGTTGTTTGGTTTTTTTTGATATTGAGCTGCATAGGTTGTTTGTATATTTTGGAGATTAATCCCTTGTCAGTTGTTTTGTTTGCAAATATTTTCTCCCATTCTGAGGGTCGTTTTTTCATCTTGTGTATGGTTTTATTTGCTGAGCAAAAGCTTTTAAGCTTCATTAGGTCCCATTTGTTTATTTATTTATTTATTTCCATTACTCTAGGAGGTGGGTCAGAAACGATCTTGCTGCGATTTATGTCAAAGAGTGTTCTGCTTATCTTTTCCTCCTAGAGTTTTATAGTGTTCAGCCTTACATTTAGGTCTTTAATCCATTCTGAGTTTATTTTTATGTGTTGTGATAGGGAGTGTTCTAATTTCATTCTTTTACATGTAGCTGTCCAGTTTTCCCAGCACCACCTATTGAGGAGGCTGTCTTTTCTCCACTATCCATCCCTAGAACATCTTCATCTTCTCAAACAGAAACTCTGTACCTATCAAACAACTCCCATTTCCTCACCTCTTAGTCACAGGTAACCACTATTCTACTTTCTGTTTCTTTAAATTTGCTTATTCTAGGTACCTCATGTAAGTGGAAAAATACAATATTTGTCTTTTCATCTTTGGCTTTCATTTGGGGTAGTGTCATCAACCTTTATCCTTTTTGTAGCATGTATCAGAACTTCCTTCCTTTTTAACGCTGAATACTATTCCATTGTGTGTATATATTAGATTTCGTTTATCTATTCATCTGTTGATGGGCATTTGGACTGTGTCCACCTTTTGGCTATTGTGAATAATGCTGCCAGAGCATTGGTGTACTCTGTTTGAATCCCTGCTTTCAGTTCATTTGAGTATATACTTAGGATTGCTGGGTCATATGATAATTCTATGTTTAACTTTCTGAGAAACTACCAAAATGTCTTCCACTGCAGCTATACCATTTTACATTCTCACTATTAGTGAGCGGGGATACCAATTTCCCCACATCCTCACCAATACTTGTTATTTTTCCTTTTTTTTTGTTTTTGTTTTTTGGGTTTTTTTTGGTAATAGCCTTCACAACATATGTGAAGTGGTATCTCATTGTGGTTTTGATTTGCATTTCCCTAATGATTAGTGATATTGAGAATCTTTAAAAAATATATATTTATTATTTATTTATTTAGGCTGTGCCAGATCTTCATGGGATCTTTAGTTGTGGCATGAAGACTTCTTAGTTGTGGCATGTATATGGGATCTAGTTTCCCAACCATGGATTGAACCTGGGCCCCCTGCATTGGGAGCATGCAGTCTTACCCACTGGACCACCAGGGACGTCCCAAGAATCTTTTCATGTGCTTATTGGCTGTTTGTATGTCTTCTTTGGAGAAATGTCTATTCCCTTCACCATCTTTTTAATTTCTTAATGTAAATTCATGTCAGTGAAACTGAGCAGGACCCTATGGGGCTCCTGGGCACAAAAGCCTTTCTGTGCCCCCCATTTCTTGATTACAGGAAATAGGCTTCATTCAGCCTCTATGACCTTCCCTGAGTTCCAATGGGCAGGTTCAAAGAGTTGCTAATTAGGGAAGGGGAGGGATGTGGAGACAACGGAGGAACAGTCAAGAGAAACAATAGTGTAGCCTTGGGGCAGGGTCCTGGTTCCCCATAAAGGGATACACACAACAATACCTTTGAGCTGTTTTGAACATACTGGAACCCCCACCAGGTGGGAGAAGTTAACTGTATGCTGCCCACAAGTGTGTAGACCCCAGACCTGTTGGAATCAGAAGGTTGGTGAGGCTGACTCCCACTTACCTCACCACCAACCAATTAGAAGAATGTCCATAAGCTGATCATGCCCTCTTTGCACCATTACTATAAAATTCCTCACTACTCCCTCCAGGTTGGGACACACAGTTTTGAGAGCATCAGCCCACTGTGTCCCCCTTTGCCTGGCAAAGCAATCAGATTATTCTTTTCGACTTTACCTAAACTCTGTCTCTGAGAATTAATTCAGTGTCAGCTTACAGAGTCTGGATTTGGTTTCATAAGTTGTTTTTAATTATTTAATTCCTGGTCAGCTTGACTGTAGGGAGGGACTGTACTGAGCATGTTGACTCAAGAAGATTAGCTTACTGTATGACAGTTTTTTCTACTATAAATTTAAGTTTCTCTGTGGTTTTATACTTCAGTCTTCTGAGCCTGACCAACGTGAGTTCATATCCGGGAGACGGATTTGCTCTTGAGGTGTTAGCAAATCAGATTCTGAATTTGTGATGTAGAGGCTTAAACCCAGACCACTGTATATTCCCTACTATGATGAAAGACCCCCTCTGAGGGTCTTGGGAGAGAACTATTTGTTCTCCATGATTTTTAGATTCACCTAAAAGCCGTCATATTTCAGCTACTTGGAAACCACATGTGGCCAGTGTCTACTGTCTGGAGCAGTACAGACATGGAGCTTTTCCTTCATCTCAAAAGTGCTACTGGGTAATGCTGATTTAGAAAAAAAAGTGTTTTAAAAAGAGCATTGGAAAGTGATATTGATAAACAAAATAAAATGATAATAATAAAAAAGGACTCTAGGATTAAGAAACAATGTTAGAACAGAGTTGAAATAAACCCTATACTTTAACAACTAGGGAAGAGTCCATTAATATTCTGTGTTATAGAAGCATTTGTAAAATGAGCCTAATACTAGTGAGCATGTCACAGGGCTGAAGTGAGGATTAACAGCCTAGCACATAGTAAGCATTATATAAGTATGTGTTGACCATGGAAATTCACTGCTCAATTCTCCTGCTGCTGGGAGTGCTCACCCTGAGGCCATGCTTCCTGCAGGCAGGTCCCAGCCAATAACAGAGTGTGACAGGGTGTTAATGCACCCGCATTGGGCAAGATGTGAGATCCCCATTGGCCTGGCCGAAACGTTTTAGAGCTGTGCTATAGTCCAAGACTCTTCCTAATTCAACCCTTCTTCCTTCCTGCTCTCCTTTGCCAGGTGCCAAACTTGCAACATGGTTTGCAGGCTCTCCCCATTTCCATCTTTTCCCATTTTTCCCCTAATACGTCTCTTGCATGTCTAATCTTGTCTTAGCATCTGCTTCATGGTAGACCCAAAGTGAAGAAATTGTTTGCTGCTATTAGTATTCTTTCCAGGAGACATGTCTTCATCTTTCTGCCACATGAAAACTCTTAGCAGCCTCTTTCCATCAAAACTCCCACATTAGCTAAGCAGCTAGTATTTCTTCCATTTCTTCTGAGTCTCTTGTGAGCTTCTCAGCTCTTCAAGCCCAGGCTGTTAAGACATCTTTTTGGTGCCTCTAATTTGGGGTTCTTGGAAGGGACATTCTAAGGTACATTCATCTCTCTGAAATACATTCAAAATCCAGGTGTTACCTATTATTTTCTCCCTTTGAAATAGGTTATTTATTTCTAATTGCTCTACTAGAACACCTGGATTTTTAATCGCCAGTTTCATGAAAAAAACTGGAGATAGTATTGTTTCCCCAGTTCCAGAAACTTCCTTCAACCTTCTTGTCTTCGCCCCCAGCTTGGTCAAAACACAAAAGAAAACCCTTGTAAGCAGTGGACCTGAGCTTCAAGTTTACAATCTGTCACCCAATCAATGTTCAGTTTTTCCTTCTGAAGAATTTTACTCCTTCATTGGTCCCTATCTCCTCTCCCAGGGCCATGTCTATCCAAATCTTCACCATTACTTACTTACTTGGGCAAAACCCAACATAGATGCCATTTTTTCTCACAACCTGCATGTTGTGCAAGGTAAGAAAAAAATAAAACTACCATATGACCCAGCAATTCCACTCCTGGGTATATATCTGAAAAAACTAAAAACACTAACTCATAAAGGTACATAAATCCCAATGTTCATAGCAGCATTATTTGTAATAGCCAAGATATGGGTGCAATTTAAGTATCCATCAACAGATGAATGTATAAAGCAGAAGTGATATATATATATATATATATATATCCATTCATATATATATATATATGTGCGTGTGTGTATATATGTATATATCTTATGGCTGAGTGATATTTTATTGTGTGGAATATATATATATATATACACACTACATATATATATACACATTACATATATATATATATATATATATATATATATACATATAAAACAGCTACATGTAAAAGAATGAGATTAGAATATTTCCTCACATAATATACAAAAATAAACTCAAAGTGGATTAAAGGCCTAAATGTAAGACCGGAAACCATAAAACTCCCGGAAGAGAACATAGGCAGAACACTCTGACATAAATCTTAGCAATATTTTTTGGATTATCTTCTAAGGCAAAAGAAATCAAAGCAAAAATAAAAAATGGGACCTAATTAAACTTAAAAGCTTTTCCATAGCAAAGAAAACCTACCAAATGAAAAGACAACCTACTGAATGGGAGAAAATATTTGCAAATGATATGACTGATAAGGGGTTAATATCCAAAATACATAAACAGCTCATACAACTCAATATCAAAAAAACAAAGAACCCAATTTAAAAAATTAGCAGAATAACCAAACAGCTATTTTTCCAAAGAAAATATACAGATATCCAACAGGCACATGGAAAGATGCTCAATATCGCTAATCATCAGAGAAATGCAAATCAAAATCACAGTGAGATATCATCTCACATCTGTCAAAATGGCTATCATTGATAAGTCTACAAATAATAAATTATGGCGAGGATGTGGAGTTTCCTCAAAAAACTAAAAATAAAACTACTGTATGATCCAGCTATTCCACTGCCACATATGTGCCTGAAGAGAACAAAAACACAAATTTGAAAAGATACATGCACCTCAATGTTTTATCAGCCTTTTTTTTACAATAGCCAAGATATAGAGGCAACCTAAGTGTCTATCAACAGATGAATGGATAAAGAAGATGTGGCACATATATGCAATGGAATATTACTCAGCCATAAAAAGGAATGAAACTGAGTTATTTGTAGTGAGGTGGATGGACTTAGAGACTATCATACAGAGTGAAGTAAGTCAGAAAGAGAAAAACAAATACCGTATGCTAACACATATATATGGAATCTAAAAAAAAAAAGAAAAAAGGAAAAGAAAAAGAAAATGGTCAGAAGAACCTAGGGGCAAGACTGGAATAAAATGCAGACCAACTAGAGAATGGACTTGAGGATATGGGGAGGGGGAAGGGTAAGCTGGGACAATGTGAGAGAGTGGCATGGACATATATACACTACCAAACGTAAAATAGATAGGTAGTGGGAAGCAGCCACATAGCACAGGGAGATCAGCTCGGTGCTTTGTGACCACCAAGAGGGGTGAGATAGGGAGGGAGGGTGGGAGGGAGATGAAAGAGGGAGGAGATATGGGGACATATGTGTATGTATAACTGATTCACTTTGTTATAAAGCAGAAAGTGACACACCATTGTAAAGAAATTATACTCTAATAAAGATGTTAAAAAAAGATGTGGTATATTCCTATTTATATTAGCCATAAAAATGAATGGAATTCTGCCATTTGCAACAATGTGCATGGACCTAGAGAGTATTATGCTTAGTGAAATAAGTCAGACAGACAAAGACAAATACTGTTATCACTTATATGTGGAAAATAAAATAATAAAGGAATGTGTATAACAAAATAGAAACAGACTCACAGATATAGAGAACTAGTGTTTTCCAGTGAGGAGAGGGAAGGGGGGAGGGGTGAGATAAGGTTATGGGATTAAAAGATACAAATTACTATGTATAAAATAAATAAGTAACAGGATATATTGCTCAGCACAGGGAAATATAGCCATTATTTTGTAATGACTTTGAATGGAGTATAATCCATAAATATATTGAATCACTATGTTGTACACATGACACTAATATAATATTGTAAATCAACTATAATTCAATTTAAAAAATAGCAAAGTTCTTTGGTAACCTGTTAGTGTGGAATACAGTGCATGCACACACACAAAGACATCCTCCCCAGAACATAACAGCATAGCTTAAGAGCACATATGGTGTGGTACAGAACCAAGTGTCTGTGAAGAACAAAAGTTTTGTTTTTGTGTTTTCCCCCCTCATAGCTCTATTTCACACAAAATGTATAAAAACCATTAATTCAAGGGCAAACAAATACTGAAAACATAAACACATTTTCAAGAAGCAGTAGACAAGTTAATGAGCAGTGCTCACTCTGCATTACTGGCTCCTATGAAAGGGTGGCATCTGGGGGATGGACTGGAAGGCAGGTTGGCCCGGGGCTGGCACAATCATCTACTGGTCAATAATAGGGCTCCTCTCAGTGCTTAAGTAAGTGGTTCTGATTGTTCGCTGCGTATGAGAAAATGCACTTGGAGATTCGCGTTGGTGGTTCTGCCCTCCCAATTAATCTAGTTACAAATAGGTCCTTAGCCAATTCACTTTTTCATTATTAAGAGGACAAATCATAACAGCATGAACTGGAAGTAATTTAGCATGGCAAATACTTTAAAACTTAAGTGGAGTTGAAATTAAGTTCACTTAAACCCCAAGAGCAAATTTGCTTCCTGTTTCGGGACCCTTGCGTTTCCAGGGGATTTCACGGGGCACAGCATTTTCCTATCCCAGGTGAGGCTCATCAATGGGGCTGACATTTGGTCATCTCCAGAAGGGTTCAGGATGGTCCCCCACAGTCTGCCTCGGTCACTACTGCTCCAACCAAAAGAGCAAACTGTGAACCTACAGGTCAAATTTATGTTCAACTATCAATATATGTACTATCACCAGAATGAATGTGTGTGTGTGTGTGTGTGTCTCCCTCCCTCCCTTCCCTCCTTCCTTCCTTCTCTTTTTCTCTTCTGTCTCTTACTCTTTCTCCCTCTCTCCTGGGTATCTGACAGAGAAAGAGAGAAAGAGAACCACTTTCCTCATCCAAAAATCATACCTAAAATCTAAATTAAATAATAATATATATTTAAAGTTAACAAATGGATTTAAAACTCAATAAACTTCTTCATTTAAAATATTTAAAAAATTCTTTGCAATTTCATTTTCTCTGCAGATATTAGAGTTTTTATAGGTGACACAGTTTCATCACATTGAGCAACATTTGCAAACATCCATTTTTAAAATGCTCTCTCTATAAGTAGTCCTTCCCTTGCTTTCCTCCCTTCCTCCCTCCCTTCCTTCCTTCCTTCCTTCCTTCTTCCTTCCTTTTTCTTTGTTTGTTTTTTATTCCTACCACCAAAGTAGATTTGGAAAGAAATTTTCTATTCTATCCCTCTCAAAACATAAACAAATGCAAACCCCAAGCAACAAAAGTTCTTTTCATAATTTGTTCTTTGAAAGTGGTAGATGATATTTTGTTGCTTTGTAGTGTTGGAGGGAATGGGAATGGACGACTTTTTCTTTTCCCTCTTTTTTATTCAGTTTACATTCAGTTTTAAATTTTATTTCCTCCTTCTCATCCTTACTGATTTAATAAGGGATTAATATTCAACATATATAACAGCTCATACAACTCAGCATCACAAATAAAAACCAAACTAAACCAAACCAAACAAAAAACCAAACCAAAATTTTAAAAAAGGAAAAAATATTGAACATCTACATGCTTCTAAAAATCAAAAGTACACATTAAGTTAAATTCAGAGAAGTATTATTCTCTCCTAGATACCTTCATCTTATGTACTTTACACCTTACAGATAATCAGTTTTCTTGTTTTCCAGTTTCTCCTCCCTGTGTTTCTTTGAAGTCATTTCTTAATTGTCATTAAAGCATCACCTCTCTTTTCAAAGGGAATGTTAACTTTTCAAAACATCTTCTAAGTAGTGTATCATTGTCACTTATTTTTTCTGGAACACTTGTCATTGCATAAAGAAAACATACGTGATTTTTTTTTTAATTTTGATAACTCTCTTAAGTATTTTGTCATCAAAAAGCCAGTGAAACTTTACCCTCATGGACAACTTTCCTCGTTATTCCTGACTCATTACAAAGTGTTGCACAGATTCTACTACCTGATGCAGGTTGTGTCAGGCACACTCTAATGTGGATCCTATGATCCGGACCTCCTAATACACACTTCCCTGTAGAACCCCTTCCCCCTGGGTGTGGGTGGGACCTGTGGCTTGCTTCTAGCCAGTAGAATATGACAAAGGTGATGGGCTGCCATGTCTATCATTATATTACATAAGATTGTAACTTATGTCCAGCTGGTGACTGTCTCCACTGACTCTCTCCCTTGCTGGATTTGATTAATTAAGTTGGTGTATGGAGAGTCCCCTGTTACTAGGAACTGAAGGCAGCCCCCAGCCAACAACAAGCAAGTTGCTGAGACCCTCAGTCTTACATCCAGTGAAGAATTGAATCCTCCCAACCACAGATCCTTCCCCCGTTGGGCCTCAGATGAGACTTCAGCCCTAGCCCTCACCTTGATTGCAGCCTTGAGAGAGACCCTGTTGCAGCATACCCAACTAAGCCATGCCTGGACTCTTGACCCCAGAAACTATGTGATCATGAATGTGGGCTGTTTTAAACCAATATGTTTGTGGTAATTTGTTATGCAGCAATTAATAACAAATGCACAGGTTTTACTTTTATAGATGCAACTACATTTGCTGCAGCAGCTTGCTTTTGAAGGATGCAGTACAGAAACTTCACATGTGGGGCTGTCTCTGTAATCTTCACCTAGAAATGGTTCTTTAAAATTCTAGTCAAAGCAGCCACTCCATCAGGGGTTCCACTACGCTGTTTTTCCATCAAGCATTTCTATTTTACAAATTACTCTTATGAAGATGTCTTCTCCAATAAAGTTTTCAGTTGGTGGCTCATAAAAAATGTCATTTATTATTCATCTCCTTACTGGAACAGAATGTAGCAAATACATAAGTGGAGGTATAGAAACATCTCCTTACTGGAATAGAATCTAGAAAATATATAAGCTGCTGAAGTATTGGAAACATCTATGCTTTCATTCAACTCTATAACTAATATTCTCTACCACATAATTTATTCTAATACTTTTATCTTAAAATGTTAACAATGTTTCCTAAATCCCTTCCAGATTTGTTGACAAAGAAAAGTAGTTTAATTTATTGGTATGTATTGATTCCTATGTATCTGTTTAGCCATTTTTCCTCAAAGAGTTGAATGAGTGCTTTCCTAATGAGGATTTTGCTACTGAGTAAGAGACTTCAAAGGAACCTCTAAACAATTATCATTAAGATTAATGGTATTTTTGAAATATTGAGTATCCAGTAACTTTATACACAACAAAGAAAAATTAGGCAGTGTCTTTATGTTCTGATTTTTAAGTGTGTTCGTTTTTTTAGTTTTTAAGTGTCTTGTTAATTGGTGGCATTAATAATTACCAGCTCAAGACTCAATTATACACCTAGAATAAATTTCAATATTAAAGGAAAGTGAAAATGGGTTTAAAGCCATGTTGCAAAAGCAATGTCCTCTTATCTGGTCTCCCGGCTTCCATCCTCACTCCCCATTTGTCAATTCTCAGCTAGAGGACCATTGAAAAACCCATCCTGTCACATCCCTGTGCAGATGGTCCAGTGCCTCTCATTTCATTCGCAGTAAGAGCCCAAATATTTCCAGATCCCCACATGACCTTCACTCTTTTCAGTCCCATTGATTGGACTGCCTCACACCCCACTTTCCCTCTCACTCACTCCTCCCCAACCAGGCTGGCCTCCCAGATTGAGCAAAGTGAGCTTCGACACCAGTCCTTTGCTGCTGTACTTTCTTCTTCTTGGAGTGCTCCCCCTCCAGTATCCATAAGGTTCATTTCCTTGCTTCCTTTAGGGTCTGCTCAAATGTCTCCTTATCAGAGAGGTCTCCCCCTCTATAGCTACATACAGATATGTAGCTATAGCTATGTATAGACATAGCCATAGAGATAGATAGATAGACAGATAGATAGCAATTCCCCAGATACTCCTATCCCCACCTTGCTCTTTTTTCCATGTAGCATCTCTCATATCTGACATTGTATATATGTACTTGTTGTCTCTACATGAGAGTAAAACTCTTTTGTCCACTGTTCTATCCCCAGTACCTAGGCTCTATCTGTCTTATAGAGGATGCTCAATAAATATTTATTAAATGATAGAATACATTCAAACAGCCTTCTTGATAATATAGATTTTTTTTATTGTTTTTATCTGAATTTTGGTTAGGCTGTCATTGTTTTTATCATGTGATATGGTCACAAAGAGGTTACCATAGGGATAGACATTTTAGCTGTCATTGTGTGACATCTGTGCATGAATGCTGATTTACCTTCTCCAGAGGGTGTAAGTGACCTTCTGATCGTCTTCAGAAGGAACTTTCTTTACTTAAGCTTCTAGAAGAGTGTGCCTCCTTGAGCTCTGTGTGCAATGTCAGTCTGTTCTCAAGATGTGCAGTGAGGTCAGTGGAACCATCTAGAATGCCATGAGCCAAATGCACTGTCTTTTCTTCATTAGGGATGTGCTGGTACCAATAGCAGCAACAAACCTCAAATCCTTGCTTCACTCCAATAAAATGAGAGGCCCACCCTATGTGGTCTCAACCTTTGTTGTCACCTAAAAGTCACTACCCTGGATTATTAATGGGCTGCGTTCTCCAGCCCCTCATTACTTCATGTGACCCGGCTTGTGGTCTCTGTTTGTATTTCTTACCTACCAACTCCTCTGATTTCTGACAACTCTAAATATCCTCACACTGGCCTTTCTTAGTTTGTGTATCCTCATGTCAGGTAGGTTGCTACCCACTGCCTTCCACTGAGGGCATCTTTCCTCTTTCTGGTAGTCAGGTCTGCCTTTTCTAAGAGTACTTGGCATCAGTGAACTGTAATTGGGCAAAGCCATAGTGAGCAGGGAGAGGGGAAAACACAATTCCTGCTGGGCCATTCTAGACCTCTATTTAGAGAAAAATATTGAGGCTAAGGGTTCTTGCACAATGGTTTGCTGAAGTTATGACCTTGGACAAGTCATTTAATATATCTGAAACTCAAGATTCTTCATCTATAATTGTGTCCTGTCCCCATATGGTTGTTGTAGAAATCAGAATGAGTCCACCATAAAAGGCCAAAAACTTGAAAATATAAGCTCATGTCATTGCAATATTATCCAGAAGATCCTGTTGGCTTTTAGTCCCTTTACTTTAAAATTTGCTTGCTATATTATATACACACAGCTTGCATTTAAAAGTGTCCACTTTTATGACTAAAAGTGTCCACCTCCCTTTTTTGTTTCTCCTAAAAACACAGACATCAACTGATCTTCTAGTGACACTCTGTTGTTGTGATAACCAAGGATTGGTAGATCAGCTATTTGCCTTCTTGATATGAAGCGAGCACACAGCTGTTTGCCTGGCACATTCTTCACCATTTCAAGGTATTCTTCTACTTCTGCTCATCTGTGGCATTAAAGGTCCTTTCAGTGAGCACACTGGGATGGAAAGGTGTCTGCAGATTTCAAGGTTAGGAGAGAAGTTAGACACAGCACTTGGTATGATTTTATGCATGAACATACTAGCTTTTTGCAGACACAGACTCTTCAGACTGAAAATAAATGTCTCTGGGTACAGAGTCTCATATTTTTACAGTACATTAATGCTGATCTTGTGTTTGCATATCAAAGAAAAATGGCTGAGCAGACATTTTAATATAGTGGAATGATTATTGGTTCTCAGCACGCAGGCAACTACATCTGTTTAGTCTTTGGGATTCATTACAGTAAACTAACGGACATGTTGGCGAGGGTAAGTGTGAGTTTAATGTGTAGAATAAGAGACAATCTTGAGCATTTATGAAGCCACCACCTCTAGTGAGCTAAGTGAATTTATCTCTATTCAACTTTTCCACTTGTAAAGTAGTGGTACATACATTGCCCAGAAGCCTTGAAGCTCTGCTCTGAAGGACAAAGATCAGTCAAGAGAACGGGTTGCTAGATTTCTCCTAAACAATCCCTCCAGGCATGTGATTCTTCACTGGGCAGAGGAAAGGGCTGATTTAAGGGAAATGGGGGATGGGATGGAGTGAAATGTAAGATGAATGCTAGCTTAACCTGTCACAGCCTACAACAACCCCCTTGAAACTTATGAAAACCATTCTGCATATGCACTGTGGAGAGAAAAGTTTGCACAACGTTCAATAAGTATTTAAGTGGATTCAGAGGTGGAGTCGATGGTGAAAGTGAGGTTGTGGGGTCCATGGCAGGCACTGGGAAAACGAAATCTCTCCCAAACCCAGCAAAATTCTCCCCCAGCATAAGTTGAGGGTCACACAGCATGTGACCCTGGGGCACAGCTGGTGATGCAAGGCCTTACAGTCCACATTCTAAGGTCTGAGGATAAGGAGGTCTTTCTTTTCCTGTTGGTAGATTCCTTGCAAACTTTCAGGTCTCACTGTGATTCAGCTCTCACCAACACCTCTCAGGTGAGGCAACCAGGATAAGTATGAGGGGGCCCAGGGCATTACTTTATGTAATTACTACATGGACATCACAATAAAGCCATCAGAGGCAGTAATTTTGCTTGATGTATACCATCAATGGAATAAGAACTATTTTTTTTCCTTCACGTGGAAAAGGATCAATCGAATTTCATTTTCCCATATGAATTTTATTTCTTTATCCATTTGTTTACTCCAGAAATGATTATTTAGTACCTCTTATGTGCCAGGGAATGGGAATAGAGGAAGAAGAATGGCAGACAAATTCTCCAAAGCATGGGTTAAAAAGTTATTAAACTGCAGTATTAGTCTGAAGAAAATCTTGAGATCATCTGGCACCTCAAACATTATTGTGCTAATAAGGAAACCGAGAGTGAAGAAACTGAATGACTTTCTGTGCCAGGAGGTCACAAAATCAGACCCCTCAAATCCTTCAGATCCCAGTCTAGCCCTTGTAACTTCTAGAGTAGACAAGATATGCTAACTCAATAAATGTATTTAAAGAAGTCAAGGCTATGCGGACATCTAAGAAAGAGATGCAGAAAAATGTTGTTTTGCAGACCCATGAATCTCCACCTCTTGGAAACTACCTCATGATGTATATCTTTGGTCAAAACATAATACCCATGGCCAAGTCTGGAAATAGACAAGATCTATGGAATGTTTTAGTAGGGGAAATCTTTACTATGTTATTAGTGATAATAATAAAAGTTAGCATCTCGTGAGCACTCATGATTCTCCAGGTATTGTGTTAAGGATATTATTACATGGGGGAAAAAGCCCATGTAAGTCATGCCAGCTTTATGAAGTTGGTGTTATTATCCTCTCGTCCCTTTTTAAAGATGAGGATACCGAGGTGCAGAAGTTCAGGAACCTGTCTGTTCAGGTGATGTTATGGTGAGTGGTGGAGCCAGGATTCTAAACTGGAGAGCTGAGCCTTTCTTCGGTCCTCCAGGCAGCCCTGCCCGTGGGTGCTGAGACACAGAAAGGGGCGCCCATCTTTTCCAGGACCTCTTGTTCTGTTCACACAAACCTCAGGGTTCACGTCTGTTTATCCCCCAGAGAGAAGGGAGGGAAGAGTGGCTCATTCCTTTTGCATCTCACCTACATCTCTTGCTAGAATACTGGTCTTTATGGTTCTTCTTCATGTCTTGAAGAAATAACCACTATTTTCCACCTAAAATCTGGACTTTGTGTCAAAAAAGAGGGAGATCCATGGAAACAGTCTACGTGTCACAAGTGCTTTGTCCGCGTGATGCTGGCATAGTGACACAGTGAATGGGGCTGATGAGCAGGAAGACCGTTGGAAGTGTCCTATTTTCCCAAAGTACTTTCCCTCCAGAAAAAAAATTACCCCAGAGTGTTTGCTTTGCAATCAGGCCATCTCTTGTTAAAGACGCCCATATTTCTGAGAGGCATTAGGAACTGACAGAACATGATGCAGCCGCCATCACTTGTGAATTCATACCAACAGGATGAATATGAATGAGGAGGAGCAGGGGTTCTAAATGGATCCCTGCAGACTCATCGCACCACTCCCAACATTTGACAAGCTGGTTTGCAAAGGGATCTTCAGGGCACGGTTTGGCAGTCAGCCGTGAGGATGCCTAGTGCCACTTGGGACTGGAATCAGCATTAGTATTCTCTGCAGGGTGGATGCCAGCTCCAGCGTCTAATCACAAATGCCATATCCCTGCATCTCAAATGTCATTTAGGTAAAATTAATTCTGATTGATGGAGGCCAATTCTTGCTTTTAGTTCTTGAGTTGCCTGCTCTGACTGTAATTGGATTGAAGTATACATAATGGAGTTGTGAGAGATGAGGATGGGTCGGCTTAGTCATCAGTGCCCTATAATTTGACCCCCTACATTAAGACCATAAATAACCTTCCGTAGCCTCTGGGAGGAACAGACAGCGATATTATGGGCACTGATCTTTTCCTTTTTCTTCCCATTTGCTAAATTAAACTTTGTAAAGTAAGCTTTAAAATGTTGAAAAGTGAAGTTCCAAGAAATTATGAGGGCCACTTTCTTCCGTCGTTAATGAGAGAGGCTGGAGGTAATATCTGAATTCTCTCCACGTCCATTTCTAAGACTCTAAGATAGTCTCAGCACGTGAAAATTTGATCTACGCTTATTCTATAGTATAGACAAAAAAGTAGGAGTATTTTCGCTATTGCCTCCTCCACCGAAAACCGTGTTAGTAACTAAAAGTAAAACTAACACATGCCATCTAAGAATTAAAATGTCTTAAATCTTTTTTTTTAATTCAAAATAGTACATAAACATGATAACAATTGTACATTAACATGCCTGTGAAAAAGTCTGAAGCGCAGTTGTCCTCTGTCTTCTAATAATGGTGGCCCTCAGTCCCAAGACCACACACTGGATTCACTTGTGGTACTCTCTGTTGCTTCATTCCTATGTTCAAGCAATAAATACTCTGTAAGGTCAAAAAAAAATACTGGAACTTCCGGGTAAGAAGGCGGAAGAGTAAGACGCGGAGATCACCTTCCTCCCCACAGATACACCAGAAATACAGCTACACGTGGAACAACTCCTACAGAACACCTACTGAACGCTGGCAGAAGACCCCAGACCTCCCAAAAGGCAAGAAACTCCCCACATACCTGGGTAGGGCAAAGCAGAGAGATTCCCGCACAGAGGAGCGGTGCCGAGCGGCACTCACCAGCCCGAGAGGCTTGTCTGCTCCCCCGCCGGGGCGGGCGGCGCTGGAGCTGAGGCTCGGGCTTCGGTCAGAGCGCAGGGAGAGGACTGGGGCTGGCGGCGAGAACTCAGCCTGAAGGGGGCTAATGTGCCACAGCTAGCCAGGAGGGAGTCCGGGAAAACTCTGGAGCTGCCGAAGAGGCAGGAGACTTTTTCTTCCCTCTTGGTTTCCTGGTGCGCGAGGAGAGGGGATTAAGAGCGCCGCGTAAAGGAGCTCCAGAGACGAGCGCGAGTCACGGCTGAAAGCGCAGAGCCCAGAGACGGGCGTGAGACGCTGGGGCTGCTGCTGCCGCCGCCAAGAAGCCTGTGTGCGAGCGCAGGTCACTGTCCACACCGCCCTTCCGGGAGCCTGTGCAGCCTGCCACTGCCGGGGTCCCGGGATCCAGGGGCGGCTTCCCTGGGAGAACGCACGGCGCGCCTCGGGCTGGTGCAACGTCACGCCAACCTCTGCTGCTGCAGGCTCGCCCCGCACTCCGTGCCCCTCCCTCCCGCCCGGCCTGAGTGAGCCAGAGTCCCCGAAGAGGCTGCTCCTTTAACTCTGTCCTGTCTGAGCGAAGAACAGACGCCCTCCGGCGACCTACACGCAGAGGCGGGGCCAAATCCAAAGCTGAGACCCAGGAGCTGTGAGAACAAAGAAGAGAAAGGGAAACCTCTCCCAGCAGCCTCAGAAGCAGCGGATTAAAGCTCCACAATCAACTTCATGTACCCTGCATCTGTGGAATACATGAATAGACAACAAATCATCCCAAATTGAGGAGCCAGGAGTCAGTGCTGTGCCTCTGAGGTGGGAGAGCGAACTTCAGGACACTGGTCCACAAGAGACCTCCCAGCTCCACATAATATCAAACGGCGAAAATCTTCCAGAGATCTCCATCTCAACACCAGCACCCAGCTTCACTCAACGACCAGCAAGCTACAGTGCTGGACACCCTATGCCAAACAACTAGCAAGACAGGAACACAACGCCACCCATTAGCAGAGAGGCTGCCTCAAATCATAAAAAGTCCGCAAACACCCCAAAACACACCACCAGACGTGGACCTGCCCACCAGAAAGACAAGATCCAGCCTCATCCACCAGAACACAGGCAGTAGTCCCCTCCACCAAGAAGCCTACACAACCCACTAAACCAACCTTAGCCACTGGGGACAGACACCAAAAACAACGGGAACTACGAACCTGCAGCCTGCAAAAAGGAGACCCCAAACACAGTAACATAAGCAAAATGAGAAGACAGAAAAACACACAGCAGGAGAAGGAGCAAGATAAAAACCCACCAGACCTAACAAATGAAGAGGTAATAGGCAGTCTATCTGAAAAAGAATTCAGAATAATGATGGTAAAGATGATCCAAAATCTTGGAAATAGAATAGACAAAATGCAAGAAACAGTTAACAAGGACCTAGAAGAACTAAAGACGAATCAAGCATCGATTAAAAACACAATAAATGAAATAAAAAATACTCTAGATGGGATCAATAGCAGAATAACTGAGGCAGAAGAACGGATAGGTGAGGTGGAAGATAAAATAGTGGAAATAACAGCTGCACAGCAAAATAAAGAAAAAAGAATGAAAAGAACAGAGGACAGTCTCAGAGACCTCTGGGACAACATTAAATGCACCAACATTCGAATTATAGGGGTTCCAGAAGAAGAAGAGAAAAAGAAAGGGACTGAGAAAATATTTGAAGAGATTATAGTTGAAAACTTCCCTAATATGGGAAAGGAAATAGTTAATCAAGTCCAGGAGGCACAGAGAGTCCCATACAGAATAAATCCAAGGAGAAATACACCAAGACACATATTAATCAAACTGTCAAAAATTAAACACAAAGAAAGCATATTAAAAGCAGCAAGGCAAAAACAACAAATAACACACAAGGGAATCCCCATCAGGATAACAGCTGATCTCTCAGCAGAAACTCTACAAGCCAGAAGGGAGTGGCAGGACATACTTAAAGTGATGAAGGAGAAAAACCTGCAACCAAGATTACTCTACCCAGCAAGGATCTCATTCAGATTTGATGGAGAAATTAAAACCTTTACAGACAAGCAAAAGCTGAGAGAGTTCAGCACCACCAAACCAGCTTTACAACAAATGCTAAAGGAACTTCTCTAGGCAAGAAACACAACAGAAGGAAAAGAACTACAATAACGAACCCAAAACAATTAAGAAAATGGTAATAGGAACATACATATCAATAATTACCTTAAATGTAAATGGACTAAATGCTCCCACCAAAAGACACAGACTGGCTGAATGGATACAAAAACAAGACCCATATATATGCTGTCTACAAGAGACCCACTTCAGACCTAGAGACACATACAGACTGAAAGTAAGGGGATGGAAAAAGATATTCCATGCAAATGGAAACCAAAAGAAAGCTGGAGTAGCAATTCTCATATCAGACAAAATAGACTTTAAAATAAAGACTACTAGAAGAGACAAAGAAGGACACTACATAATGATCAAGGGATCAATCCAAGAAGAAGATATAACAATTGTAAATATTTATGCACCCAACATAGGAGCACCTCAATACATAAGGGAAATATTAACAGCCATAAAAGGAGAAATCGACAGTAACACAATCATAGTAGGGGACTTTAACACCCCACTTTCACCAATGGACAGGTCATCCAAAATGAAAATAAATAAGGAAACACAAACTTTAAATGATACATTAAACAAGATGGACTTAATTGATATTTATAGGACATTCCATCCAAAAACAACAGAATACACATTTTTCTCAAGTGCTCATGGAACATTCTCCAGGATAGATCATATCTTGGGTCACAAATCAAGCCTTGGTAAATTTAAGAAAATTGAAATTGTATCAAGTATCTTTTCCGACCACAATGCTATGAGACTAGATATCAATTACAGGAAAAGAGCTGTAAAACATACAAACACATGGAGGCTAAACAATACACTACTTAATAACGAAGTGATCACTGAAGAAATCAAAGAGGAAATTAAAAAATACCTAGAAACAAATGACAATGGAGACACGACGACCCAAAACCTATGGGATGCAGCAAAAGCAGTTCTAAGAGGGAAGTTTATGGCAATACAATCCCACCTTAAGAAACAGGAAATATCTCGAATAAACAACCTAACCTTGCACCTAAAGCAATTAGAGAAAGAAGAACAAAAACATCCCAAAGTTAGCAGAAGGAAAGAAATCATAAAAATCAGATCAGAAATAAATGAAAAAGAAATGAAGGAAACGATAGCAAAGATCAATAAAACTAAAAGCTGGTTCTTTGAGAAGATAAACAAAATTGATAAACCATTAGCCAGACTCATCAAGAAAAAAAGGGAGAAGACTCAAATAGAATTAGAAATGAAAAAGGAGAAGTAACAACTGACACTGCAGAAATACAAAAGATCATGAGAGATTACTATAAGCAACTCTATGCCAATAAAATGGACAACCTGGAAGAAATGGACAAATTCTTAGAAATGCACAACCTGCCAAGACTGAATCAGGAAGAAATAGAAAATATGAACAGACCAATCACAAGCACTGAAATTGAAACTGTGATTAAAAATCTTCCAACAAACAAAAGCCCAGGACCAGATGGCTTCACAGGCGAATTCTATCAAGCATTTAGAGAAGAGTTAACACCTATCCTTCTCAAACTCTTCCAAAATATAGCAGAGGGAGGAACACTCCCAAACTCATTCTACGAGGCCACCATCACCTTGATACCAAAACCAGACAAGGATGTCACAAAGAAAGAAAACTACAGGCCAATATCACTGATGAACATAGATGCAAAAATCCTCAACAAAATACTAGCAAACAGAATCCAACAGCACATTAAAAGGATCATACACCATGATCAAGTGGGGTTTATTCCAGGAATGCAAGGATTCTTCAATATACGCAAATCAATCAATGTGATACACCATATTAACAAATTGAAGGAGAAAAACCATATGATCATCTCAATAGATGCAGAGAAAGCTTTTGACAAAATTCAACACCCATTTATGATAAAAACCCTGCAGAAAGTAGGCATAGAGGGAACTTTCCTCAACATAATAAAGGCCATATATGACAAACCCACAGCCAGCATCGTCCTCAATGGTGAAAAACTGAAACCATTTCCACTAAGATCAGGAACAAGACAAGGTTGCCCACTCTCACCACTCTTATTCAACATAGTTTTGGAAGTTTTAGCCACAGCAATCAGAGAAGAAAAGGAAATAAAAGGAATCCAAATGGGAAAAGAAGAAGTAAAGCTGTCACTCTTTGCAGATGACATGATACTATACATAGAGAATCCTAAAGATGCTACCAGAAAACTACTAGAGCTAATCAATGAATTTGGTAAAGTTGCAGGATACAAAATTAATGCACAGAAATCTCTGGCATTCCTATATACTAATGATGAAAAATCTGAAAGTGAAATCAAGGAAACACTCCCATTTACCATTGCAACAAAAAGAATAAAATATCTAGGAATAAACCTACCTAAGGAGACAAAAGACCTGTATGCAGAAAATTATAAGACACTGATAAAAGAAATTAAAGATGATACAAATAGATGGAGAGATGTACCATGTTCTTGGATTGGAAGAATCAACATTGTGAAAATGACTCTACTACCCAAAGCAATCTACAGATTCAATGCAATCCCTATCAAACTACCAATGGCATTTTTCACAGAACTAGAACAAAAAATTTCACAATTTGTATGGAAACACAAAAGACCCCGAATAGCCAAAGCAATCTTGAGAACGAAAAACGGAGCTGGAGGAATCAGGCTCCCTGACTTCAGACTATACTACAAAGCTACAGTAATCAAGACAGTATGGTACTGGCACAAAAACAGAAAGATAGATCAATGGAACAGGATAGAAAGCCCAGAGATAAACCCACGGACATATGGTCACCTTAACTTTGATAAAGGAGGCAGGAATGTACAGTGGAGAAAGGACAGTCTCTTCAATAAGTGGTGCTGGGAAAACTGGACAGGGACATGTAAAAGTATGAGATTAGATCACTCCCTAACACCATACACAAAAATTAGCTCAAAATGGATTAAAGACCTAAATGTAAGGCCAGACACTATCAAACTCCTAGAGGAAAACATAGGCAGAACACTCTATGACATAAATCACAGCAAGATCCTTTTTGACCCACCTCCTAGAGAAATGGAAATAAAGACAAAAATAAACACATGGGACCTAATGAAACTTCAAAGCTTTTGCACAGCAAAGGAAACCATAAACAAGACGAAAAGACAACCCTCAGAATGGGAGAAAATATTTGCAAATGAAGCAACTGACAAAGGATTAATCTCCAAAATTTATAAGCAGCTCATGCAGCTCAATAGCAAAAAAACAAACAACCCAATCCAAAAATGGGCAGAAGACCTAAATAGACATTTTTCCACAGAAGATATACAGACAGCCAACAAACACATGAAAGGATGCTCAACATCTTTACTCATTAGAGAAATGCAAATCAAAACTACAATGAGATATCATCTCACACCAGTCAGAATGGCCATCATCAAAAAATCTAGAAACAATAAATGCTGGAGAGGGTGTGGAAAAAAGGGAACACTCTTGCACTGCTGGTGGGAATGTGAATTGGTACAGCCACTATGGAGAACAGTATGGAGGTTCCTTAAAAAACTACAAATAGAACTACCATATGACCCAGCAATCCCACTACTGGGCATATACCCTGAGAAAACCATAATTCAAAAAGAGACATGTACCAAAATGTTCATAGCAGCCCTATTTACAATAGCCCGGAGATGGAAACAACCTAAGTGTCCATCAACAGATGAATGGATAAAGAAGATGTGGCACATATATACAATGGAATATTACTCAGCCATAAAAAGAAATGAAATTGAGCTATTTGTAATGAGGTGGATGGACCTAGAGTCTGTCATACAGAGTGAAGTAAGTCAGAAAGAGAAAGACAAATACTGTATGCTGACACATATATATGGAATTTAAGAAAAAATGTCATCAAGAACATAGGGGTAAGACAGGAATAAAGACACAGACCTACTAGAGCATAGACTTGAGGATATGGGGAGGGGGAAGGGTAAGCTGTGACAAAGTGAAAGAGCGGCATGGACATATATACACTACCAAATGTAAGGTAGATAGCTAGTGGGAAGCAGCCGCATAGCACAGGGAGATCAGCTCGGTTCTTTGTGACCGCCTGGAGGGGTGGGATAGGGAGGGTGGGAGGGAGACGCAAAAGGGAGGGGATATGGGAACATATGTATATGTATAACTGATTAAATTTGTAAAATAAAATTAAAAAAAAAAATACTTTGGAGCCCAGGAAGGTGAGTGAGACGTGGACAAGAAGGACCACGAAGAGAGCAGCCAGTGTATCAGTTAGTTTTTGCTGCATAAAAAACACACCCAGATAAGTGGTTTAAAATGGCAACCATTTATTTGCTTACAGTTCTGTAGGTTAGTGATTTGGTTTAGTTCAGCCGGGAAGGCTTGTCTCTGTTCCATGTGGTGTTAGCTGGGTTCACTCATGTGTCTGCCGTCAGCTGGCAGTTCTGAGGCCACGTGGAAAGCTAGCTGAAGGCTGGCTGCCTGACCTCACTCACAGGGCTACTGATAGCAGGGTTGATGGAGGCAACTGGGTTATGTGTTGTTGATTGTCCAGAAGGCTACTATGGCTTTGTTCACATGATGGTGGTTGCAGACTTCCTATGAACAGCAAGAGAGGGCTTACCTCAATGCACTAGCACTTTTCAAGCCTCTTCTTCACTAGCTTTGTGATATCCCATTGGCCAAAGCAAGTCACATGGCTATGCCCAGGTTCCAGGGAGTAGACTCAGCCTCTTGATAGGAGGAATTTGTGGTGGTTCTAAAATGTGTCCACAATTCCTAGTCACCTCTGCTACCAAGAGGTGGAGGACACCCTTGAATCTGAGTTAATCTTAGTGACTTGCTTGTAACTTTAACAGTGGAAATGAGCCCGAATAATTTATTTATTTATTTATTTATTTATTTATTTATTATTAAAAAAAAAATTTTGGCTGCCCCACACAGCATGTGGAATCCTAGTTCCCCAACCAGGGATCGAACCCATGCCCCCTGCATTGGAAGCATGGAGTCTTAACCACTGGACCACGAGGGAAGTACCTGACCCTGCATTATTTTAAATGTGAAGTCAGCAAAGGACCTGCTGAGACGGACTTGCTAAAGAAGCCACATGTCGTCACTCTGGCTGACCAGCTGAGCTCCCCACCAACAGCTAGCATCAGTTGCCAGACTTACTGATGAGCCGTCTTGAACACCCAGCTCGGTTCAACCTTCAGATGACTGCAGCCCTGCTGAAATCTGACTGTAACCACATGAGAGGCTCCAAGCAACAACAGCCCAGCTGAGCCCTTCCAGAATTCCTGACCCACAAAATCATGAGAAAAATACAATGGCCATTATTTTAATCCACTGCATTTGGGGGTAACATTTTTACTCAGCAATAATAACAAAATTAATCAGTTTAAGAACTTAAATGTAAATAATGTAGTAATAAAAATGTTAGAAGGAAATCTAGGAGACTATATATGCAACGTAGGAATTGAGATGATCTTAAACACACCGAGGGGGACCACTTTGGCTTCCTGAAGCTTCCATTCTCTCCTCCACCACCACACAACTTGGTGTGATCAAAGCAGGCTTTCCCACTCAGTTGGAGTAAGTGAAAGAATTTAAATGCTTTTCAGGACAATATTTAAGATGGCACATGAACTATGAACCTTCTCATAACTCCCTGGAAGAGCTCAGGGATGCCCTCAGTTTCTAGGTAGCTTCCTGTCCAGGGTCTGAGTCTCCCTCCCCTTCTCACCTCAGCACTGACCATCTTCACCAATTTATAAAGAAATGCCACTCCCCTAGAAGGACAGGCCCCGCCTTGGGATTGATGCCTCTCTGCCTAGGAGCGAAGCTCCTCAAGACTGTGTTATACAGCCTGTGGCAAAATCTGGGGGTCTTTGGAGACTCCAAGTCAGAGCCTCTTTCAGGTCTCACTGCCCAGAAGAGCTACAGATGTGGCTCTTCCCCTGACCCCCATCATGTCCTGCAGGAACTGTTGGCTCACACCACCCTCCCTTGTGTGAACAATCAGACCTGGTCCCACCCTTACCCAAGACAGACCCACATGTTCAGAGGAAAGAAGAGGATGTTCTCCCACTGGCCACATAAAGCCTCTCCTGCCTGCACCCCCCGCCACACACTGCTATTTCACATGATATACTGTACAGTGTTAGCCTTTTCAATGATGCCCTGCTCCTGTACCCTCAGTTACCTAGACATATGAGCCAGTTCCCCAACTACATAAAGATCCAACCATTTCCTTGAAATTACTGCTTGGAAAGAGCTGGTTAAACATTTAAACCACATCCTTTCTGCAAGTCTCTACCTGAGGAGGTTAGCTCTTTCTCCCCTTCCATCAACTTAATTTATAACAGATTTCCTTTCTAGAAGGAGTGTAATGGACAGGCATTTAATCTCCTCTGGTTCCTACAGAGGCCAGTTCAGCTCATTTTTCTCCCTTTGTTTGAACCTTGATCGTGGGAAACAACCTCTCACATTCCAAGGGGGTAAGCTCTGTCTTTGCCTTCTCCTGGATTCCCTTCCACAGGACTTGCCCTCCCACATCCTGTGGGGCTGGGGCTGCCCAGCCAGAGAGCCTCAGAGCACACCAGGAGGGCCACCTTTGCTTCTCTGCTGGCCCGTGCAGGGCTTTGCTCTCCTTCCAAAGTGGCCTTAGATGGAGAAGCTGGAGGTGGTGTTGGAGGGGGGGAATCCTGATCTCTCTCAGTATCATTTCAGGGCCAATTAATCCAGAGGAATGATGATAAAGGACTGTACTGGGCATTAACATTGAGAAGAGAAAGTTAAGAATAGGTGACAGAAATTTCATTAATTCATTCCCCTTTTTTTTCCTGGCTGCACCACACAGCTTATAGGATCTTAGTTCCCCAACCAGGGATGGAACCCAGGCCCCCAACAGTGGAAGTGTAGAGTCCTAACCACTGGACCACCAGGGAATTCCCATTTCATACCCTTTTTACATTTAGAAATGTAATTAATATTGCCAAGAACTTTGTAAGTACCCCAAATAGAGCTATGGAAAATAACTAGATGACAGACATGTCCCAGAGAAGCGGGTTCCCCTCTAGATGCAATGAATTAATACCACAAAGTATTTTACTATGGGGTTTCACTCTCTTCCAAACATCCCTCCTGGCTCATACTGGGTGAGAGTTTCTTGCTTCTCTCTCAACTGCCACTTCTCTGTGGAGACAGAGAGGTTTGCCCATCTTTTGTGTCTCCACAGTACCACCAACCCCCAGGTTCCCAAAGACACACACACCCCCACACACACCTTTCAACCACCCAGTAGCTCTCTGCAAGCCTGCCAGAGATTTTTGCCCCTCAGGGATCCCCTTGGCCTTAGTGTGCAGCTGGTAACAGCAGGAGCCAGAGGAAACCAGTGTGACCACAACACTCGGGCACAAGATGGACCCCTTGTAGTTACTGATGCCACATCATGGTTGCAGGTTTTCCATATGGGAAACTGAAAAGCAGACACAAGGACAGACAGATGGAGACCAAAGTGTCAGCTTTGCTGCTGACCACAGAGAGGACATTGGATGAGGCTCCTGCATTTGTCTGTTGGGCTTGCCACCTCTCTGCTTGTCCCTTCTCCCATCTGGTTTTTGGAGCAGCTCATGAGGGTAAAGTTGTGTCTCCAAATCAGACATTTTGTCCAAGATTGCTGCCTCTCATTGGTCCTGGGTGGGGAGGGGAGAAAGGAGAGGGAATTCCTATTGTTTACACTCTTCTAATAGATCAGCTCCCCACAGTCATAGAACACAAGCCATCAGCAGTCACCCACACCTTCGCAGAGAGTGGCCAGTGAGACTGGAACAAGAGGCCAAAAGGGTAAGTCAAGTAGCATCCTTTCCACATGCACGCACGAGGAATTGGGACTCCAGGTCCCCCAGCTTTTCTGTTCTCTTAATGCTTAACCATTGGTTTAAGCATTAAACCCCTGGTCGGCCAGGGGTGTACTGTCTTGCTCTGTGGGGCCATCCATCAGGCCAGTTTTACTCCCACCTTCAACAGCCCACTCCCCCTTGGGATACCTTCCTGGGACAGCTTCTGGGCAGGATATATTTTGTTCCCAGAAGCTGTCCATTGGCTTAGAATAGTGAAATATTTAAATTAACTTTGAGTCAAGCTTGAGTCAAGGCTGCAAATTTATTCTTTTCTATATTTCTTTGCATTTTTTACCAGCCCTATTGCCAAATGTAGCTCATCTGAGATTCTGCAATGTGATTAAAAGTCAACATTAGATGAACTGGGAATACAATGTCAACAACCTGGAGATGACTTGAAGTTGAATGTAAAGCCTTCTTTTATTAAATTCTGTTTTAGTAGACTAAACGAGGCTATATTACAGTAAAGAGTAATCCCCAGATCTCAGTGGATTAACACTTTCTTAAATTTAAATTTAAGATTAAATTTATTTCCATAGATTCCACTGGTCCACAGAGAGCTCTGCTCTGCATCCCCACGGTCTTTACTTTGGTACCCACCTGAGAGTGTAACCATCATCTGGAGTATTGCTGGTTATGTGTCAGAGGGAATGTCAAGTTTAGCTAAGCATGCGTTGGTGCCTACAGCTTCCTCCTGGAAGTGTCAATGTCCCCTCTGCTCACATTCTATGGGCCAAAGCAAGTTACGTGTGGTGCTTGAGTTCCAAAGAGGCACGGAAGCCCAATTCTCCCACCTGCCTGGAGGACAAGAGCTGGAAGAGTGTAAACAACTCTAAGGACCAGCACAGATTTTCAGGGAGAGATAAAAGGCCACAAATATTAAATGTTCTCGTAAGTTAAAGTTCAACTAATTTTGTGTCTGAAGTAAAGTTCAAAATACTCTTGTTCTTGTGAAGCCAAGTCCAAAGTCTATAATTCCTGATTTTAAATTAACATTCAATGAAATTACAGCCCTCTTCCCTTTGTTAAGAGTCTGGCTTTCTTCAACCATCCTGTGTGAGCTGGGCCACCATCTGTCACAGTGGACTTAATGCCTTCAGGACTTTAGACATTGAGTTAGTTCAATTTCTCAGTCTCCACTTTAGAATATAAAGAGAAAGACAAATGCTGTATGATAACACATATGTGGAATCTAAAAAATACAACAAACTAGTGAATATAACAAAAATAAAAAGCAGACTCACAGATATACAGAACCAATTAGTGGTTACCAGTGGGGAGAGGAAAGGGGGGAAGGGCAAGATAGAGGTAGGGCATTAAGAGGTACAAATCATTATGCATAAAATAAGCTACGAGGATATATTGTACAGCACAGAGAATATAGCCAATATTTTATAATAACTATAAATGGAGTATAACATTTAAAAATTGTGAATCATTATATTGTATATCTATAACTTACATAATATCATACATCAGCTATACTTCAGTAAATTTTTAAAGTGATCTTAGGACCTACAGGATTATCACAGTTCTGATTCTACATCATTAACCAACCTCAATGCCTGGAGAAGCCATCCCAAGTGAAATGGGGTTCTCAGGACATCATGTTTGGTAAAATCTTGACCTGTGTTACTGATGTCAAATACGAAGTGGAAGCTGAATGGGATCTGAGGGCAAGTTGGAGGATAAAGAGGGAAGATCATCCTTGGTTTCATGTCTGCAGGAAACCATTGGGGCCAAGGCACCCTGACCTAGGAAGTTAATTCCATTGCAAGAAATGTCTTTTCAAGAGGTTAACAATACCCCTACTTAACCTTCACATACTGTCTTCTTTCTTAGAGGAGGCATTTTCAGAGACATATTCGGGACATTCCTATCTTCTTGCAGAACGTAGAAATGGGTGATGGTGGCAGTCTTGTTTCCTCATCTTAGTTTCCACTTCCCCTTTGAGTTTTGGGTCTGGAGCCTCTCAGGCTGCTTGGAGGGTTGTCTCTCTCCAGTGGCATAGTTGCCACCCAGTGTTATGGATGTGTATTTTCTGTCTTGAGACACAGTCACTTGCTTGCATTGCCTCTTCTTGTGAAATTGCAAAGGTCTGAGAGACATGGCCTCTGGGGATGATTTCCCTCTGGTCCTCATGTGGTTTTCAGTGAATCAAAGAAGATCCCTGAACCCAACCTGCTGTTGATGCTTCAAAAGTCTCTTCTCCTAGAGCACAGTTCTCACTTTGGCTGCACCCTAGAAATTTTTTTTGGGGGGGGGGCTTTAAAAATCCTGAGGGCCATGCTACAGCCCAACCAATTACATCACTGTCTCTGAGGACATGTGATGGTTAATTTTACATGTCAATGGGGCTGGGCCATGGAACCCAGGTATTTGTTCAAACACTGGTCTAGAGGTTGCTGTGAAAGTATATTTTTAGATGACATTAACTTAAATCAGTAAACAGATGGCCTTCCACAAAGTGGGTGAGCGTCATCCAACCAGTTCAGGGTCTTAATAGAAAGAGACTGACCTCCCTTGAGCAAGAAGGGATTCTGCCAGAAGACTGCTTTTTGGATTTGAACTCCAACTTGTTCCTGGGTCTCCAGCCTGCTGGTCTACCTTGTAGACTTTGGACTTGCTGGCCTCCACAATTGCATGAGCCAATTCCTTAAAATGAACCTCTCTCTCTCTCATGCATCTTGTGGGTTCTGCTTCTCTGGAGAGCCCTGACTGATAGGGGTGGTTGTAGTGGGTCAGACATTGCTGCCTTTTAGAGTTCTCCTGGTGATCCAGTGTGCAGCAGGGTGAAAACCACCTTCTGAGGGCATCTGCGGAGGAGAGGAACCCTCCCTTCTCTCCTCAGGATGCTGTCTTCCCTCTACTTCCTGATGTTCTGGGGCCCAAGAGCATTTTTACCTGTAATAGTAGGGGTGCTAGCCTCTGTCACCACCCCCTCCTGCTCTGCTGCTTCCAGGAAAGCCCAGCTGCGTTTCCAGGATTTCAGCCTGCTTGTTTTCTTCCTTCTCAAATGTCTCAAATGTCTACTTGACCCGACTCCATCATTAACTTTCTTAATCTCACCAATTCTTTTTTTTTTAAATTTTGTTGGCGTAAAGTTGGTTTACAACATTGTGTTAGTTTCAGGTGTACAGCAAAGTGATTCAGCTATACATACACATATATTCATTCTTTTTCAGATTCTCTTCTCATACAGGTTATCACAGAATTTTAAGTAGAGTTCCCTGTGCTATACAGTAGGCCCTTGTTGGTTACCTATCTTATATACAGTAGTGTGTGTGTGTTAATCCCAAACTCCTCACCAATTCTGCTTTATTCCTTGAGATTCCCAGCTTTAATGGCAGACATCTGTGCCAAATGCTCTGTATATATTCCATATACCAAATGCGAGGACTTCAGGAGGTTACTAAGTAACACCCCTCTTCTGCTCACATGATTTCTGAAGCAACAGAATACTCAGAGCCAGATGTGCCGGGATGAAAACATCAGCTGGCTTGGAGGACCCAGCTTAGGTAGGCGATGAGCTGAGCTGGTGAGTGTTCTCCACTCCAGCCCTCCCCTCCCGGCCAGCCTGTCTAGCCTTTGGCACAGCCCAGCCAGGCTTGGTTTGTGTCTCCCAAGTTCACTTATGCAGGATTGCTGGCTCGCACTGGTTACAGGAGGACAGGGAAGGAATGTATTCATTTACTTACATGTTCATTCATTCATTCATTCAACAAATATTTATTGAGTGCCTCGTAAGCGCCAAGCGTGAACAAAATAGAAAATATTTCTGCTCTCGTGGCACTTACCTTTCGGTGGGGAAACAAATCCTTCGTGTTTATTGCCTTTTCTTGAATTTGTTCTAATGAAACTCACTTTTTATCTGTGAGGAGAAGAGATAAAAGGGCACTAATGGAGTTTCCTTCTCATGAGGAATGAGGTACACGCAATTCTCCCTCATCATTCTGAAGGAACCAAATGCAATTTCTCTTTGGTAAGTGGTTGGCAGGGTGGAGGAGGGCCAAGTCCCCATCCTGGGCCGGTTGGGGCCCATCTGTGGACCCATGGACCCTTCTGCTGCTGTGGCTCATAGCACATTCTGTGGGGTTGGTTTCTGCTTTCCCCACCTACCACATAGCTTGATGCCCAGAGGTTCGTGAAATTAATGAACCACTTTGAGGTTTTGAGCTTGGGTACCTTGAGGTATGATATGTTTCTAAATGGAAATAGAGATACTGGAAAGATATTTATTTTTCAGGGAGAAACTGGTGAGTCCAGGTTTCGACCTTGTGAAATATTTAGAGGACAGCCTAATATTACCTGTGCTGCTTGGATTTAATGGCTACCTTTGCATTTGAGAGGAAGGAGGACTAAAACCCTCCCTCCAGCACCACCAGTTACATCCCACCTGTTTGTGTGTGTCTTTTTGCTCCACCTTTCTTTTTTCAACCAGTTTCAGTCTTTGAAAATTGTACCCAGTCTTTGGTGTTTTCACTTTCTCATTATTTCTCCAACATATAAATGTGAGGACAAATCTGATACCCTCAATGGACACATGGATGTAATTAAGCTGTCACTGTAGGGATGACTCCCCTCTGAATTGTCATCAGAAAGATTATAGATAAATCAAGGACAAATAAAGCTAATTTGATACCAACAAAGATAATATGAACTCTGATTAAAGGAAAATGAGGTAGGATCTCAGGCCTAACAGCTCAAAGAGGAGTAAGGGCAATGAGTCTGCATCTGTCTCCCTCTGAGGATTGGGCTTTTGTACGTAACATTGTTGGGCTGTGATTTCACTTACCAAATAGCTGTGTATGTGCCCACCCTGTGGGTCATGATATAATTAACATCTGTGAGAAAATGACATTTTGTCACATAAATGTATATATTTCACTGCTAAATGGGAATGAACAGCCAGAGTATGATTATTATTGGCTTTATATCAATATTATAAGCTAAAAAATGTATATACATTTGGGCCTTGATTTGGTGCCATTATTTGAAACACATATTTAGCTCAAACAGCATGTTTTTTAAAAAGTTTGTACCATGTTGGGGTGAAAAAGATTTTGGGGGAGAAAAATTTGCTTTAAGTTGCAAGTTCCATCTAAGTTTCTCCAAGCTCTCAGCCCAGTGATTACTTTGTCTTGCATACCATCCTGACACACTCTATTAATCACAGCAGAAGGCTGTGCAAAAACAGACTCCTATCTTGTAGATATAGTTGAGTCAATTCAGTTCAAAATTTTACTGGTCTCAGCCAAAAAGCTATTGGAAAAACTTGTAGAATGAGAGTAGTTACAATGTGATGTTTAAAGCAGATTTCAAAGATGAAATCAGAACAAAATTGGTTCCTGACCATAAAATGTTATTCTTTTCAAACACTTATGAGTTAAGTTGGCACACGGATATAGTTCCATTTTCTTTAAACTACTGGGTATGAAGTGATCAAAACTCTTATGTCTTAAAAAGAAAGACTTTTCAGATATTAAATCACATGATTGTAGTAAGTTTCCTTTGGGGTGTTATATAAGTAATATTTTCTGGTGTTGTTCCAAGAACAATAATGAATAAAATTATCTTTTGATCATACAAGATGGGGTTTGTAGCCACAATACTCTCAGTAAGGCAGTTCACCCATATTAGTTTCCTAGGGCTGCTATAACAAAACACCACAAACTAAGTGGCTTGAACAGCAGAAATTTATTGTCCCCAGCTACAGAGGCCAGTGGTCCAGAGATCAAGGTGGGGGCAGGGTTGGTCCTTTGGGAGAACTGTGAGGGAGATCTGTTTCATGCCTCTCTCCTGGCTTCTGGTAGTTCCTTGGCTTGTGGCAGTCTTCACATGGCATTCCCTCTGTGTGCATCTGTGTTCAAATTTCCCCTTTTCAGGATACCAGTCATATTAGATTAGGGCCCATCTTACTCTTATATGATCTCACTTTTAACTAATTATGCCTACAAAGATCCCATGTCCAAATAAGGCCACATTCTGAGGTCCTAGGGGTTGGGACTTCAACAGATGAATTTGGGGGGACAAAAAGGAACCCATCACACTCCCATGGTAATGCTTGAGCACCTCAGGAAATGTCTGACTCCAAGCTCTGCATCTTGGTCCATCCCCTCGCCTTCACCACCTGGTCTCACTGAACCTCAGGGCCATCCCCAGAACCTCACACTGGCAATAGGGTTGGACTGTCAGCTTTACACTGAAAAGCACCTTCTAATTCTCCTTCGACTTCTGCTTCTCTCTCCCTGGAGCTCAGGCTGCCTGAACCCTGGCCAGGGGTCTGACTCCAGGCCCCCACTTATTCAGAGAGGGAATGTGAGCCCTTAATAAGCTGCTGTCCTGCTCTGGACATGTGGGGGAACAGCAAGTCCTGAAGAAAGAACAGGGGATGAGGGATGCAGAGACCCCACCAGGACAGCTCATGGCATCCAGGACTCTTGCTCTGGAAAATGATTTGGGGCACGTTTGTGAGCACATTGCCCTAAGAGCTCCTTTGAGGCTGGGAAAGGTAGGGTTGAAAAAGTCTAATATTTTGCTGAGATCACTTTTAATATATCACACCACCTAGGAAAAACAAAGTCATGTCTAAAATAACCAACCTGTCAGACAAAGAGCTTTGCCTGGAGATGCAATCACACCACAAACACTGTTGACAAATTGAGCTGTAGGAGCTAGGGTGGGAAGCAGGTGGGGTGCGTCTGGAGATTTAAAACCCAATCCTTACAGTTCGAATGGGGAGTCATTGTTGACTGGAGGGTCTCAGTGGAATCTTTTGTTTTTCTTAATTTTTTTATTAGGGCCTCATGGACTTGGGCTCTCATGGACAGGAATCTACTTACTCACTGTCTAGAGCTGCTAGGATGCTAGTGGTTAAATGTAATGTTTTTCTAGGTGGCTTTTCATAAGGTCCCCAGGTCAGTTATGTGATCTCTATCTAAACATCTACCTCTGCTCTATGAAGGATTTGGGTCACTTTTGAATATGGAAGAGCTTGGTCTGAATATGCAGTAAAATTTTAGTATTCTTTCTACAATTTCAGAAGTTATGGCCTTTCCTGATCTTGATATATGATGTTTGAGGAAGGGTTTGCTTGAAATAAATATCTAGATGTCTGGATACAGAGAGTAGCTCATAGAAATCTCAACTCCTCAGTATCTCCTGGAAATAAATCATTCTAGACAACCAAACTGACCAGATAGCTGAAGGATAACCCTCTTATTCCCTAGAACATTAAAATCTAAGTTGAACTTTTATTTTTTTTCTGGAGGTGTGTCCTATCTTTTAAAATAGTTAATATCAATCATAGCTGAGTAGTTTCTTAATGGTTTATCATGGTTCCCATGCACACCAGTTATTTTGACTTGCTTCACATAGCTCTGGATGTAATGGCAGATACTGACTTGGGTGTAGAAGGTGTGAGACATGGAGTTTAGTGCATCCCTTCACGGAACTTGCTGTCATGTGAATCTCTTGATTTTGCTTTTAGATCATTTTTCTTCTCATCAAGTTGGGGTGATACACACAAGGGCCACTTGGTTGAGGTCATGCACCAGCCTTTCTGTGGACTCAGGGAATCAAAGCCTGAGCCCATCTCTCATTGAGTGTTTTTATTACCTTCCCCCACAAACCCTCATCTTCTGATCAGCTCAGAAGCCTTTGATTTATTGGAACCAGGCACACCTGTATCTCTGACCCGAGTCACATCAGCTTACATCTACTTCACCATCCTGGACTCTTTCTCTGTAAAAGCTGCAGGAGGACTTTTCTCCCCACTAAAGTAATTTATGCTACAAAAGTGTACAGAGTAAGTACACTTACTCTAAAGCAATGGTTCTCAAACTGGGATGAGTTTGCCTTTCCTCCCCAGGACTACTAGACAATGTCTAGCGAAATAATTTTTCACTGTGAACAATTCAGTGATGTTTAATATATTCACAATCTTGTGCAAACACCTTCTTTATCTAGTTCCAAAATATTCCATCACACCAAAGTAAAACCCCTTACCCAACAATCAGCTTCTCCCATTCGCCCCTCCCCAAATCTCTGGCAACCACTGATCTGTCTATATGGATTATCTATTCTGGATATTTCATATAAATGGAATCATATCATATGTAATATTTTGTGTCTGGCTTCTTTCACTCAGCATAATGTTTTGGAGGTTCATCTACTTTGCAACATGTATTAATACATTATTCTTTTTTATGGCTGAATAATATCCCTTTGTGTATAACACAATTTGTTTATCCATTTATCTGTTGATGGACCTTTGGACTGTTTCATCTTTTGGCTCTTGTGAATAGTGCTGCTATGAACATCCAGAGAACAAACTAGTGGTTATGAGGGGCAGGGGAGGAAGAGGCAAGTAGATGAAAGGGATTAAGAGGTACAAACTACTAGGTATAAAATATGTTGTAAGGCTGTAATATGTAATAAGGGAATATAGTCAATATTTTATAATAATTTTGTATGGAGTATATTCTATAAAAATATCTAATTACTATGTTATACACTTGAAACTAATATAAAACTGTACGTTAACTATATTTCAATTAAAAAAGAAATTGGATAAAATATTTCCAAGTTGTTTATCAACAAGATATAGAGAAGTAGTATAAAAAGCCAGAAAACCCAAGCAAAATGGGTAGACAACTTGACTAGACATTTCTCCAAAGGTTAAACATAAGGGATGAATACGATTTTTAAAAATGGAAAATAACAATTGTAGGTGAAGATGTGGAGAAACTGGAACAGTTGTACATTGCTGGTGCACATATAAAATGGTTCAGCCACTGGGAAAATGTTTTTTGGTTCTTCAAAATGTTAAACACAGAATTACCATATGATCCCATAATTCCACTCCAAGGTATATACCCAGAGTAGTTGAAAACAGATATTCAAACAGGTACCTGTCTGGAGACTTTTTTAAATTTTTTTTTAAATTATGGTGGTAAAAGTCACATAATCTAAAACATACTATTTTAACCATATTTAACTGTACATTTCAGTGGCACTAAGTACATTCGCATTGTTGTGTAACTCTCACCATCATCCATCTCCTGAAGTTTTCACCTTCCTAAACTGAAACTCTGTCCCTATTAAACACTAACTCCCCATTCCCCCTCCCCACCATTCCCACCCCCTGGTCCCTGGCATCTACCGATGTACTTTCTGACTCTTTGAATTTGAGTATTCTAGGTACCTCATATATGTGGTATCAAAAAGTATTTCTCGGGCTTCCCTGGTGGCGCAGTGGTTGAGAGTCCGCCTGCCGATGCAGGGGACACAGGTTCGTGCCCCGGTCCGGGAGGATCCCACATGCCGTGGAGCAGCTGGGCCCGTGGGCCATGGCCGCTGGGCCTGCGCATCTGGAGCCTGTGCTCCACAACAGGAGAGGCCACGACAGTGAGAGGCCCGCGTACCGCAAAAAAAAAAAAAAACTATTTCTCTGCACCTAATGTATATTGGAATGCATTTTTAAGGTTAACTTAATATACGTTCTGCAAACAGATTGTACCTTTTTCCCCCCTGTGCTGTACAGTAGGCCCTCACCAGCCATCTACTTCATACATAGTAGTGTACATACATTAATCCCAATCTCCCTATCCATCCCACCCCCCACCCAATGTCCATATGTTTGTTCTCTGTGTCTGTGTCTCTATTTCTGCTTTGCAAATAGGTTCATCTGTACCATTTTTCTAAATTCCACATATATGCATTAATATATGATATTTGTTTTTCTCTTTCTGACTTACTTCACTCTGTATGACAGTCCCTAGGTCTATCCACGTCTCTGCAAGTGGCACAATTTCATTCCTTTTTATGGCTGAGTAATATTCCATTGTATATATGTACCACATCTTCTTTATCCATTCCTCTGCTGGTGAACATTTAGGTAGCTTCCATGTCCTGGCTATTGTAAATAGTTAACATTGGGATGCATGTGTCATTTTGGAATTATGGTTTTCTCTGGGTATATGCCCAGGAGTGGGATTGCTGGATCATATGGTAGTTCTACTTTTAGTTTTTTAAGGAACCTCCATACTGTTCTCCATAGTGGCTGTATCCATTTACATTTCCACTAACAGTGTAAGAGAGTTCCCTTTTCTCCACACCCTCTCCAGCACTCATTGTTTGTAAATTTTTTGATGATGCCCATTCTGACTGGTGTGAGGTGATACCCCACTGTAGTTTTGGTTTGCATTTCTCTAATGATTAGTGATGTTAAACATCCTTTCATGTGTTCGTTGGCCATCTGTATGTCTTCTTTGGAGAAATGTCTATATAGGTCTTCCGCCCATTTATGGATTGGGTTATTTGCTTTTTTGGTATTGAGCTGCATGAGCTGCTTGTATATTTTGGAGCTTAACCCTTTGTCCATTGCTTTTGATTGACACAAATGGGGGAATGGCGCTATTGACATCTATTGGACAGAGCCCAGGGATGCTGCTCAACATCCTACAGTGCACAGGACAGCTCCCAAAACAAAGAATTGTCCAACCCCAAATCTCAATAGTGCTGAGCTTGAGAAGCCCTGTTCTAAAGGAGATAGTACTTTGGCAAACGTGACACCAGCCTGCAAGTTCTTCCAAGCTCTCTCTATGTTTGACTCATAGAGTCCTGACTTCTATTTAAAATTGCATCTTAATATTAAAGTTCCTATAAAATACCTCCATGATGGATTGATATCTTTACATAACCTCTTCTCTAATACATACTTTGAAATGCATCATAAGCCATAGGTCAAATCCAGAAAGGCACAAAGTGAAGGTAGGAAAAGTGTTAAAATAAATACACACAATATTAACTCAGCACCTGGAGGGTGAGCTCAGTTGTTGTCTAGCTCCTGTTGAGGCAACTTTATTCAGATGTCAGTCTGGAATCTGTATTAGTTTCCTAGGGCTGCTGTAACAAGTTACCACAAACCTAGGGAATTAAAACAATAGGAATTTACTCTTTCACAGTTCTGAAGGCCAGAGGTTCAAACTCAAAGGCTCCCTCATGCTCCCTCTGAAGGCTTGGGAAGAGGGGAGGTCTGGCATTCCTTGGTTTTTGGCAGCATTGCTCAAGTCTCTGCTTCCATCAACACATAGCCTTCTTCCCTGTGTTTCCATGACTCCAAATCTCCTTCTTCTCATAGGGATACTCATTACTGGCCTTAGGGCCCATTTTAATCCAATATGACCTCATCTTAATTACATCTGTAAAGACTATATTTCCAAATAAGGTCCTATTTACTCATACTGGAGGTTAGGACTTGAACATATATTTTGGAGGGGGGCACAATTCAATCCACAACACTCAGTCGAGACATATGAGGCACTTTGCTTCTTGACACCACAGAATTCCTCTTCTCCCTTTGATGCTCACTGCTCTCCTTTGGTCACTGGTGGTGGCAATTTCGTTGCTCAGTTGGACGGCTGACTACAAGGATGCCATACTCCTTGCCCATCTTCACCACTTACTTTACCCTCCTGTGTCTTTTTTCTTTTTCTTCAGTATTTTCCCATCAATTCTCCTTGTCTGCTTGATTTTAGCATTGGCAGCTAATCAAGATCCACTTTCCTTTCTTGTTAAGACTCTCATGACATTTACCGAGTATAATATCTGAGTTCTTGCATCTTCCTGTCGGTATTCATTTGCTGTCAGTTGCCTTTTGAGCTGCAAAAGATGTTTTCTTCTAAGTGCTTAATGCCAGGAGTCCTTGGGGGAATCTGATGCTTCCAGAGGAGTAGACCTTAGATGGCAAAGCTCTGCTACATTAACAGCTCTGGGAGATTGCAGTTGGGATTGTTTAATTTTCAGATGTCATCATTTTGGTTTTTAATTTATTTATGAACAATAGCCTTTGGGGAACCCTGAAGGTAAAAGATAGTAAGAACTTAGAGGCAACATGTAGAAAGCAGGGAGTGCAGTGTCCAATTGAGGAATGAAAATGTTGGGCCAGAAAATTTTTTTAATTAGGCAATGCAGTAGATTCTGTGAGAAGAGGCGTGGGCCATGGGATGACTCCCACCCTCAGTCAGTGCTGAAGAGCCTGAAACCCCTGTCTTGGTCTAACTCTGATGATGCTGAAAAGATGCTCAAGCAGAAATATGAAATGACCATCAACACCAGAGGCAAAAATCAGCACTGCAGCCATGTTCTGTTACAATTACCAAAAGCTGTAGTTGAATGTATGAAAGCTGTTTAAGTATATGGAGCAGACTTTTAAAATATGCTCAAGTCATGAAATGAAGGCTGTTCATTGGTCTCAACTCTGCAGAAGAAGGTGGTTGGAGGTGAAAGATATGGATTGATTTTCCTTCATCTTCTCACCGTGTCACTGTGTCCCCTGTCACTCAGAGGTTCACGCACTTGGTCCTCTGAAGTATGGTTCCCTAAGTCCTGTTTCTGTCCCTTTAAAATATTGACAGGAAAGTTCTCAACGGGAACACTGCTGTTATCCATCTTGTCTAAGATTGTGACTCTCTGTCTCTCCCCCGAAATTCTTATCCCCCTT